>NW_027422972.1:1215000-1815000 GCF_048934315.1 Petromyzon marinus | reverse complement strand
ACAGAAACCCACAGACTCACACAGAGACCCATAGACTACTCACACAGAGACCCATAGACTCATCACACAGAGACTCATAGATTACTCACACAGACACCCATAGACTACTCACACAGAGACCCATAGACTACTCTCACAGAGACCCATAGACTCATCACACAAAGACCCATAGACTACTCACACAGAGACCCACAGACTCACAAAGAGACCCATAGACTACTCACACAGAGACTCATAGACTCACCACACAGAGACTCATAGACTACTCACAAAGAGACCCATAGACTCATCACACAGAGACCCATAGACTACTCACACAGAGACCCACAGACTCACACAGAGACCCATAGACTACTCACACAGAGACTCATAGACTCACGCAGAGACCCATAGACTACTCACACAGAGACCCATAGACTCATCACACAGAGACCCATAGACTACTCACAGAAACCCATAGACTACTCACACAGAGTCCCATAGACTCACACTAAGACCCATAGACTACTCACACAGACACCCATAGACTACTCACACAGAGACCCATAGACTACTCACACAGACTCCCATAGACTACTCACACAGAGACCCATAGACTACTCACACAGAGACCCATAGACTCATCACACAGAGACCCATAGACTCACACAGATATCCATAGACTACTCACACAGAGCCCCATAGACTCACACAGACACCCATAGACTACTCACACAGAGACCTATAGACTCATCACACATAGACCCATAGACTACTCACACAGAAACCCATAGACTACTCACACAGAGATCCATAGACTCACACAGACACCCATAGACTACTCACACAGAGATCCATAGACTCATCACACAGTGATCCATAGACTACTCACACAGAGACCCATAGACTATTCACAAAGAGACCCATAGACTCGTCACACAGAGACTCATAGACTACTCACACAGACACCCATAGACTACTCACACAGAGACCCATAGACTACTCTCACAGAGACCCATAGACTCATCACACAAAGACCCATAGACTCACACTGAGACCCATAGACTACTCACACAGACACCCATAGACTACTCACACAGACACCCATAGACTACTCACACAGAGAACCATAGACTCACACAGAGACCCATAGACTCATCACACCGAGACCCATAGACTACTCACACAGAGACCCATAGACTCACCACACAGAGACTCATAGACTCCTCACAAAGAGACCCATAGACTCATCACACAGAGACCCATAGACTACTCACACAGAGACCCACAGACTCACACAGAGACCCATAGACTACTCACACAGAGACCCATAGACTCACGCAGAGACCCATAGACTACTCACACAGAGACCCATAGACTCATCACACAGAGACCCATAGACTTCTCACAGAAACCCATAGACTACTCACACAGAGTCCCATAGACTCACACAGACACCCATAGACTACTCACACAGAGACCCATAGACTCATCACACAGAGACCCATAGACTACTCACACAGAGACCCATAGACTACTCACACAGAGACCCATAGACTCATCACACAGAGACCCATAGACTACTCACACAGACACCCATAGACTACTCACACAAAGACCCATAGACTACTCACACAGAGACCCATAGACTACTCACACAGACACCCATAGACTACTCACACAGACACCCATAGACTACTCACACAGAGACCCATAGACTCATCACACAGACACCCATAGACTACTCACACAGAGACCCATAGACTCACACAGAGACCCATAGACTCATCACACAGACACCCAAAAACTACTCACACAGAGACCGATAGACTCACACAGAGACCCATAGACTACTCACACAAAGACCCATAGAGTACTCACACAGAGACCCATAGACTACTCACACAGACACCCATAGACTACTCACACAGAGACCCATAGACTCATCACACAGAGACCCATAGCCTACTCACACAGACACCCAAAGACTACTCACACAGAGACCCATAGACTACTCACACAAAGACCCATAGACTGCTCACACAGACACCCATAGACTCCTCACACAGACACCCAAAGTCTACTCACACAGAGACCCATATACTCATCACACAGACACCCATAGACTACTCACACAGAGACCCATAGACTCACACAGAGACCCATAGACTCATCACACAGACACCCAAAGACTACTCACACAGAGACCCATAGACTACTCACACAAAGACCCATAGACTGCTCACACAGACACCCATAGACTGCTCACACAGACACCCAAAGTCTACTCACACAGAGACCCATAGACTCATCACACAGACACCCATAGACTACTCACACAGAGACCCATAGACTCACACAGAGACCCATAGACTCATCACACAGACACCCAAAAACTACTCACACAGAGACCCATAGACTCACACAGAGACCCATAGACTACTCACACAGAGACCCATAGACTACTCACACAGACACCCATAGACTACTCACACAGAGACCCATAGACTACTCACATAGAGACCGATAGACTCATCATACAGAGACCCATAGACTCACACTAAGACCCATAGACTACTCACACAGACACCCATAGACTACTCACACAGAGACCCATAGACTCACACAGACACCCATAGACTACTCACACAGAGACCTATAGACTCATCACACATAGACCCATAGACTACTCACACAGAAACCCATAGACTACTCACACAGAGATCCATAGACTCACACAGACACCCATAGACTACTCACACAGAGATCCATAGACTCATCACACAGTGATCCATAGACTACTCACACAGAGACCCATAGACTATTCACAAAGAGACCCATAGACTCGTCACACAGAGACTCATAGACTACTCACACAGACACCCATAGACTACTCACACAGAGACCCATAGACTACTCTCACAGAGACCCATAGACTCATCACACAAAGACCCATAGACTCACACTGAGACCCATAGACTACTCACACAGACACCCATAGACTACTCACACAGACACCCATAGACTACTCACACAGAGAACCATAGACTCACACAGAGACCCATAGACTCATCACACCGAGACCCATAGACTACTCACACAGAGACCCATAGACTCACCACACAGAGACTCATAGACTCCTCACAAAGAGACCCATAGACTCATCACACAGAGACCCATAGACTACTCACACAGAGACCCACAGACTCACACAGAGACCCATAGACTACTCACACAGAGACCCATAGACTCACGCAGAGACCCATAGACTACTCACACAGAGACCCATAGACTCATCACACAGAGACCCATAGACTTCTCACAGAAACCCATAGACTACTCACACAGAGTCCCATAGACTCACACAGACACCCATAGACTACTCACACAGAGACCCATAGACTCATCACACAGAGACCCATAGACTACTCACACAGAGACCCATAGACTACTCACACAGAGACCCATAGACTCATCACACAGAGACCCATAGACTACTCACACAGACACCCATAGACTACTCACACAAAGACCCATAGACTACTCACACAGAGACCCATAGACTACTCACACAGACACCCATAGACTACTCACACAGACACCCATAGACTACTCACACAGAGACCCATAGACTCATCACACAGACACCCATAGACTACTCACACAGAGACCCATAGACTCACACAGAGACCCATAGACTCATCACACAGACACCCAAAAACTACTCACACAGAGACCGATAGACTCACACAGAGACCCATAGACTACTCACACAAAGACCCATAGAGTACTCACACAGAGACCCATAGACTACTCACACAGACACCCATAGACTACTCACACAGAGACCCATAGACTCATCACACAGAGACCCATAGCCTACTCACACAGACACCCAAAGACTACTCACACAGAGACCCATAGACTACTCACACAAAGACCCATAGACTGCTCACACAGACACCCATAGACTCCTCACACAGACACCCAAAGTCTACTCACACAGAGACCCATATACTCATCACACAGACACCCATAGACTACTCACACAGAGACCCATAGACTCACACAGAGACCCATAGACTCATCACACAGACACCCAAAGACTACTCACACAGAGACCCATAGACTACTCACACAAAGACCCATAGACTGCTCACACAGACACCCATAGACTGCTCACACAGACACCCAAAGTCTACTCACACAGAGACCCATAGACTCATCACACAGACACCCATAGACTACTCACACAGAGACCCATAGACTCACACAGAGACCCATAGACTCATCACACAGACACCCAAAAACTACTCACACAGAGACCCATAGACTCACACAGAGACCCATAGACTACTCACACAGAGACCCATAGACTACTCACACAGACACCCATAGACTACTCACACAGAGACCCATAGACTACTCACATAGAGACCGATAGACTCATCATACAGAGACCCATAGACTCACACTAAGACCCATAGACTACTCACACAGACACCCATAGACTACTCACACAGAGACCCATAGACTACTCACACAGACTCCCATAGACTACTCACACAGAGACCCATAGACTACTCACACAGAGACCCATAGACTCATCACACAGAGACCCATAGACTCACACAGATATCCATAGACTACTCACACAGAGCCCCATAGACTCACACAGACACCCATAGACTACTCACACATAGACCCATAGACTACTCACACAGACACCCATAGACTACTCACACAGAGACCCATAGACTCATCACACAGAGACCCATAGACTACTCACACAGACACCCATAGACTACTCACACAGACACCCATAGACTACTCACACAGAGACCCATAGACTCATCACACAGACACCCATAGACTACTCACACAGTGACCCATAGACTCACACAGAGACCCATAGACTCATCACACAGACACCCAAAAACTACTCACACAGAGACCGATAGACTCACACAGAGACCCATAGACTACTCACACAGAGACCCATAGACTACTCACACAGAGACCCATAGACTCATCACACAGAGACCCATAGACTCACACAGATATCCATAGACTACTCACACAGAGCCCCATAGACTCACACAGACACCCATAGACTACTCACACATAGACCCATAGACTACTCACACAGACACCCATAGACTACTCACACAGAGACCCATAGACTCATCACACAGAGACCCATAGACTACTCACACAGACACCCATAGACTACTCACACAGAGACCCATAGACTACTCACACAGACACCCATAGACTACTCACACAGACACCCATAGACTACTCACACAGAGACCCATAGACTCACACAGAGACCCATAGACTCATCACACAGACACCCAAAAACTACTCACACAGAGACCGATAGACTCACACAGAGACCCATAGACTACTCACACAAAGACCCATAGAGTACTCACACAGAGACCCATAGACTACTCACACAGACACCCATAGACTACTCACACAGAGACCCATAGACTCATCACACAGAGACCCATAGCCTACTCACACAGACACCTATAGACTACTCACACAGAGACCCCTAGACTCACACAGAGACCCATAGACTCATCACACAAACACCCAAAGACTACTCACACAGAGACCCATAGACTACTCACACAAAGAACCATAGACTACTCACACAGACACCCAAAGTCTACTCACACAGAGACCCATAGACTCATCACACAGACACCCATAGACTACTCACACAGAGACCCATAGACTCACACAGAGACCCATAGACTCATCACACAGACACCCAAAGACTACTCACACAGAGACCCATAGACTACTCACACAAAGACCCATAGACTGCTCACACAGAATCCCATAGACTACTCACACAGAGACCCATAGACTACTCACACAGAGACCCATAGACTCATCACACAGAGACCCATAGACTCACACAGATATCCATAGACTACTCACACAGAGCCCCATAGACTCACACAGACACCCATAGACTACTCACACATAGACCCATAGACTACTCACACAGACACCCATAGACTACTCACACAGAGACCCATAGACTCATCACACAGAGACCCATAGACTACTCACACAGACACCCATAGACTACTCACACAGACACCCATAGACTACTCACACAGAGACCCATAGACTCATCACACAGACACCCATAGACTACTCACACAGTGACCCATAGACTCACACAGAGACCCATAGACTCATCACACAGACACCCAAAAACTACTCACACAGAGACCGATAGACTCACACAGAGACCCATAGACTACTCACACAAAGACCCATAGACTACTCACACAGAGACCCATAGACTACTCACACAGACACCCATAGACTACTCACACAGACACCCATAGACTACTCACACAGAGACCCATAGACTCACACAGAGACCCATAGACTCATCACACAGACACCCAAAAACTACTCACACAGAGACCGATAGACTCACACAGAGACCCATAGACTACTCACACAAAGACCCATAGACTACTCACACAGAGACCCATAGACTACTCACACAGACACCCATAGACTACTCACACAGAGACCCATAGACTCATCACACAGAGACCCATAGCCTACTCACACAGACACCTATAGACTACTCACACAGAGACCCCTAGACTCACACAGAGACCCATAGACTCATCACACAAACACCCAAAGACTACTCACACAGAGACCCATAGACTACTCACACAAAGACCCATAGACTGCTCACACAGACACCCATAGACTACTCACACAGAGACCCATAGACTCATCACACAAACACCCAAAGACTACTCACACAGAGACCCATAGACTCATCACACAAACACCCAAAGACTACTCACACAGAGACCCATAGACTACTCACACAAAGACCCATAGACTACTCACACAGACACCCAAAGTCTACTCACACAGAGACCCATAGACTCATCACACAGACACCCATAGACTACTCACACAGAGACCCATAGACTCACACAGAGACCCATAGACTCATCACACAGACACCCAAAGACTACTCACACAGAGACCCATAGACTACTCACACAAAGACCCATAGACTGCTCACACAGACACCCATAGACTGCTCACACAGACACCCAAAGTCTACTCACACAGAGACCCATAGACTCATCACACAGACACCCATAGACTACTCACACAGAGACCCATAGACTCACACAGAGACCCATAGACTCATCACACAGACACCCAAAAACTACTCACACAGAGACCCATAGACTCACACAGAGACCCATAGACTACTCACACAGAGACCCATAGACTACTCACACAGACACCCATAGACTACTCACACAGAGACCCATAGACTACTCACATAGAGACCGATAGACTCATCATACAGAGACCCATAGACTCACACTAAGACCCATAGACTACTCACACAGACACCCATAGACTACTCACACAGAGACCCATAGACTACTCACACAGACTCCCATAGACTACTCACACAGAGACCCATAGACTACTCACACAGAGACCCATAGACTCATCACACAGAGACCCATAGACTCACACAGATATCCATAGACTACTCACACAGAGCCCCATAGACTCACACAGACACCCATAGACTACTCACACATAGACCCATAGACTACTCACACAGACACCCATAGACTACTCACACAGAGACCCATAGACTCATCACACAGAGACCCATAGACTACTCACACAGACACCCATAGACTACTCACACAGACACCCATAGACTACTCACACAGAGACCCATAGACTCATCACACAGACACCCATAGACTACTCACACAGTGACCCATAGACTCACACAGAGACCCATAGACTCATCACACAGACACCCAAAAACTACTCACACAGAGACCGATAGACTCACACAGAGACCCATAGACTACTCACACAGAGACCCATAGACTACTCACACAGAGACCCATAGACTCATCACACAGAGACCCATAGACTCACACAGATATCCATAGACTACTCACACAGAGCCCCATAGACTCACACAGACACCCATAGACTACTCACACATAGACCCATAGACTACTCACACAGACACCCATAGACTACTCACACAGAGACCCATAGACTCATCACACAGAGACCCATAGACTACTCACACAGACACCCATAGACTACTCACACAGAGACCCATAGACTACTCACACAGACACCCATAGACTACTCACACAGACACCCATAGACTACTCACACAGAGACCCATAGACTCACACAGAGACCCATAGACTCATCACACAGACACCCAAAAACTACTCACACAGAGACCGATAGACTCACACAGAGACCCATAGACTACTCACACAAAGACCCATAGAGTACTCACACAGAGACCCATAGACTACTCACACAGACACCCATAGACTACTCACACAGAGACCCATAGACTCATCACACAGAGACCCATAGCCTACTCACACAGACACCTATAGACTACTCACACAGAGACCCCTAGACTCACACAGAGACCCATAGACTCATCACACAAACACCCAAAGACTACTCACACAGAGACCCATAGACTACTCACACAAAGAACCATAGACTGCTCACACAGACACCCATAGACTACTCACACAGAGACCCATAGACTCATCACACAAACAACCAAAGACTACTCACACAGAGACCCATAGACTCATCACACAAACACCCAAAGACTACTCACACAGAGACCCATAGACTACTCACACAAAGACCCATAGACTACTCACACAGACACCCAAAGTCTACTCACACAGAGACCCATAGACTCATCACACAGACACCCATAGACTACTCACACAGAGACCCATAGACTCACACAGAGACCCATAGACTCATCACACAGACACCCAAAGACTACTCACACAGAGACCCATAGACTACTCACACAAAGACCCATAGACTGCTCACACAGAATCCCATAGACTACTCACACAGAGACCCATAGACTACTCACACAGAGACCCATAGACTCATCACACAGAGACCCATAGACTCACACAGATATCCATAGACTACTCACACAGAGCCCCATAGACTCACACAGACACCCATAGACTACTCACACATAGACCCATAGACTACTCACACAGACACCCATAGACTACTCACACAGAGACCCATAGACTCATCACACAGAGACCCATAGACTACTCACACAGACACCCATAGACTACTCACACAGACACCCATAGACTACTCACACAGAGACCCATAGACTCATCACACAGACACCCATAGACTACTCACACAGTGACCCATAGACTCACACAGAGACCCATAGACTCATCACACAGACACCCAAAAACTACTCACACAGAGACCGATAGACTCACACAGAGACCCATAGACTACTCACACAAAGACCCATAGACTACTCACACAGAGACCCATAGACTACTCACACAGACACCCATAGACTACTCACACAGACACCCATAGACTACTCACACAGAGACCCATAGACTCACACAGAGACCCATAGACTCATCACACAGACACCCAAAAACTACTCACACAGAGACCGATAGACTCACACAGAGACCCATAGACTACTCACACAAAGACCCATAGACTACTCACACAGAGACCCATAGACTACTCACACAGACACCCATAGACTACTCACACAGAGACCCATAGACTCATCACACAGAGACCCATAGCCTACTCACACAGACACCTATAGACTACTCACACAGAGACCCCTAGACTCACACAGAGACCCATAGACTCATCACACAAACACCCAAAGACTACTCACACAGAGACCCATAGACTACTCACACAAAGACCCATAGACTGCTCACACAGACACCCATAGACTACTCACACAGAGACCCATAGACTCATCACACAAACACCCAAAGACTACTCACACAGAGACCCATAGACTCATCACACAAACACCCAAAGACTACTCACACAGAGACCCATAGACTACTCACACAAAGACCCATAGACTACTCACACAGACACCCAAAGTCTACTCACACAGAGACCCATAGACTCATCACACAGACACCCATAGACTACTCACACAGAGACCCATAGACTCACACAGAGACCCATAGACTCATCACACAGACACCCAAAGACTACTCACACAGAGACCCATAGACTACTCACACAAAGACCCATAGACTGCTCACACAGACACCCATAGACTACTCACACAGACACCCAAAGTCTACTCACACAGAGACCCATAGACTCATCACACAGACACCCATAGACTACTCACACAGAGACCCATAGACTCACACAGAGACCCATAGACTCACATAGAGACCCATAGACTCATCACACAGACACCCAAAAACTACTCACACAGAGACCCATAGACTCACACAGAGACCCATAGACTACTCACACAGAGACCCATAGACTACTCACACAGACACCCATAGACTACTCACACAGAGACCCATAGACTACTCACATAGAGACCGATAGACTCATCACACAGAGACCCATAGACTCACACTAAGACCCATAGACTACTCACACAGACACCCATAGACTACTCACACAGAGACCCATAGACTACTCACACAGACTCCCATAGACTACTCACACAGAGACCCATAGACTACTCACACAGAGACCCATAGACTCATCACACAGAGACCCATAGACTCACACAGATATTCATAGACTACTCACACAGAGCCCCATAGACTCACACAGACACCCATAGACTACTCACACAGAGACCCATAGACTCATCACACATAGACCCATAGACTACTCACACAGAAACCCATAGACTACTCACACAAAGACCCATAGACTCACACAGAGACCCATAGACTCATCACACAAAGACCCATAGACTCACACTGAGACCCATAGACTACTCACACAGACACCCATAGACTACTCACACAGACACCCATAGACTACTCACACAGAGAACCATAGACTCACACAGAGACCCATAGACTCATCACACCGAGACCCATACACTACTCACACAGAGACCCATAGACTCACCACACAGAGACTCATAGACTACTCACAAAGAGTCCCATAGACTCACACAGACACCCATAGACTACTCACACAGAGACCCATAGACTCATCACACATAGACCCATAGACTACTCACACAGAAACCCATAGACTACTCACACAGAGATCCATAGACTCACACAGACACCCATAGACTACTCACACAGAGATCCATAGACTCATCACACAGTGATCCATAGACTACTCACACAGAGACCCATAGACTATTCACAAAGAGACCCATAGACTCGTCACACAGAGACCCATAGACTACTCACACAGAAACCCACAGACTCACACAGAGACCCATAGACTACTCACACAGAGACCCATAGACTCATCACACAGAGACTCATAGACTACTCACACAGACACCCATAGACTACTCACACAGAGACCCATAGACTACTCTCACAGAGACCCATAGACTCATCACACAAAGACCCATAGACTCACACTGAGACCCATAGACTACTCACACAGACACCCATAGACTACTCACACAGACACCCATAGACTACTCACACAGAGACCCATAGACTACTCACACAGAGACCCATAGACTCATCACACCGAGACCCATAGACTCACACTAAGACCCATAGACTACTCACACAGACACCCATAGACTACTCACACAGAGACCCATAGACTACTCACACAGACTCCCATAGACTACTCACACAGAGACCCATAGACTACTCACACAGAGACCCATAGACTCACACAGAGACCCATAGACTACTCACACAGAGACCCATAGACTACTCACACAGACACCCATAGACTACTCACACAGAGACCCATAGACTACTCACATAGAGACCGATAGACTCATCACACAGAGACCCATAGACTCACACTAAGACCCATAGACTACTCACACAGACACCCATAGACTACTCACACAGAGACCCATAGACTACTCACACAGACTCCCATAGACTACTCACACAGAGACCCATAGACTACTCACACAGAGACCCATAGACTCATCACACAGAGACCCATAGACTCACACAGATATTCATAGACTACTCACACAGAGCCCCATAGACTCACACAGACACCCATAGACTACTCACACAGAGACCCATAGACTCATCACACATAGACCCATAGACTACTCACACAGAAACCCATAGACTACTCACACAAAGACCCATAGACTCACACAGAGACCCATAGACTCATCACACAAAGACCCATAGACTCACACTGAGACCCATAGACTACTCACACAGACACCCATAGACTACTCACACAGACACCCATAGACTACTCACACAGAGAACCATAGACTCACACAGAGACCCATAGACTCATCACACCGAGACCCATACACTACTCACACAGAGACCCATAGACTCACCACACAGAGACTCATAGACTACTCACAAAGAGTCCCATAGACTCACACAGACACCCATAGACTACTCACACAGAGACCCATAGACTCATCACACATAGACCCATAGACTACTCACACAGAAACCCATAGACTACTCACACAGAGATCCATAGACTCACACAGACACCCATAGACTACTCACACAGAGATCCATAGACTCATCACACAGTGATCCATAGACTACTCACACAGAGACCCATAGACTATTCACAAAGAGACCCATAGACTCGTCACACAGAGACCCATAGACTACTCACACAGAAACCCACAGACTCACACAGAGACCCATAGACTACTCACACAGAGACCCATAGACTCATCACACAGAGACTCATAGACTACTCACACAGACACCCATAGACTACTCACACAGAGACCCATAGACTACTCTCACAGAGACCCATAGACTCATCACACAAAGACCCATAGACTCACACTGAGACCCATAGACTACTCACACAGACACCCATAGACTACTCACACAGACACCCATAGACTACTCACACAGAGACCCATAGACTACTCACATAGAGACCGATAGACTCATCACACAGAGACCCATAGACTCACACTAAGACCCATAGACTACTCACACAGACACCCATAGACTACTCACACAGAGACCCATAGACTACTCACACAGACTCCCATAGACTACTCACACAGAGACCCATAGACTACTCACACAGAGACCCATAGACTCATCACACAGAGACCCATAGACTCACACAGATATTCATAGACTACTCACACAGAGCCCCATAGACTCACACAGACACCCATAGACTACTCACACAGAGACCCATAGACTCATCACACATAGACCCATAGACTACTCACACAGAAACCCATAGACTACTCACACAAAGACCCATAGACTCACACAGAGACCCATAGACTCATCACACAAAGACCCATAGACTCACACTGAGACCCATAGACTACTCACACAGACACCCATAGACTACTCACACAGACACCCATAGACTACTCACACAGAGAACCATAGACTCACACAGAGACCCATAGACTCATCACACCGAGACCCATACACTACTCACACAGAGACCCATAGACTCACCACACAGAGACTCATAGACTACTCACAAAGAGTCCCATAGACTCACACAGACACCCATAGACTACTCACACAGAGACCCATAGACTCATCACACATAGACCCATAGACTACTCACACAGAAACCCATAGACTACTCACACAGAGATCCATAGACTCACACAGACACCCATAGACTACTCACACAGAGATCCATAGACTCATCACACAGTGATCCATAGACTACTCACACAGTTACCCATAGACTATTCACAAAGAGACCCATAGACTCGTCACACAGAGACCCATAGACTACTCACACAGAAACCCACAGACTCACACAGAGACCCATAGACTACTCACACAGAGACCCATAGACTCATCACACAGAGACTCATAGACTACTCACACAGACACCCATAGACTACTCACACAGAGACCCATAGACTACTCTCACAGAGACCCATAGACTCATCACACAAAGACCCATAGACTCACACTGAGACCCATAGACTACTCACACAGACACCCATAGACTACTCACACAGACACCCATAGACTACTCACACAGAGAACCATAGACTCACACAGAGACCCATAGACTCATCACACCGAGACCCATAGACTACTCACACAGAGACCCATAGACTCACCACACAGAGACTCATAGACTCCTCACAAAGAGACCCATAGACTCATCACACAGAGACCCATAGACTACTCACACAGAGACCCACAGACTCACACAGAGACCCATAGACTACTCACACAGAGACCCATAGACTCACGCAGAGACCCATAGACTACTCACACAGAGACCCATAGACTCATCACACAGAGACCCATAGACTTCTCACAGAAACCCATAGACTACTCACACAGAGTCCCATAGACTCACACAGACACCCATAGACTACTCACACAGAGACCCATAGACTCATCACACAGAGACCCATAGACTACTCACACAGAGACCCATAGACTACTCACACAGAGACCCATAGACTCATCACACAGAGACCCATAGACTACTCACACAGACACCCATAGACTACTCACACAAAGACCCATAGACTACTCACACAGAGACCCATAGACTACTCACACAGACACCCATAGACTACTCACACAGACACCCATAGACTACTCACACAGAGACCCATAGACTCATCACACAGACACCCATAGACTACTCACACAGAGACCCATAGACTCACACAGAGACCCATAGACTCATCACACAGACACCCAAAAACTACTCACACAGAGACCGATAGACTCACACAGAGACCCATAGACTACTCACACAAAGACCCATAGAGTACTCACACAGAGACCCATAGACTACTCACACAGACACCCATAGACTACTCACACAGAGACCCATAGACTCATCACACAGTGATCCATAGACTACTCACACAGAGACCCATAGACTATTCACAAAGAGACCCATAGACTCGTCACACAGAGACCCATAGACTACTCACACAGAAACCCACAGACTCACACAGAGACCCATAGACTACTCACACAGAGACCCATAGACTCATCACACAGAGACTCATAGACTACTCACACAGACACCCATAGACTACTCACACAGAGACCCATAGACTACTCTCACAGAGACCCATAGACTCATCACACAAAGACCCATAGACTCACACTGAGACCCATAGACTACTCACACAGACACCCATAGACTACTCACACAGACACCCATAGACTACTCACACAGAGACCCATAGACTACTCACACAGAGACCCATAGACTCATCACACCGAGACCCATAGACTCACACTAAGACCCATAGACTACTCACACAGACACCCATAGACTACTCACACAGAGACCCATAGACTACTCACACAGACTCCCATAGACTACTCACACAGAGACCCATAGACTACTCACACAGAGACCCATAGACTCACACAGAGACCCATAGACTACTCACACAGAGACCCATAGACTACTCACACAGACACCCATAGACTACTCACACAGAGACCCATAGACTACTCACATAGAGACCGATAGACTCATCACACAGAGACCCATAGACTCACACTAAGACCCATAGACTACTCACACAGACACCCATAGACTACTCACACAGAGACCCATAGACTACTCACACAGACTCCCATAGACTACTCACACAGAGACCCATAGACTACTCACACAGAGACCCATAGACTCATCACACAGAGACCCATAGACTCACACAGATATTCATAGACTACTCACACAGAGCCCCATAGACTCACACAGACACCCATAGACTACTCACACAGAGACCCATAGACTCATCACACATAGACCCATAGACTACTCACACAGAAACCCATAGACTACTCACACAAAGACCCATAGACTCACACAGAGACCCATAGACTCATCACACAAAGACCCATAGACTCACACTGAGACCCATAGACTACTCACACAGACACCCATAGACTACTCACACAGACACCCATAGACTACTCACACAGAGAACCATAGACTCACACAGAGACCCATAGACTCATCACACCGAGACCCATACACTACTCACACAGAGACCCATAGACTCACCACACAGAGACTCATAGACTACTCACAAAGAGTCCCATAGACTCACACAGACACCCATAGACTACTCACACAGAGACCCATAGACTCATCACACATAGACCCATAGACTACTCACACAGAAACCCATAGACTACTCACACAGAGATCCATAGACTCACACAGACACCCATAGACTACTCACACAGAGATCCATAGACTCATCACACAGTGATCCATAGACTACTCACACAGAGACTCATAGACTATTCACAAAGAGACCCATAGACTCGTCACACAGAGACCCATAGACTACTCACACAGAAACCCACAGACTCACACAGAGACCCATAGACTACTCACACAGAGACCCATAGACTCATCACACAGAGACTCATAGACTACTCACACAGACACCCATAGACTACTCACACAGAGACCCATAGACTACTCTCACAGAGACCCATAGACTCATCACACAAAGACCCATAGACTCACACTGAGACCCATAGACTACTCACACAGACACCCATAGACTACTCACACAGACACCCATAGACTACTCACACAGAGACCCATAGACTACTCACATAGAGACCGATAGACTCATCACACAGAGACCCATAGACTCACACTAAGACCCATAGACTACTCACACAGACACCCATAGACTACTCACACAGAGACCCATAGACTACTCACACAGACTCCCATAGACTACTCACACAGAGACCCATAGACTACTCACACAGAGACCCATAGACTCATCACACAGAGACCCATAGACTCACACAGATATTCATAGACTACTCACACAGAGCCCCATAGACTCACACAGACACCCATAGACTACTCACACAGAGACCCATAGACTCATCACACATAGACCCATAGACTACTCACACAGAAACCCATAGACTACTCACACAAAGACCCATAGACTCACACAGAGACCCATAGACTCATCACACAAAGACCCATAGACTCACACTGAGACCCATAGACTACTCACACAGACACCCATAGACTACTCACACAGACACCCATAGACTACTCACACAGAGAACCATAGACTCACACAGAGACCCATAGACTCATCACACCGAGACCCATACACTACTCACACAGAGACCCATAGACTCACCACACAGAGACTCATAGACTACTCACAAAGAGTCCCATAGACTCACACAGACACCCATAGACTACTCACACAGAGACCCATAGACTCATCACACATAGACCCATAGACTACTCACACAGAAACCCATAGACTACTCACACAGAGATCCATAGACTCACACAGACACCCATAGACTACTCACACAGAGATCCATAGACTCATCACACAGTGATCCATAGACTACTCACACAGAGACCCATAGACTATTCACAAAGAGACCCATAGACTCGTCACACAGAGACCCATAGACTACTCACACAGAAACCCACAGACTCACACAGAGACCCATAGACTACTCACACAGAGACCCATAGACTCATCACACAGAGACTCATAGACTACTCACACAGACACCCATAGACTACTCACACAGAGACCCATAGACTACTCTCACAGAGACCCATAGACTCATCACACAAAGACCCATAGACTCACACTGAGACCCATAGACTACTCACACAGACACCCATAGACTACTCACACAGACACCCATAGACTACTCACACAGAGAACCATAGACTCACACAGAGACCCATAGACTCATCACACCGAGACCCATAGACTACTCACACAGAGACCCATAGACTCACCACACAGAGACTCATAGACTCCTCACAAAGAGACCCATAGACTCATCACACAGAGACCCATAGACTACTCACACAGAGACCCACAGACTCACACAGAGACCCATAGACTACTCACACAGAGACCCATAGACTCACGCAGAGACCCATAGACTACTCACACAGAGACCCATAGACTCATCACACAGAGACCCATAGACTTCTCACAGAAACCCATAGACTACTCACACAGAGTCCCATAGACTCACACAGACACCCATAGACTACTCACACAGAGACCCATAGACTCATCACACAGAGACCCATAGACTACTCACACAGAGACCCATAGACTACTCACACAGAGACCCATAGACTCATCACACAGAGACCCATAGACTACTCACACAGACACCCATAGACTACTCACACAAAGACCCATAGACTACTCACACAGAGACCCATAGACTACTCACACAGACACCCATAGACTACTCACACAGACACCCATAGACTACTCACACAGAGACCCATAGACTCATCACACAGACACCCATAGACTACTCACACAGAGACCCATAGACTCACACAGAGACCCATAGACTCATCACACAGACACCCAAAAACTACTCACACAGAGACCGATAGACTCACACAGAGACCCATAGACTACTCACACAAAGACCCATAGAGTACTCACACAGAGACCCATAGACTACTCACACAGACACCCATAGACTACTCACACAGAGACCCATAGACTCATCACACAGAGACCCATAGCCTACTCACACAGAGACCCATAGACTCATCACACAAACACCCAAAGACTACTCACACAGAGACCCATAGACTCATCACACAAACACCCAAAGACTACTCACACAGAGACCCATAGACTACTCACACAAAGACCCATAGACTACTCACACAGACACCCAAAGTCTACTCACACAGAGACCCATAGACTCATCACACAGACACCCATAGACTACTCACACAGAGACCCATAGACTCACACAGAGACCCATAGACTCATCACACAGACACCCAAAGACTACTCACACAGAGACCCATAGACTACTCACACAAAGACCCATAGACTGCTCACACAGACACCCATAGACTACTCACACAGACACCCAAAGTCTACTCACACAGAGACCCATAGACTCATCACACAGACACCCATAGACTACTCACACAGAGACCCATAGACTCACACAGAGACCCATAGACTCACACAGAGACCCATAGACTCATCACACAGACACCCAAAAACTACTCACACAGAGACCCATAGACTCACACAGAGACCCATAGACTACTCACACAGAGACCCATAGACTACTCACACAGACACCCATAGACTACTCACACAGAGACCCATAGACTACTCACATAGAGACCGATAGACTCATCACACAGAGACCCATAGACTCACACTAAGACCCATAGACTACTCACACAGACACCCATAGACTACTCACACAGAGACCCATAGACTACTCACACAGACTCCCATAGACTACTCACACAGAGACCCATAGACTACTCACACAGAGACCCATAGACTCATCACACAGAGACCCATAGACTCACACAGATATCCATAGACTACTCACACAGAGCCCCATAGACTCACACAGACACCCATAGACTACTCACACAGAGACCCATAGACTCATCACACATAGACCCATAGACTACTCACACAGAAACCCATAGACTACTCACACAAAGACCCATAGACTCACACAGAGACCCATAGACTCATCACACAAAGACCCATAGACTCACACTGAGACCCATAGACTACTCACACAGACACCCATAGACTACTCACACAGACACCCATAGACTACTCACACAGAGAACCATAGACTCACACAGAGACCCATAGACTCATCACACCGAGACCCATAGACTACTCACACAGAGACCCATAGACTCACCACACAGAGACTCATAGACTACTCACAAAGAGACCCATAGACTCATCACACAGAGACCCATAGACTACTCACACAGAGACCCACAGACTCACACAGAGACCCATAGACTAATCACACAGAGACCCATAGACTCACGCAGGGACCCATAGACTACTCACACAGAGACCCATAGACTCATCACACAGAGACCCATAGACTACTCACAGAAACCCATAGACTACTCACACAGAGTCCCATAGACTCACACAGACACCCATAGACTACTCACACAGAGACCCATAGACTCATCACACAGAGACCCATAGACTACTCACACAGAGACCCATAGACTACTCACACAGAGACCCATAGACTCATCACACAGAGACCCATAGACTACTCACACAGACACCCATAGACTACTCACACAGAGACCCATAGACTCATCACACAGAGACCCATAGACTACTCACACAGACACCCATAGACTACTCACACAGACACCCATAGACTACTCACACAGAGACCCATAGACTCATCACACAGACACCCATAGACTACTCACACAAAGACCCATAGACTACTCACACAGAGACCCATAGACTACTCACACAGACACCCATAAACTACTCACACAGACACCCATAGACTACTCACACAGAGACCCATAGACTCATCACACAGAGACCCATAGACTACTCACACAGACACCCATAGACTACTCACACAGACACCCATAGACTACTCACACAGAGACCCATAGACTCATCACACAGAGACCCATAGACTACTCACACAAAGACTCATCACACATAGACCCATAGACTACACACACAGAAACCCATAGACTACTCACACAGAGATCCATAGACTCACACAGACACCCATAGACTACTCACACAGAGATCCATAGACTCATCACACAGTGATCCATAGACTACTCACACAGAGACCCATAGACTATTCACAAAGAGACCCATAGACTCGTCACACAGAGACCCATAGACTACTCACACAGAAACCCACAGACTCACACAGAGACCCATAGACTACTCACACAGAGACCCATAGACTCATCACACAGAGACTCATAGACTACTCACACAGACACCCATAGACTACTCACACAGAGACCCATAGACTCATCACACAAAGACCCATAGACTCACACTGAGACCCATAGACTACTCACACAGACACCCATAGACTACTCACACAGACACCCATAGACTACTCACACAGAGAACCATAGACTCACACAGAGACCCATAGACTCATCACACCGAGACCCATAGACTACTCACACTGAGACCCATAGACTACTCACACAGACACCCATAGACTACTCACACAGAGAACCATAGACTCACACAGAGACCCATAGACTCATCACACCGAGACCCATAGACTACTCACACAGAGACCCATAGACTCACCACACAGAGACTCATAGACTACTCACAAAGAGACCCATAGACTCATCACACAGAGACCCATAGACTACTCACACAGAGACCCACAGACTCACACAGAGACCCATAGACTACTCACACAGAGACCCATAGACTCACGCAGAGACCCATAGACTACTCACACAGAGACCCATAGATTCATCACACAGAGACCCATAGACTACTCACAGAAACCCATAGACTACTCACACAGAGTCCCATAGACTCACACTAAGACCCATAGACTACTCACACAGACACCCATAGACTACTCACACAGAGACCCATAGACTACTCACACAGACTCCCATAGACTACTCACACAGAGACCCATAGACTACTCACACAGAGACCCATAGACTCATCACACAGAGACCCATAGACTCACACAGATATCCATAGACTACTCACACAGAGACCCATAGACTCATCACACATAGACCCATAGACTACACACACAGAAACCCATAGACTACTCACACAGAGATCCATAGACTCACACAGACACCCATAGACTACTCACACAGAGATCCATAGTCTCATCACACAGTGATCCATAGACTACTCACACAGAGACCCATAGACTATTCACAAAGAGACCCATAGACTCGTCACACAGAGACCCATAGACTACTCACACAGAAACCCACAGACTCACACAGAGACCCATAGACTACTCACACAGAGACCCACAGACTCACACAGAGACCCATAGACTACTCACACAGAGACCCATAGACTCACGCAGAGACCCATAGACTACTCACACAGAGACCCATAGACTCATCACACAGAGACCCATAGACTACTCACAGAAACCCATAGACTACTCACACAGAGTCCCATAGACTCACACAGACACCCATAGACTACTCACACAGAGACCCATAGACTCATCACACAGAGACCCATAGACTACTCACACAGAGACCCATAGACTACTCACACAGAGACCCATAGACTCATCACACAGAGACCCATAGACTACTCACACAGACACCCATAGACTACTCACACAGAGACCCATAGACTCATCACACAGAGACCCATAGACTACTCACACAGACACCCATAGACTACTCACACAGACACCCATAGACTACTCACACAGAGACCCATAGACTCATCACACAGACACCCATAGACTACTCACACAGTGACCCATAGACTCACACAGAGACCCATAGACTCATCACACAGACACCCAAAAACTACTCACACAGAGACCGATAGACTCACACAGAGACCCATAGACTACTCACACAAAGACCCATAGACTACTCACACAGAGACCCATAGACTACTCACACAGACACCCATAGACTACTCACACAGACACCCATAGACTACTCACACAGAGACCCATAGACTCATCACACAGACACCCATAGACTACTCACACAGAGACCCATAGACTCACACAGAGACCCATAGACTCATCACACAGACACCCAAAAACTACTCACACAGAGACCCATAGACTCACACAGAGACCCATAGACTACTCACACAGAGACCCATAGACTACTCACACAGACACCCATAGACTACTCACACAGAGACCCATAGACTACTCACATAGAGACCGATAGACTCATCACACAGAGACCCATAGACTCACACTAAGACCCATAGACTACTCACACAGACACCCATAGACTACTCACACAGAGACCCATAGACTACTCACACAGACTCCCATAGACTACTCACACAGAGACCCATAGACTACTCACACAGAGACCCATAGACTCATCACACAGAGACCCATAGACTCACACAGATATCCATAGACTACTCACACAGAGCCCCATAGACTCACACAGACACCCATAGACTACTCACACAGAGACCCATAGACTCATCACACATAGACCCATAGACTACTCACACAGAAACCCATAGACTACTCACACAGAGACCCATAGACTCATCACACAGAGACCCATAGCCTACTCACACAGACACCTATAGACTACTCACACAGAGACCCCTAGACTCGCACAGAGACCCATAGACTCATCACACAGACACCCAAAGACTACTCACACAGAGACCCATAGACTCACACAGAGACCCATAGACTACTCACACAGAGACCCATAGACTACTCACACAGAGAACCATAGACTCATCACACAGAGACCCATAGACTACTCACCCATACACCTATAGACTACTCACACAAAGACCCATAGACTCATCACACAAAGACCCATAGACTACTCACACAAAGACCCATAGACTGCTCACACAGACACCCATAGACTACTCACACAGACACCCAAAGTCTACTCACACAGAGACCCATAGACTCATCACACAGACACCCATAGACTACTCACACAGAGACCCATAGACTCACACAGAGACCCATAGACTCATCACACAGACACCCAAAAACTACTCACACAGAGACCCATAGACTCACACAGAGACCCATAAACTACTCACACAGAGACCCATAGACTACTCACACAGACACCCATAGACTACTCACACAGAGACCCATAGACTACTCACATAGAGACCGATAGACTCATCACACAGAGACCCATAGACTCACACTAAGACCCATAGACTACTCACACAGACACCCATCGACTACTCACACAGAGACCCATAGACTACTCACACAGACTCCCATAGACTACTCACACAGAGACCCATAGACTACTCACACAGAGACCCATAGACTCATCACACAGAGACCCATAGACTCACACAGATATCCATAGACTACTCACACAGAGCCCCATAGACTCACACAGACACCCATAGACTACTCACACAGAGACCCATAGACTCATCACACATAGACCCATAGACTACTCACACAGAAACCCATAGACTACTCACACAGAGATCCATAGACTCACACAGACACCCATAGACTACTCACACAGAGATCCATAGACTATTCACAAAGAGACCCATAGACTCGTGACACAGAGACCCATAGACTACTCACACAGAAACCCACAGACTCACACAGAGACCCATAGACTACTCACACAGAGACCCATAGACTCATCACACAGAGACTCATAGACTACTCACACAGACACCCATAGACTACTCACACAGAGACCCATAGACTCACACTGAGACCCATAGACTACTCACACAGAGACCCATAGACTCACACTGAGACCCATAGACTACTCACACAGACACCCATAGACTACTCACACAGAGACCCATAGACTCACACAGAGACCCATAGACTCACACAGAGACCCATAGACTCATCACACAGACACCCAAAAACTACTCACACAGAGACCCATAGACTCACACAGAGACCCATAGACTACTCACACAGAGACCCATAGACTACTCACACAGACACCCATAGACTACTCACACAGAGACCCATAGACTACTCACATAGAGACCGATAGACTCATCACACAGAGACCCATAGACTCACACTAAGACCCATAGACTACTCACACAGACACCCATAGACTACTCACACAGAGACCCATAGACTACTCACACAGACTCCCATAGACTACTCACACAGAGACCCATAGACTACTCACACAGAGACCCATAGACTCATCACACAGAGACCCATAGACTCACACAGATATCCATAGACTACTCACACAGAGCCCCATAGACTCACACAGACACCCATAGACTACTCACACAGAGACCCATAGACTCATCACACATAGACCCATAGACTACTCACACAGAAACCCATAGACTACTCACACAAAGACCCATAGACTCACACAGAGACCCATAGACTCATCACACAAAGACCCATAGACTCACACTGAGACCCATAGACTACTCACACAGACACCCATAGACTACTCACACAGACACCCATAGACTACTCACACAGAGAACCATAGACTCACACAGAGACCCATAGACTCATCACACCGAGACCCATAGACTACTCACACAGAGACCCATAGACTCACCACACAGAGACTCATAGACTACTCACAAAGAGACCCATAGACTCATCACACAGAGACCCATAGACTACTCACACAGAGACCCACAGACTCACACAGAGACCCATAGACTAATCACACAGAGACCCATAGACTCACGCAGGGACCCATAGACTACTCACACAGAGACCCATAGACTCATCACACAGAGACCCATAGACTACTCACAGAAACCCATAGACTACTCACACAGAGTCCCATAGACTCACACAGACACCCATAGACTACTCACACAGAGACCCATAGACTCATCACACAGAGACCCATAGACTACTCACACAGAGACCCATAGACTACTCACACAGAGACCCATAGACTCATCACACAGAGACCCATAGACTACTCACACAGACACCCATAGACTACTCACACAGAGACCCATAGACTCATCACACAGAGACCCATAGACTACTCACACAGACACCCATAGACTACTCACACAGACACCCATAGACTACTCACACAGAGACCCATAGACTCATCACACAGACACCCATAGACTACTCACACAAAGACCCATAGACTACTCACACAGAGACCCATAGACTACTCACACAGACACCCATAAACTACTCACACAGACACCCATAGACTACTCACACAGAGACCCATAGACTCATCACACAGAGACCCATAGACTACTCACACAGACACCCATAGACTACTCACACAGACACCCATAGACTACTCACACAGAGACCCATAGACTCATCACACAGAGACCCATAGACTACTCACACAAAGACTCATCACACATAGACCCATAGACTACACACACAGAAACCCATAGACTACTCACACAGAGATCCATAGACTCACACAGACACCCATAGACTACTCACACAGAGATCCATAGACTCATCACACAGTGATCCATAGACTACTCACACAGAGACCCATAGACTATTCACAAAGAGACCCATAGACTCGTCACACAGAGACCCATAGACTACTCACACAGAAACCCACAGACTCACACAGAGACCCATAGACTACTCACACAGAGACCCATAGACTCATCACACAGAGACTCATAGACTACTCACACAGACACCCATAGACTACTCACACAGAGACCCATAGACTACTCTCACAGAGACCCATAGACTCATCACACAAAGACCCATAGACTCACACTGAGACCCATAGACTACTCACACAGACACCCATAGACTACTCACACAGACACCCATAGACTACTCACACAGAGAACCATAGACTCACACAGAGACCCATAGACTCATCACACCGAGACCCATAGACTACTCACACAGAGACCCATAGACTCACCACACAGAGACTCATAGACTACTCACAAAGAGACCCATAGACTCATCACACAGAGACCCATAGACTACTCACACAGAGACCCACAGACTCACACAGAGACCCATAGACTACTCACACAGAGACCCATAGACTCACGCAGAGACCCATAGACTACTCACACAGAGACCCATAGACTCATCACACAGAGACCCATAGACTACTCACAGAAACCCATAGACTACTCACACAGAGTCCCATAGACTCACACTAAGACCCATAGACTACTCACACAGACACCCATAGACTACTCACACAGAGACCCATAGACTACTCACACAGACTCCCATAGACTACTCACACAGAGACCCATAGACTACTCACACAGAGACCCATAGACTCATCACACAGAGACCCATAGACTCACACAGATATCCATAGACTACTCACACAGAGACCCATAGACTCATCACACATAGACCCATAGACTACACACACAGAAACCCATAGACTACTCACACAGAGATCCATAGACTCACACAGACACCCATAGACTACTCACACAGAGATCCATAGTCTCATCACACAGTGATCCATAGACTACTCACACAGAGACCCATAGACTATTCACAAAGAGACCCATAGACTCGTCACACAGAGACCCATAGACTACTCACACAGAAACCCACAGACTCACACAGAGACCCATAGACTACTCACACAGAGACCCACAGACTCACACAGAGACCCATAGACTACTCACACAGAGACCCATAGACTCACGCAGAGACCCATAGACTACTCACACAGAGACCCATAGACTCATCACACAGAGACCCATAGACTACTCACAGAAACCCATAGACTACTCACACAGAGTCCCATAGACTCACACAGACACCCATAGACTACTCACACAGAGACCCATAGACTCATCACACAGAGACCCATAGACTACTCACACAGAGACCCATAGACTACTCACACAGAGACCCATAGACTCATCACACAGAGACCCATAGACTACTCACACAGACACCCATAGACTACTCACACAGAGACCCATAGACTCATCACACAGAGACCCATAGACTACTCACACAGACACCCATAGACTACTCACACAGACACCCATAGACTACTCACACAGAGACCCATAGACTCATCACACAGACACCCATAGACTACTCACACAGTGACCCATAGACTCACACAGAGACCCATAGACTCATCACACAGACACCCAAAAACTACTCACACAGAGACCGATAGACTCACACAGAGACCCATAGACTACTCACACAAAGACCCATAGACTACTCACACAGAGACCCATAGACTACTCACACAGACACCCATAGACTACTCACACAGACACCCATAGACTACTCACACAGAGACCCATAGACTCATCACACAGACACCCATAGACTACTCACACAGAGACCCATAGACTCACACAGAGACCCATAGACTCATCACACAGACACCCAAAAACTACTCACACAGAGACCCATAGACTCACACAGAGACCCATAGACTACTCACACAGAGACCCATAGACTACTCACACAGACACCCATAGACTACTCACACAGAGACCCATAGACTACTCACATAGAGACCGATAGACTCATCACACAGAGACCCATAGACTCACACTAAGACCCATAGACTACTCACACAGACACCCATAGACTACTCACACAGAGACCCATAGACTACTCACACAGACTCCCATAGACTACTCACACAGAGACCCATAGACTACTCACACAGAGACCCATAGACTCATCACACAGAGACCCATAGACTCACACAGATATCCATAGACTACTCACACAGAGCCCCATAGACTCACACAGACACCCATAGACTACTCACACAGAGACCCATAGACTCATCACACATAGACCCATAGACTACTCACACAGAAACCCATAGACTACTCACACAGAGACCCATAGACTCATCACACAGAGACCCATAGCCTACTCACACAGACACCTATAGACTACTCACACAGAGACCCCTAGACTCGCACAGAGACCCATAGACTCATCACACAGACACCCAAAGACTACTCACACAGAGACCCATAGACTCACACAGAGACCCATAGACTACTCACACAGAGACCCATAGACTACTCACACAGAGAACCATAGACTCATCACACAGAGACCCATAGACTACTCACCCATACACCTATAGACTACTCACACAAAGACCCATAGACTCATCACACAAAGACCCATAGACTACTCACACAAAGACCCATAGACTGCTCACACAGACACCCATAGACTACTCACACAGACACCCAAAGTCTACTCACACAGAGACCCATAGACTCATCACACAGACACCCATAGACTACTCACACAGAGACCCATAGACTCACACAGAGACCCATAGACTCATCACACAGACACCCAAAAACTACTCACACAGAGACCCATAGACTCACACAGAGACCCATAAACTACTCACACAGAGACCCATAGACTACTCACACAGACACCCATAGACTACTCACACAGAGACCCATAGACTACTCACATAGAGACCGATAGACTCATCACACAGAGACCCATAGACTCACACTAAGACCCATAGACTACTCACACAGACACCCATCGACTACTCACACAGAGACCCATAGACTACTCACACAGACTCCCATAGACTACTCACACAGAGACCCATAGACTACTCACACAGAGACCCATAGACTCATCACACAGAGACCCATAGACTCACACAGATATCCATAGACTACTCACACAGAGCCCCATAGACTCACACAGACACCCATAGACTACTCACACAGAGACCCATAGACTCATCACACATAGACCCATAGACTACTCACACAGAAACCCATAGACTACTCACACAGAGATCCATAGACTCACACAGACACCCATAGACTACTCACACAGAGATCCATAGACTATTCACAAAGAGACCCATAGACTCGTGACACAGAGACCCATAGACTACTCACACAGAAACCCACAGACTCACACAGAGACCCATAGACTACTCACACAGAGACCCATAGACTCATCACACAGAGACTCATAGACTACTCACACAGACACCCATAGACTACTCACACAGAGACCCATAGACTCACACTGAGACCCATAGACTACTCACACAGAGACCCATAGACTCACACTGAGACCCATAGACTACTCACACAGACACCCATAGACTACTCACACAGACACCCATAGACTACTCACACAGAGAACCATAGACTCACACAGAGACCCATAGACTCATCACACCGAGACCCATAGACTACTCACACAGAGACCCATAGACTCACCACACAGAGACTCATAGACTACTCACAAAGAGACCCATAGACTCATCACACAGAGAACCATAGACTACTCACACAGAGACCCACAGACTCACACAGAGACCCATAGACTACTCACACAGAGACCCATAGACTCACGCAGAGACCCATAGACTACTCACACAGAGACCCATAGACTCATCACACAGAGACCCATAGACTACTCACAGAAACCCATAGACTACTCACACAGAGTCCCATAGACTCACACTAAGACCCATAGACTACTCACACAGACACCCATAGACTACTCACACAGAGACCCATAGACTACTCACACAGACTCCCATAGACTACTCACACAGAGACCCATAGACTACTCACACAGAGACCCATAGACTCATCACACAAAGACCCATAGACTCACACAGATATCCATAGACTACTCACACAGAGCCCCATAGACTCACACAGACACCCATAGACTACTCACACAGAGACCCATAGACTCATCACACATAGACCCATAGACTACTCACACAGAAACCCATAGACTACTCACACAGAGATCCATAGACTCACACAGACACCCATAGACTACTCACACAGAGATCCATAGACTCATCACACAGTGATCCATAGACTACTCCCACAGAGACCCATAGACTATTCACAAAGAGACCCATAGACTCGTCACACAGAGACCCATAGACTACTCATACAGAAACCCACAGACTCACACAGAGACCCATAGACTACTCACACAGAGACCCATAGACTCATCACACAGAGACTCATAGACTACTCACACAGACACCCATAGACTACTCACAAAGAGACCCATAGACTACTCTCACAGAGACCCATAGACTCATCACACAAAGACCCATAGACTCACACTGAGACCCATAGACTACTCACACAGACACCCATAGACTACTCACACAGACACCCATAGACTACTCACACAGAGAACCATAGACTCACACAGAGACCCATAGACTCATCACACCGAGACCCATAGACTACTCACACAGAGACCCATAGACTCACCACACAGAGACTCATAGACTACTCACAAAGAGACCCATAGACGCATCACACAGAGACCCATAGACTACTCACACAGAGACCCACAGACTCACACAGAGACCCATAGACTACTCACACAGAGACCCATAGACTCACGCAGAGACCCATAGACTACTCACACAGAGACCCATAGACTCATCACACAGAGACCCATAGACTACTCACAGAAACCCATAGACTACTCACACAGAGTCCCATAGACTCACACAGACACCCATAGACTACTCACACAGAGACCCATAGACTCATCACACAGAGACCCATAGACTACTCACACAGAGACCCATAGACTACTCACACAGAGACCCATAGACTCATCACACAGAGACCCATAGACTACTCACACAGACACCCATAGACTACTCACACAGAGACCCATAGACTCATCACACAGAGACCCATAGACTACTCACACAGACACCCATAGACTACTCACACAGACACCCATAGACTACTCACACAGAGACCCATAGACTCATCACACAGAGACTCATAGACTACTCACACAGACACCCATAGACTACTCACACAGAGACCCATAGACTACTCTCACAGAGACCCATAGACTCATCACACAAAGACCCATAGACTCACACTGAGACCCATAGACTACTCACACAGACACCCATAGACTACTCACACAGACACCCATAGACTACTCACACAGAGAACCATAGACTCACACAGAGACCCATAGACTCATCACACCGAGACCCATAGACTACTCACACAGAGACCCATAGACTCACCACACAGAGACTCATAGACTACTCACAAAGAGACCCATAGACTCATCACACAGAGAAGCATAGACTACTCACACAGAGACCCACAGACTCACACAGAGACCCATAGACTACTCACACAGAGACCCATAGACTCACGCAGAGACCCATGGACTACTCACACAGAGACCCATAGACTCATCACACAGAGACCCATAGACTACTCACAGAAACCCATAGACTACTCACACAGAGTCCCATAGACTCACACTAAGACCCATAGACTACTCACACAGACACCCATAGACTACTCACACAGAGACCCATAGACTACTCACACAGACTCCCATAGACTACTTACACAGAGACCCATAGACTACTCACACAGAGACCCATAGACTCATCACACAGAGACCCATAGACTCACACAGATATCCATAGACTACTCACACAGAGCCCCATAGACTCACACAGACACCCATAGACTACTCACACAGAGACCCATAGACTCATCACACATAGACCCATAGACTACTCACACAGAAACCCATAGACTACTCACACAGAGATCCATAGACTCACACAGACACCCATAGACTACTCACACAGAGATCCATAGACTCATCACACAGTGATCCATAGACTACTCCCACAGAGACCCATAGACTATTCACAAAGAGACCCATAGACTCGTCACACAGAGACCCATAGACTACTCACACAGAAACCCACAGACTCACACAGAGACCCATAGACTACTCACACAGAGACCCATAGACTCATCACACAGAGACTCATAGACTACTCACACAGACACCCATAGACTACTCACAAAGAGACCCATAGACTACTCTCACAGAGACCCATAGACTCATCACACAAAGACCCATAGACTCACACTGAGACCCATAGACTACTCACACAGACACCCATAGACTACTCACACAGACACCCATAGACTACTCACACAGAGAACCATAGACTCACACAGAGACCCATAGACTCATCACACCGAGACCCATAGACTACTCACACAGAGACCCATAGACTCACCACACAGAGACTCATAGACTACTCACAAAGAGACCCATAGACTCATCACACAGAGACCCATAGACTACTCACACAGAGACCCACAGACTCACACAGAGACCCATAGACTACTCACACAGAGACCCATAGACTCACGCAGAGACCCATAGACTACTCACACAGAGACCCATAGACTCATCACACAGAGACCCATAGACTACTCACAGAAACCCATAGACTACTCACACAGAGTCCCATAGACTCACACAGACACCCATAGACTACTCACACAGAGACCCATAGACTCATCACACAGAGACCCATAGACTACTCACACAGAGACCCATAGACTACTCACACAGAGACCCATAGACTCATCACACAGAGACCCATAGACTACTCACACAGACACCCATAGACTACTCACACAGAGACCCATAGACTCATCACACAGAGACCCATAGACTACTCACACAGACACCCATAGACTACTCACACAGACACCCATAGACTACTCACACAGAGACCCATAGACTCATCACACAGACACCCATAGACTACTCACACAGTGACCCATAGACTCACACAGAGACCCATAGACTCATCACACAGACACCCAAAAACTACTCACACAGAGACCGATAGACTCACACAGAGACCCATAGACTACTCACACAGACACCCATAGACTACTCACACAGAGACCCATAGACTCACCACACAGAGACTCATAGACTACTCACAAAGAGACCCATAGACTCATCACACAGAGAACCATAGACTACTCACACAGAGACCCACAGACTCACACAGAGACCCATAGACTACTCACACAGAGACCCATAGACTCATCACACAGAGACCCATAGACTACTCACACAGAGACCCATAGACTACTCACACAGAGACCCATAGACTCATCACACAGAGACCCATAGACTACTCACACAGACACCCATAGACTACTCACACAGAGACCCATAGACTCATCACACAGAGACCCATAGACTACTCACACAGACACCCATAGACTACTCACACAGACACCCATAGACTACTCACACAGAGACCCATAGACTCATCACACAGAGACTCATAGACTACTCACACAGACACCCATAGACTACTCACACAGAGACCCATAGACTACTCTCACAGAGACCCATAGACTCATCACACAAAGACCCATAGACTCACACTGAGACCCATAGACTACTCACACAGACACCCATAGACTACTCACACAGACACCCATAGACTACTCACACAGAGAACCATAGACTCACACAGAGACCCATAGACTCATCACACCGAGACCCATAGACTACTCACACAGAGACCCATAGACTCACCACACAGAGACTCATAGACTACTCACAAAGAGACCCATAGACTCATCACACAGAGAACCATAGACTACTCACACAGAGACCCACAGACTCACACAGAGACCCATAGACTACTCACACAGAGACCCATAGACTCACGCAGAGACCCATAGACTACTCACACAGAGACCCATAGACTCATCACACAGAGACCCATAGACTACTCACAGAAACCCATAGACTACTCACACAGAGTCCCATAGACTCACACTAAGACCCATAGACTACTCACACAGACACCCATAGACTACTCACACAGAGACCCATAGACTACTCACACAGACTCCCATAGACTACTTACACAGAGACCCATAGACTACTCACACAGAGACCCATAGACTCATCACACAGAGACCCATAGACTCACACAGATATCCATAGACTACTCACACAGAGCCCCATAGACTCACACAGACACCCATAGACTACTCACACAGAGACCCATAGACTCATCACACATAGACCCATAGACTACTCACACAGAAACCCATAGACTACTCACACAGAGATCCATAGACTCACACAGACACCCATAGACTACTCACACAGAGATCCATAGACTCATCACACAGTGATCCATAGACTACTCCCACAGAGACCCATAGACTATTCACAAAGAGACCCATAGACTCGTCACACAGAGACCCATAGACTACTCACACAGAAACCCACAGACTCACACAGAGACCCATAGACTACTCACACAGAGACCCATAGACTCATCACACAGAGACTCATAGACTACTCACACAGACACCCATAGACTACTCACAAAGAGACCCATAGACTACTCTCACAGAGACCCATAGACTCATCACACAAAGACCCATAGACTCACACTGAGACCCATAGACTACTCACACAGACACCCATAGACTACTCACACAGACACCCATAGACTACTCACACAGAGAACCATAGACTCACACAGAGACCCATAGACTCATCACACCGAGACCCATAGACTACTCACACAGAGACCCATAGACTCACCACACAGAGACTCATAGACTACTCACAAAGAGACCCATAGACTCATCACACAGAGACCCATAGACTACTCACACAGAGACCCACAGACTCACACAGAGACCCATAGACTACTCACACAGAGACCCATAGACTCACGCAGAGACCCATAGACTACTCACACAGAGACCCATAGACTCATCACACAGAGACCCATAGACTACTCACAGAAACCCATAGACTACTCACACAGAGTCCCATAGACTCACACAGACACCCATAGACTACTCACACAGAGACCCATAGACTCATCACACAGAGACCCATAGACTACTCACACAGAGACCCATAGACTACTCACACAGAGACCCATAGACTCATCACACAGAGACCCATAGACTACTCACACAGACACCCATAGACTACTCACACAGAGACCCATAGACTCATCACACAGAGACCCATAGACTACTCACACAGACACCCATAGACTACTCACACAGACACCCATAGACTACTCACACAGAGACCCATAGACTCATCACACAGACACCCATAGACTACTCACACAGTGACCCATAGACTCACACAGAGACCCATAGACTCATCACACAGACACCCAAAAACTACTCACACAGAGACCGATAGACTCACACAGAGACCCATAGACTACTCACACAGACACCCATAGACTAGTCACACAGAGACCCATAGACTCACCACACAGAGACTCATAGACTACTCACAAAGAGACCCATAGACTCATCACACAGAGAACCATAGACTACTCACACAGAGACCCACAGACTCACACAGAGACCCATAGACTACTCACACAGAGACCCATAGACTCACGCAGAGACCCATAGACTACTCACACAGAGACCCATAGACTCATCACACAGAGACCCATAGACTACTCACAGAAACCCATAGACTACTCACACAGAGTCCCATAGACTCACACTAAGACCCATAGACTACTCACACAGACACCCATAGACTACTCACACAGAGACCCATAGACTACTCACACAGACTCCCATAGACTACTTACACAGAGACCCATAGACTACTCACACAGAGACCCATAGACTCATCACACAGAGACCCATAGACTCACACAGATATCCATAGACTACTCACACAGAGCCCCATAGACTCACACAGACACCCATAGACTACTCACACAGAGACCCATAGACTCATCACACATAGACCCATAGACTACTCACACAGAAACCCATAGACTACTCACACAGAGATCCATAGACTCACACAGACACCCATAGACTACTCACACAGAGATCCATAGACTCATCACACAGTGATCCATAGACTACTCCCACAGAGACCCATAGACTATTCACAAAGAGACCCATAGACTCGTCACACAGAGACCCATAGACTACTCACACAGAAACCCACAGACTCACACAGAGACCCATAGACTACTCACACAGAGACCCATAGACTCATCACACAGAGACTCATAGACTACTCACACAGACACCCATAGACTACTCACAAAGAGACCCATAGACTACTCTCACAGAGACCCATAGACTCATCACACAAAGACCCATAGACTCACACTGAGACCCATAGACTACTCACACAGACACCCATAGACTACTCACACAGACACCCATAGACTACTCACACAGAGAACCATAGACTCACACAGAGACCCATAGACTCATCACACCGAGACCCATAGACTACTCACACAGAGACCCATAGACTCACCACACAGAGACTCATAGACTACTCACAAAGAGACCCATAGACTCATCACACAGAGACCCATAGACTACTCACACAGAGACCCACAGACTCACACAGAGACCCATAGACTACTCACACAGAGACCCATAGACTCACGCAGAGACCCATAGACTACTCACACAGAGACCCATAGACTCATCACACAGAGACCCATAGACTACTCACAGAAACCCATAGACTACTCACACAGAGTCCCATAGACTCACACAGACACCCATAGACTACTCACACAGAGACCCATAGACTACTCACACAGAGACCCATAGACTCATCACACAGAGACCCATAGACTACTCACACAGACACCCATAGACTACTCACACAGAGACCCATAGACTCATCACACAGAGACCCATAGACTACTCACACAGACACCCATAGACTACTCACACAGACACCCATGGACTACTCACACAGAGACCCATAGACTCATCACACAGACACCCATAGACTACTCACACAGTGACCCATAGACTCACACAGAGACCCATAGACTCATCACACAGACACCCAAAAACTACTCACACAGAGACCGATAGACTCACACAGAGACCCATAGACTACTCACACAAAGACCCATAGACTACTCACACAGAGACCCATAGACTACTCACACAGACACCCATAGACTACTCACACAGACACCCATAGACTACTCACACAGAGACCCATAGACTCATCACACAGACACCCATAGACTACTCACACAGAGACCCATAGACTCACACAGAGACCCATAGACTCATCACACAGACACCCAAAAACTACTCACACAGAGACCCATAGACTCACACAGAGACCCATAGACTACTCACACAGAGACCCATAGACTACTCACACAGACACCCATAGACTACTCACACAGAGACCCATAGACTACTCACATAGAGACCGATAGACTCATCGCACAGAGACCCATAGACTCACACTAAGACCCATAGACTACTCACACAGACACCCATAGACTACTCACACAGAGACCCATAGACTACTCACACAGACTCCCATAGACTACTCACACAGAGACCCATAAACTACTCACACAGAAACCCATAGACTCGTCACACAGAGACCCATAGACTCACACAGATATCCATAGACTACTCACACAGAGCCCCATAGACTCACACAGACACCCATAGACTACTCACACAGAGACCCATAGACTCATCACACATAGACCCATAGACTACTCACACAGAAACCCATAGACTACTCACACAGAGATCCATAGACTCACACAGACACCCATAGACTACTCACACAGAGATCCATAGACTCATCACACAGTGATCCATAGACTACTCACACAGAGACCCATAGACTATTCACAATGAGACCCATAGACTCGTCACACAGAGACCCATAGACTACTCACACAGAAACCCACAGACTCAAACAGAGACCCATAGACTACTCACACAGAGACCCATAGACTCATCACACAGAGACCCATAGACTACTCACACAGACACCCATAGACTACTCACACAGAGACCCATAGACTCATCACACAGAGACCCATAGCCTACTCACACAGACACCTATAGACTACTCACACACGAGACCCCTAGACTCACACAGAGACCCATAGACTCATCACACAGACACCCAAAGACTACTCACACAGAGAAGCATAGACTCACACAGAGACCCATAGACTACTGACACAGAGACCCATAGACTACTCACACAGAGAACCATAGACTCATCACACAGAGACCCATAGACTACTCACCCATACACCTATAGACTACTCACACAAAGACCCATAGACTCATCACACAGAGACCCATAGACTACTCACACAAAGACCCATAGACTGCTCACACAGACACCCATAGACTACTCACACAGACACCCAAAGTCTACTCACACAGAGACCCATAGACTCATCACACATACACCCATAGACTACTCACACAGAGACCCATAGACTCACACAGAGACCCATAGACTCATCACACAGACACCCAAAAACTACTCACACAGAGACCCATAGACTCACACAGAGACCCATAGACTACTCACACAGAGACCCATAGACTACTCACACAGACACCCATAGACTACTCACACAGAGACCCACAGACTCACACAGAGACCCATAGACTACTCACACAGAGACCCATAGACTCACGCAGAGACCCATAGACTACTCACACAGAGACCCATAGACTCATCACACAGAGACCCATAGACTACTCACAGAAACCCATAGACTACTCACACAGAGTCCCATAGACTCACACTAAGACCCATAGACTACTCACACAGACACCCATAGACTACTCACACAGAGACCCATAGACTACTCACACAGACTCCCATAGACTACTTACACAGAGACCCATAGACTACTCACACAGAGACCCATAGACTCATCACACAGAGACCCATAGACTCACACAGATATCCATAGACTACTCACACAGAGCCCCATAGGCTCACACAGACACCCATAGACTACTCACACAGAGACCCATAGACTCATCACACATAGACCCATAGACTACTCACACAGAAACCCATAGACTACTCACACAGAGATCCATAGACTCACACAGACACCCATAGACTACTCACACAGAGATCCATAGACTCATCACACAGTGATCCATAGACTACTCCCACAGAGACCCATAGACTATTCACAAAGAGACCCATAGACTCGTCACACAGAGACCCATAGACTACTCACACAGAAACCCACAGACTCACACAGAGACCCATAGACTACTCACACAGAGACCCATAGACTCATCACACAGAGACTCATAGACTACTCACACAGACACCCATAGACTACTCACAAAGAGACCCATAGACTACTCTCACAGAGACCCATAGACTCATCACACAAAGACCCATAGACTCACACTGAGACCCATAGACTACTCACACAGACACCCATAGACTACTCACACAGACACCCATAGACTACTCACACAGACACCCATAGACTACTCACACAGAGAACCATAGACTCACACAGAGACCCATAGACTCATCACACCGAGACCCATAGACTACTCACACAGAGACCCATAGACTCACCACACAGAGACTCATAGACTACTCACAAAGAGACCCATAGACTCATCACACAGAGACCCATAGACTACTCACACAGAGACCCACAGACTCACACAGAGACCCATAGACTACTCACACAGAGACCCATAGACTCACGCAGAGACCCATGGACTACTCACACAGAGACCCATAGACTCATCACACAGAGACCCATAGACTACTCACAGAAACCCATAGACTACTCACACAGAGTCCCATAGACTCACACAGACACCCATAGACTACTCACACAGAGACCCATAGACTACTCACACAGAGACCCGTAGACTCATCACACAGAGACCCATAGACTACTCACACAGACACCCATAGACTACTCACACAGAGACCCATAGACTCATCACACAGAGACCCATAGACTACTCACACAGACACCCATAGACTACTCACACAGACACCCATAGACTACTCACACAGAGACCCATAGACTCATCACACAGACACCCATAGACTACTCACACAGTGACCCATAGACTCACACAGAGACCCATAGACTCATCACACAGACACCCAAAAACTACTCACACAGAGACCGATAGACTCACACAGAGACCCATAGACTACTCACACAGACACCCATAGACTACTCACACAGAGACCCATAGACTCACCACACAGAGACTCATAGACTACTCACAAAGAGACCCATAGACTCATCACACAGAGAACCATAGACTACTCACACAGAGACCCACAGACTCACACAGAGACCCATAGACTACTCACACAGAGACCCATAGACTCACGCAGAGACCCATAGACTACTCACACAGAGACCCATAGACTCATCACACAGAGACCCATAGACTACTCACAGAAACCCATAGACTACTCACACAGAGTCCCATAGACTCACACTAAGACCCATAGACTACTCACACAGACACCCATAGACTACTCACACAGAGACCCATAGACTACTCACACAGACTCCCATAGACTACTTACACAGAGACCCATAGACTACTCACACAGAGACCCATAGACTCATCACACAGAGACCCATAGACTCACACAGATATCCATAGACTACTCACACAGAGCCCCATAGACTCACACAGACACCCATAGACTACTCACACAGAGACCCATAGACTCATCACACATAGACCCATAGACTACTCACACAGAAACCCATAGACTACTCACACAGAGATCCATAGACTCACACAGACACCCATAGACTACTCACACAGAGATCCATAGACTCATCACACAGTGATCCATAGACTACTCCCACAGAGACCCATAGACTATTCACAAAGAGACCCATAGACTCGTCACACAGAGACCCATAGACTACTCACACAGAAACCCACAGACTCACACAGAGACCCATAGACTACTCACACAGAGACCCATAGACTCATCACACAGAGACTCATAGACTACTCACACAGACACCCATAGACTACTCACAAAGAGACCCATAGACTACTCTCACAGAGACCCATAGACTCATCACACAAAGACCCATAGACTCACACTGAGACCCATAGACTACTCACACAGACACCCATAGACTACTCACACAGACACCCATAGACTACTCACACAGAGAACCATAGACTCACACAGAGACCCATAGACTCATCACACCGAGACCCATAGACTACTCACACAGAGACCCATAGACTCACCACACAGAGACTCATAGACTACTCACAAAGAGACCCATAGACTCATCACACAGAGACCCATAGACTACTCACACAGAGACCCACAGACTCACACAGAGACCCATAGACTACTCACACAGAGACCCATAGACTCACGCAGAGACCCATAGACTACTCACACAGAGACCCATAGACTCATCACACAGAGACCCATAGACTACTCACAGAAACCCATAGACTACTCACACAGAGTCCCATAGACTCACACAGACACCCATAGACTACTCACACAGAGACCCATAGACTCATCACACAGAGACCCATAGACTACTCACACAGAGACCCATAGACTACTCACACAGAGACCCATAGACTCATCACACAGAGACCCATAGACTACTCACACAGACACCCATAGACTACTCACACAGAGACCCATAGACTCATCACACAGAGACCCATAGACTACTCACACAGACACCCATAGACTACTCACACAGACACCCATACACTACTCACACAGAGACCCATAGACTCATCACACAGACACCCATAGACTACTCACACAGTGACCCATAGACTCACACAGAGACCCATAGACTCATCACACAGACACCCAAAAACTACTCACACAGAGACCGATAGACTCACACAGAGACCCATAGACTACTCACACAAAGACCCATAGACTACTCACACAGAGACCCATAGACTACTCACACAGACACCCATAGACTACTCACACAGACACCCATAGACTACTCACACAGAGACCCATAGACTCATCACACAGACACCCATAGACTACTCACACAGAGACCCATAGACTCACACAGAGACCCATAGACTCATCACACAGACACCCAAAAACTACTCACACAGAGACCCATAGACTCACACAGAGACCCATAGACTACTCACACAGAGACCCATAGACTACTCACACAGACACCCATAGACTACTCACACAGAGACCCATAGACTACTCACATAGAGACCGATAGACTCATCGCACAGAGACCCATAGACTCACACTAAGACCCATAGACTACTCACACAGACACCCATAGACTACTCACACAGAGACCCATAGACTACTCACACAGACTCCCATAGACTACTCACACAGAGACCCATAGACTACTCACACAGAGACCCATAGACTCATCACACAGAGACCCATAGACTCACACAGATATCCATAGACTACTCACACAGAGCCCCATAGACTCACACAGACACCCATAGACTACTCACACAGAGACCCATAGACTCATCACACATAGACCCATAGACTACTCACACAGAAACCCATAGACTACTCACACAGAGATCCATAGACTCACACAGACACCCATAGACTACTCACACAGAGATCCATAGACTCATCACACAGTGATCCATAGACTACTCACACAGAGACCCATAGACTATTCACAATGAGACCCATAGACTCGTCACACAGAGACCCATAGACTACTCACACAGAAACCCACAGACTCAAACAGAGACCCATAGACTACTCACACAGAGACCCATAGACTCATCACACAGAGACCCATAGACTACTCACACAGACACCCATAGACTACTCACACAGAGACCCATAGACTCATCACACAGAGACCCATAGCCTACTCACACAGACACCTATAGACTACTCACACACGAGACCCCTAGACTCACACAGAGACCCATAGACTCATCACACAGACACCCAAAGACTACTCACACAGAGAAGCATAGACTCACACAGAGACCCATAGACTACTGACACAGAGACCCATAGACTACTCACACAGAGAACCATAGACTCATCACACAGAGACCCATAGACTACTCACCCATACACCTATAGACTACTCACACAAAGACCCATAGACTCATCACACAGAGACCCATAGACTACTCACACAAAGACCCATAGACTGCTCACACAGACACCCATAGACTACTCACACAGACACCCAAAGTCTACTCACACAGAGACCCATAGACTCATCACACAGACACCCATAGACTACTCACACAGAGACCCATAGACTCACACAGAGACCCATAGACTCATCACACAGACACCCAAAAACTACTCACACAGAGACCCATAGACTCACACAGAGACCCATAGACTACTCACACAGAGACCCATAGACTACTCACACAGACACCCATAGACTACTCACACAGAGACCCATAGACTACTCACATAGAGACCGATAGACTCATCACACAGAGACCCATAGACTCACACTAAGACCCATAGACTACTCACACAGACACCCATAGACTACTCACACAGAGACCCATAGACTACTCACACAGACTCCCATAGACTACTCACACAGAGACCCATAGACTACTCACACAGAGACCCATAGACTCATCACACAGAGACCCATAGACTCACACAGATATCCATAGACTACTCACACAGAGCCCCATAGACTCACACAGACACCCATAGACTACTCACACAGAGACCCATAGACTCATCACACATAGACCCATAGACTACTCACACAGAAACCCATAGACTACTCACACAGAGATCCATAGACTCACACAGACACCCATAGACTACTCACACAGAGATCCATAGACTATTCACAAAGAGACCCATAGACTCGTCACACAGAGACCCATAGACTACTCACACAGAAACCCACAGACTCACACAGAGACCCATAGACTACTCACACAGAGACCCATAGACTCATCACACAGAGACTCATAGACTACTCACACAGACACCCATAGACTACTCACACAGAGACCCATAGACTACTCTCACAGAGACTCATAGACTCATCACACAAAGACCCATAGACTCACACTGAGACCCATAGACTACTCACACAGACACCCATAGACTACTCACACAGACACCCATAGACTACTCACACAGAGAACCATAGACTCACACAGAGACCCATAGACTCATCACACCGAGACCCATAGACTACTCACACAGAGACCCATAGACTCACCACACAGAGACTCATAGACTACTCACAAAGAGACCCATAGACTCATCACACAGAGACCCATAGACTACTCACACAGAGACCCACAGACTCACACAGAGACCCATAGACTACTCACACAGAGACCCATAGACTCACGCAGAGACCCATAGACTACTCACACAGAGACCCATAGACTCATCACACAGAGACCCATAGACTACTCACAGAAACCCATAGACTACTCACACAGAGTCCCATAGACTCACACAGACACCCATAGACTACTCACACAGAGACCCATAGACTCATCACACAGAGACCCATAGTCTACTCACACAGACACCCATAGACTACTCACACAGAGACCCATAGACTCATCACACAGAGACCCATAGACTACTCTCACAGACACCCATAGACTACTCACACAGACACCCATAGACTACTCACACAGAGACCCATAGACTCATCACACAGACACCCATAGACTACTCACACAGTGACCCATAGACTCACACAGAGACCCATAGACTCATCACACAGACACCCAAAAACTACTCACACAGAGACCGATAGACTCACACAGAGACCCATAGACTACTCACACAAAGACCCATAGACTACTCACACAGAGACCCATAGACTACTCACACAGACACCCATAGACTACTCACACAGACACCCATAGACTACTCACACAGAGACCCATAGACTCATCACACAGACACCCATAGACTACGCACACAGAGACCCATAGACTCACACAGAGACCCATAGACTCATCACACAGACACCCAAAAACTACTCACACAGAGACCGATAGACTCACACAGAGACCCATAGACTACTCACACAAAGACCCATAGACTACTCACACAGAGACCCATAGACTACTCACACAGACACCCATAGACTACTCACACAGAGACCCATAGACTCATCACACAGAGACCCATAGCCTACTCACACAGACACCTATAGACTACTCACACAGAGACCCCTAGACTCACACAGAGACCAATAGACTCATCACACAGACACCCAAAGACTACTCACACAGAGACCCATAGACTCACACAGAGACCCATAGACTACTCACACAGAGACCCATAGACTACTCACACAGAGACCCATAGACTACTCACACAGAGACCCATAGACTACTCACACAGACACCCATAGACTACTCACACAGAGACCCATAGACTCATCACACAGACACCCATAAACTACTCACACAGAGACCCATAGACTCATCACACAGACACCCATAGACTACTCACACAGAGACCCATAGACTACTCACACAGACACCCATAGACTACTCACACAGAGACCCATAGACTACTCACACAGCCACCCATAGACTACTCACACAGAGACCCATAGACTACTCACACAGAGACCCATAGACTCATCACACAGAGACCCATAGACTCATCACACAGATACCCATAGACTACTCACACAGAGACCCATAGACTCATCACACAGAAACCCATAGACTACTCACACAGAAACCCATAGACTACTCACACAGAGACCCATAGACTCACACAGACACCCATAGACTACTCACGCAGAGACCCATAGACTCATCACACAGAGACCCATAGACTACTCACACAGAGACCCATAGACTACTCACACAGAGAACCATAGACTCATCACACAGAGACCCATAGACTACTCACCCAGACACCCATAGACTACTCACACAAAGACCCATAGACTCATCACACAGAGACCCATAGACTACTCACACAGACACCCATAGACTACTCACACAGACACCCATAGACTACTCACACAGAGACCCATAGACTACTCACACAGACACCCATAGACTACTCACACAGAGACCCATAGACTACTCACACAGAGACCCACAGACTCATCACATCGGGAACCCATAGACTCATCACACAAATACCCATAGACTACTCACACAGAGACCCATAGACTCATCACACAGAGACCCATAGACTACTCACACAGAAACCCATAGACTACTCCCACAGAGACCCATAGACTCACACAGACACCCATAGACTACTCACACAGAGACCCATAGACTCATCACACAAAGACCCATAGACTACTCACACAGAAACCCATAGACTACTCACACAGAGACCCATAGACTCACACAGACACCCATAGACTACTCACACAGAGACCCATAGACTCATCACACAAAGACCCATAGACTACTCACACAGAGACCCATAGACTACTCACACAGAGAACCATAGACTCATCACACAGAGACCCATAGACTACTCACCCAGACACCCATAGACTACTCACACAAAGACCCATAGACTCATCACAAAGAGACCCATAGACTACTCACACAGACACCCATAGACTACTCACACAGACACCTATAGACTACTCACCCACGAGACCCCTAGACTCACACAGAGACCCATAGACTCATCACACAGACACCCAAAGACTACTCACACAGAGAAGCATAGACTCACACAGAGACCCATAGACTACTGACACAGAGACCCATAGACTACTCACACAGAGAACCATAGACTCATCACACAGAGACCCATAGACTACTCACCCATACACCTATAGACTACTCACACAAAGACCCATAGACTCATCACACAGAGACCCATAGACTACTCACACAAAGACCCATAGACTGCTCACACAGACACCCATAGACTACTCACACAGACACCCAAAGTCTACTCACACAGAGACCCATAGACTCATCACACAGACACCCATAGACTACTCACACAGAGACCCATAGACTCACACAGAGACCCATAGACTCATCACACAGACACCCAAAAACTACTCACACAGAGACCCATAGACTCACACAGAGACCCATAGACTACTCACACAGAGACCCATAGACTACTCACACAGACACCCATAGACTACTCACACAGAGACCCATAGACTACTCACATAGAGACCGATAGACTCATCACACAGAGACCCATAGACTCACACTAAGACCCATAGACTACTCACACAGACACCCATAGACTACTCACACAGAGACCCATAGACTACTCACACAGACTCCCATAGACTACTCACACAGAGACCCATAGACTACTCACACAGAGACCCATAGACTCATCACACAGAGACCCATAGACTCACACAGATATCCATAGACTACTCACACAGAGCCCCATAGACTCACACAGACACCCATAGACTACTCACACAGAGACCCATAGACTCATCACACATAGACCCATAGACTACTCACACAGAAACCCATAGACTACTCACACAGAGATCCATAGACTCACACAGACACCCATAGACTACTCACACAGAGATCCATAGACTATTCACAAAGAGACCCATAGACTCGTCACACAGAGACCCATAGACTACTCACACAGAAACCCACAGACTCACACAGAGACCCATAGACTACTCACACAGAGACCCATAGACTCATCACACAGAGACTCATAGACTACTCACACAGACACCCATAGACTACTCACACAGAGACCCATAGACTACTCTCACAGAGACTCATAGACTCATCACACAAAGACCCATAGACTCACACTGAGACCCATAGACTACTCACACAGACACCCATAGACTACTCACACAGACACCCATAGACTACTCACACAGAGAACCATAGACTCACACAGAGACCCATAGACTCATCACACCGAGACCCATAGACTACTCACACAGAGACCCATAGACTCACCACACAGAGACTCATAGACTACTCACAAAGAGACCCATAGACTCATCACACAGAGACCCATAGACTACTCACACAGAGACCCACAGACTCACACAGAGACCCATAGACTACTCACACAGAGACCCATAGACTCACGCAGAGACCCATAGACTACTCACACAGAGACCCATAGACTCATCACACAGAGACCCATAGACTACTCACAGAAACCCATAGACTACTCACACAGAGTCCCATAGACTCACACAGACACCCATAGACTACTCACACAGAGACCCATAGACTCATCACACAGAGACCCATAGTCTACTCACACAGACACCCATAGACTACTCACACAGAGACCCATAGACTCATCACACAGAGACCCATAGACTACTCTCACAGACACCCATAGACTACTCACACAGACACCCATAGACTACTCACACAGAGACCCATAGACTCATCACACAGACACCCATAGACTACTCACACAGTGACCCATAGACTCACACAGAGACCCATAGACTCATCACACAGACACCCAAAAACTACTCACACAGAGACCGATAGACTCACACAGAGACCCATAGACTACTCACACAAAGACCCATAGACTACTCACACAGAGACCCATAGACTACTCACACAGACACCCATAGACTACTCACACAGACACCCATAGACTACTCACACAGAGACCCATAGACTCATCACACAGGCACCCATAGACTACGCACACAGAGACCCATAGACTCACACAGAGACCCATAGACTCATCACACAGATATCCATAGACTACTCACACAGAGCCCCATAGACTCACACAGACACCCATAGACTACTCACACAGAGACCCATAGACTCATCACACATAGACCCATAGACTACTCACACAGAAACCCATAGACTACTCACACAGAGATCCATAGACTCACACAGACACCCATAGACTACTCACACAGAGATCCATAGACTATTCACAAAGAGACCCATAGACTCGTCACACAGAGACCCATAGACTACTCACACAGAAACCCACAGACTCACACAGAGACCCATAGACTACTCACACAGAGACCCATAGACTCATCACACAGAGACTCATAGACTACTCACACAGACACCCATAGACTACTCACACAGAGACCCATAGACTACTCTCACAGAGACTCATAGACTCATCACACAAAGACCCATAGACTCACACTGAGACCCATAGACTACTCACACAGACACCCATAGACTACTCACACAGACACCCATAGACTACTCACACAGAGAACCATAGACTCACACAGAGACCCATAGACTCATCACACCGAGACCCATAGACTACTCACACAGAGACCCATAGACTCACCACACAGAGACTCATAGACTACTCACAAAGAGACCCATAGACTCATCACACAGAGACCCATAGACTACTCACACAGAGACCCACAGACTCACACAGAGACCCATAGACTACTCACACAGAGACCCATAGACTCACGCAGAGACCCATAGACTACTCACACAGAGACCCATAGACTCATCACACAGAGACCCATAGACTACTCACAGAAACCCATAGACTACTCACACAGAGTCCCATAGACTCACACAGACACCCATAGACTACTCACACAGAGACCCATAGACTCATCACACAGAGACCCATAGTCTACTCACACAGACACCCATAGACTACTCACACAGAGACCCATAGACTCATCACACAGAGACCCATAGACTACTCTCACAGACACCCATAGACTACTCACACAGACACCCATAGACTACTCACACAGAGACCCATAGACTCATCACACAGACACCCATAGACTACTCACACAGTGACCCATAGACTCACACAGAGACCCATAGACTCATCACACAGACACCCAAAAACTACTCACACAGAGACCGATAGACTCACACAGAGACCCATAGACTACTCACACAAAGACCCATAGACTACTCACACAGAGACCCATAGACTACTCACACAGACACCCATAGACTACTCACACAGACACCCATAGACTACTCACACAGAGACCCATAGACTCATCACACAGGCACCCATAGACTACGCACACAGAGACCCATAGACTCACACAGAGACCCATAGACTCATCACACAGACACCCAAAAACTACTCACACAGAGACCGATAGACTCACACAGAGACCCATAGACTACTCACACAAAGACCCATAGACTACTCACACAGAGACCCATAGACTACTCACACAGACACCCATAGACTACTCACACAGAGACCCATAGACTCATCACACAGAGACCCATAGCCTATTCACACAGACACCTATAGACTACTCACACAGAGACCCCTAGACTCACACAGAGACCAATAGACTCATCACACAGACACCCAAAGACTACTCACACAGAGACCCATAGACTCACACAGAGACCCATAGACTACTCACACAGAGACCCATAGACTACTCACACAGAGACCCATAGACTACTCACACAGAGACCCATAGACTACTCACACAGACACCCATAGACTACTCACACAGAGACCCATAGACTCATCACACAGACACCCATAAACTACTCACACAGAGACCCATAGACTCATCACACAGACACCCATAGACTACTCACACAGAGACCCATAGACTACTCACACAGACACCCATAGACTACTCACACAGAGACCCATAGACTACTCACACAGCCACCCATAGACTACTCACACAGAGACCCATAGACTACTCACACAGAGACCCATAGACTCATCACACAGAGACCCATAGACTCATCACACAGATACCCATAGACTACTCACACAGAGACCCATAGACTCATCACACAGAAACCCATAGACTACTGACACAGAAACCCATAGACTACTCACACAGAGACCCATAGACTCACACAGACACCCATAGACTACTCACACAGAGACCCATAGACTCATCACACAGAGACCCATAGACTACTCACACAGAGACCCATAGACTACTCACACAGAGAACCATAGACTCATCACACAGAGACCCATAGACTACTCACCCAGACACCCATAGACTACTCACACAAGGACCCATAGACTCATCACACAGAGACCCATAGACTACTCACACAGACACCCATAGACTACTCACACAGACACCCATAGACTACTCACACAGAGACCCATAGACTACTCACACAGACACCCATAGACTACTCACACAGAGACCCATAGACTACTCACACAGAGACCCATAGACTCATCACACAGAGACCCATAGACTCATCACACAGATACCCATAGACTACTCACACAGAGACCCATAGACTCATCACACAGAGACCCATAGACTACTCACACAGAAACCCATAGACTACTCACACAGAGACCCATAGACTCACACAGACACCCATAGACTACTCACACAGAGACCCATAGACTCATCACACAAAGACCCATAGACTACTCACACAGAAACCCATAGACTACTCACACAGAGACCCATAGACTCACACAGACACCCATAGACTACTCACACAGAGACCCATAGACTCATCACACAAAGACCCATAGACTACTCACACAGAGACCCATAGACTACTCACACAGAGAACCATAGACTCATCACACAGAGACCCATAGACTACTCACCCAGACACCCATAGACTACTCACACAAAGACCCATAGACTCATCACAAAGAGACCCATAGACTACTCACACAGACACCCATAGACTACTCACACAGACACCCAAAGACTACTCACACAGAGACCCATAGACTCATCACACAGACACCCATAGACTACTCACACAGAGACCCATAGACTCACACAGAGACCCATAGACTCATCACACAGACACCCAAAAACTACTCACACAGAGACCCATAGACTCACACAGAGACCCATAGACTACTCACACAGAGACCCATAGACTCACACTAAGACCCATAGACTACTCACACAGACACCCATAGACTACTCACACAGAGACCCATAGACTACTCACACAGACTCCCATATACTACTCACACAGAGACCCATAGACTACTCACACAGAGACCCATAGACTCATCACACAGAGACCCATAGACTCACACAGATATCCATAGACTACTCACACAGAGCCCCATAGACTCACACAGACACCCATAGACTACTCACACAGAGACCCATAGACTATTCACAAAGAGACCCATAGACTCGTCACACAGAGACCCATAGACTACTCACACAGAAACCCACAGACTCACACAGAGACCCATAGACTACTCACACAGAGACCCATAGACTCATCACACAGAGACCCATAGACTACTCACACAGACACCCATAGACTACTCACACAGAGACCCATAGACTCATCACACAGAGACCCATAGCCTACTCACACAGACACCTATAGACTACTCACACAGAGACCCATAGACTCACACTGAGACCCATAGACTACTCACACAGAGACCCATAGACTACTCACACAGAGAACCATAGACTCATCACACAGAGACCCATAGACTACTCACACAGACACCCATAGACTACTCACACAGAGACCCATAGACTCATCACACAGAGACCCATAGCCTACTCACACAGACACCTATAGACTACTCACACAGAGACCCATAGACTCACACAGAGACCCATAGACTCATCACACAGAGACCCATAGACTACTCACACAGACACCCATAGACTACTCACACAGAGACCCCTAGACTCATCACACAGACACCCATAAACTACTCACACAGAGACCCATAGACTCATCACACAGACACCCATAAACTACTCACACAGAGACCCATAGACTCATCACACAGACACCCATAGACTACTCACACAGAGACCCATAGACTACTCACACAGACACCCATAGACTACTCACACAGACACCCATAGACTACTCACACAGACACCCAAAGACTACTCACACAGAGACCCATAGACTCATCACACAGACACCCATAGACTACTCACACAGAGACCCATAGAATCACACAGAGACCCATAGACTCATCACACAGACACCCAAAAACTACTCACACAGAGACCCATAGACTCACACAGAGACCCATAGACTACTCACACAGAGACCCATAGACTCACACTAAGACCCATAGACTACTCACACAGACACCCATAGACTACTCACACAGAGACCCATAGACTACTCACACAGACTCCCATATACTACTCACACAGAGACCCATAGACTACTCACACAGAGACCCATAGACTCATCACACAGAGACCCATAGACTCACACAGATATCCATAGACTACTCACACAGAGCCCCATAGACTCACACAGACACCCATAGACTACTCACACAGAGACCCATAGACTATTCATAAAGAGACCCATAGACTCGTCACACAGAGACCCATAGACTACTCACACAGAAACCCACAGACTCACACAGAGACCCATAGACTACTCACACAGAGACCCATAAACTCATCACACAGAGACCCATAGACTACTCACACAGACACCCATAGACTACTCACACAGAGACCCATAGACTCATCACACAGAGACCCATAGCCTACTCACACAGACACCTATAGACTACTCACACAGAGACCCATAGACTCACACAGAGACCCATAGACTACTCACACAGAGACCCATAGACTCACCACACAGAGACTCATAGACTACTCACAAAGAGACCCATAGACTCATCACACAGAGACCCATAGACTACTCACACAGACACCCATAGACTACTCACACAGAGACCCATAGACTCATCACACAGAGACCCATAGCCTACTCACACAGACACCTATAGACTACTCACACAGAGACCCATAGACTCACACAGAGACCCATAGACTCATCACACAGAGACCCATAGACTACTCACACAGACACCCATAGACTACTCACACAGAGACCCATAGACTCATCACACAGACACCCATAAACTACTCACACAGAGACCCATAGACTCATCACACAGACACCCATAAACTACTCACACAGAGACCCATAGACTCATCACACAGACACCCATAGACTACTCACACAGAGACCCATAGACTACTCACACAGACACCCATAGACTACTCACACAGAGACCCATAGACTACTCACACAGACACCCATAGACTACTCACACAGAGACCCATAGACTACTCACACAGAGACCCATAGACTCATCACACAGAGACCCATAGACTCATCACACAGATACCCATAGACTACTCACACAGAGACCCATAGACTCATCACACAGAAACCCATAGACTACTCACACAGAAACCCATAGACTACTCACACAGAGACCCATAGACTCACACAGACACCCATAGACTACTCACACAGAGACCCATAGACTCATCACACAGAGACCCATAGACTACTCACACAGAGACCCATAGACTACTCACACAGAGAACCATAGACTCATCACACAGAGACCCATAGACTACTCACCCAGACACCCATAGACTACTCACACAAAGACCCATAGACTCATCACACAGAGACCCATAGACTACTCACACAGACACCCATAGACTACTCACACAGAGACCCATAGACTCATCACACAGACACCCATAGACTACTCACACAGAGACCCATAGACTCACACAGAGACCCATAGACTCATCACACAGACACCCAAAAACTACTCACACAGAGACCGATAGACTCACACAGAGACCAATAGACTACTCACACAAAGACCCATAGACTACTCACACAGAGACCCATAGACTACTCACACAGACACCCATAGACTACTCACACAGAGACCCATAGACTCATCACACAGAGACCCATAGCCTACTCACACAGACACCTATAGACTACTCACACAGAGACCCCTAGACTCACACAGAGACCCATAGACTCATCACACAGACACCCAAAGACTACTCACACAGAGACCCATAGACTCACACAGAGACCCATAGAATACTAACACAGAGACCCATAGACTACTCACACAGAGACCCATAGACTACTCACACAGAGACCCATAGACTACTCACACAGACACCCATAGACTACTCACACAGAGACCCATAGACTCATCACACAGAGACCCATAGACTCATCACACAGATACCCATAGACTACTCACACAGAGACCCATAGACTCATCACACAGAGACCCATAGACTACTCACACAGAAACCCATAGACTACTCACACAGAGACCCATAGACTCACACAGACACCCATAGACTACTCACACAGAGACCCATAGACTCATCACACAAAGACCCATAGACTACTCACACAGAAACCCATAGACTACTCACACAGAGACCCATAGACTCACACAGACACCCATAGACTACTCACACAGAGACCCATAGACTCATCACACAAAGACCCATAGACTACTCACACAGAGACCCATAGACTACTCACACAGAGAACCATAGACTCATCACACAGAGACCCATAGACTACTCACCCAGACACCCATAGACTACTCACACAAAGACCCATAGACTCATCACAAAGAGACCCATAGACTACTCACACAGACACCCATAGACTACTCACACAGACACCCAAAGACTACTCACACAGAGACCCATAGACTCATCACACAGACACCCATAGACTACTCACACAGAGACCCATAGACTCACACAGAGACCCATAGACTCATCACACAGACACCCAAAAACTATTCACACAGAGACCCATAGACTCACACAGAGACCCATAGACTACTCACACAGAGACCCATAGACTCACACTAAGACCCATAGACTACTCACACAGACACCCATAGACTACTCACACAGAGACCCATAGACTACTCACACAGACTCCCATATACTACTCACACAGAGACCCATAGACTACTCACACAGAGACCCATAGACTCATCACACAGAGACCCATAGACTCACACAGATATCCATAGACTACTCACACAGAGCCCCATAGACTCACACAGACACCCATAGACTACTCACACAGAGACCCATAGACTATTCACAAAGAGACCCATAGACTCGTTACACAGAGACCCATAGACTACTCACACAGAAACCCATAGACTACTCACACAGAGAACCATAGACTTATCACACAGAGACCCATAGACTCATCACACAGACACCCATAGACTGCTCACACAGAGAACCATAGACTACTCACACAGACACCCATAGACTACTCACACAGAGACCCATAGACTACTCACACAGACACCCATAGACTACTCACACAGAGACCCATAGACTACTCACACAGAGACCCATAGACTCATCACACAGAGACCCATAGACTCATCACACAGACACACATAGACTACTCACACAGAGTCCCATAGACTACTCACACAGACACCCATAGACTACTCACACAGAGACCCATAGACTACTCACACAGACACCCATAGACTACTCACACAGAGACCCATAGACTACTCACACAGAGACCCATAGACTCATCACACAGAGACCCATAGACTCATCACACAGATACCCATAGACTACTCACACAGAGACCCATAGACTCATCACACAGAGACCCATAGACTACTCACACAGAAACCCATAGACTACTCACACAGAGACCCATAGACTCACACAGACACCCATAGACTACTCACACAGAGACCCATAGACTCATCACACAAAGACCCATAGACTACTCACACAGAAACCCATAGACTACTCACACAGAGACCCATAGACTCACACAGACACCCATAGACTACTCACACAGAGACCCATAGACTCATCACACAAAGACCCATAGACTACTCACACAGAGACCCATAGACTACTCACACAGAGAACCATAGACTCATCACACAGAGACCCATAGACTACTCACCCAGACACCCATAGACTACTCACACAAAGACCCATAGACTCATCACAAAGAGACCCATAGACTACTCACACAGACACCCATAGACTACTCACACAGACACCCAAAGACTACTCACACAGAGACCCATAGACTCATCACACAGACACCCATAGACTACTCACACAGAGACCCATAGACTCACACAGAGACCCATAGACTCATCACACAGACACCCAAAAACTATTCACACAGAGACCCATAGACTCACACAGAGACCCATAGACTACTCACACAGAGACCCATAGACTCACACTAAGACCCATAGACTACTCACACAGACACCCATAGACTACTCACACAGAGACCCATAGACTACTCACACAGACTCCCATATACTACTCACACAGAGACCCATAGACTACTCACACAGAGACCCATAGACTCATCACACAGAGACCCATAGACTCACACAGATATCCATAGACTACTCACACAGAGCCCCATAGACTCACACAGACACCCATAGACTACTCACACAGAGACCCATAGACTATTCACAAAGAGACCCATAGACTCGTTACACAGAGACCCATAGACTACTCACACAGAAACCCATAGACTACTCACACAGAGAACCATAGACTCATCACACAGAGACCCATAGACTCATCACACAGACACCCATAGACTACTCTCACAGACACCCATAGACTACTCACACAGACACCCATAGACTACTCACACAGAGACCCATAGACTCATCACACAGACACCCATAGACTACTCACACAGTGACCCATAGACTCACACAGAGACCCATAGACTCATCACACAGACACCCAAAAACTACTCACACAGAGACCGATAGACTCACACAGAGACCCATAGACTACTCACACAAAGACCCATAGACTACTCACACAGAGACCCATAGACTACTCACACAGACACCCATAGACTACTCACACAGACACCCATAGACTACTCACACAGAGACCCATAGACTCATCACACAGGCACCCATAGACTACGCACACAGAGACCCATAGACTCACACAGAGACCCATAGACTCATCACACAGATATCCATAGACTACTCACACAGAGCCCCATAGACTCACACAGACACCCATAGACTACTCACACAGAGACCCATAGACTCATCACACATAGACCCATAGACTACTCACACAGAAACCCATAGACTACTCACACAGAGATCCATAGACTCACACAGACACCCATAGACTACTCACACAGAGATCCATAGACTATTCACAAAGAGACCCATAGACTCGTCACACAGAGACCCATAGACTACTCACACAGAAACCCACAGACTCACACAGAGACCCATAGACTACTCACACAGAGACCCATAGACTCATCACACAGAGACTCATAGACTACTCACACAGACACCCATAGACTACTCACACAGAGACCCATAGACTACTCTCACAGAGACTCATAGACTCATCACACAAAGACCCATAGACTCACACTGAGACCCATAGACTACTCACACAGACACCCATAGACTACTCACACAGACACCCATAGACTACTCACACAGAGAACCATAGACTCACACAGAGACCCATAGACTCATCACACCGAGACCCATAGACTACTCACACAGAGACCCATAGACTCACCACACAGAGACTCATAGACTACTCACAAAGAGACCCATAGACTCATCACACAGAGACCCATAGACTACTCACACAGAGACCCACAGACTCACACAGAGACCCATAGACTACTCACACAGAGACCCATAGACTCACGCAGAGACCCATAGACTACTCACACAGAGACCCATAGACTCATCACACAGAGACCCATAGACTACTCACAGAAACCCATAGACTACTCACACAGAGTCCCATAGACTCACACAGACACCCATAGACTACTCACACAGAGACCCATAGACTCATCACACAGAGACCCATAGTCTACTCACACAGACACCCATAGACTACTCACACAGAGACCCATAGACTCATCACACAGAGACCCATAGACTACTCTCACAGACACCCATAGACTACTCACACAGACACCCATAGACTACTCACACAGAGACCCATAGACTCATCACACAGACACCCATAGACTACTCACACAGTGACCCATAGACTCACACAGAGACCCATAGACTCATCACACAGACACCCAAAAACTACTCACACAGAGACCGATAGACTCACACAGAGACCCATAGACTACTCACACAAAGACCCATAGACTACTCACACAGAGACCCATAGACTACTCACACAGACACCCATAGACTACTCACACAGACACCCATAGACTACTCACACAGAGACCCATAGACTCATCACACAGGCACCCATAGACTACGCACACAGAGACCCATAGACTCACACAGAGACCCATAGACTCATCACACAGACACCCAAAAACTACTCACACAGAGACCGATAGACTCACACAGAGACCCATAGACTACTCACACAAAGACCCATAGACTACTCACACAGAGACCCATAGACTACTCACACAGACACCCATAGACTACTCACACAGAGACCCATAGACTCATCACACAGAGACCCATAGCCTATTCACACAGACACCTATAGACTACTCACACAGAGACCCCTAGACTCACACAGAGACCAATAGACTCATCACACAGACACCCAAAGACTACTCACACAGAGACCCATAGACTCACACAGAGACCCATAGACTACTCACACAGAGACCCATAGACTACTCACACAGAGACCCATAGACTACTCACACAGAGACCCATAGACTACTCACACAGACACCCATAGACTACTCACACAGAGACCCATAGACTCATCACACAGACACCCATAAACTACTCACACAGAGACCCATAGACTCATCACACAGACACCCATAGACTACTCACACAGAGACCCATAGACTACTCACACAGACACCCATAGACTACTCACACAGAGACCCATAGACTACTCACACAGCCACCCATAGACTACTCACACAGAGACCCATAGACTACTCACACAGAGACCCATAGACTCATCACACAGAGACCCATAGACTCATCACACAGATACCCATAGACTACTCACACAGAGACCCATAGACTCATCACACAGAAACCCATAGACTACTGACACAGAAACCCATAGACTACTCACACAGAGACCCATAGACTCACACAGACACCCATAGACTACTCACACAGAGACCCATAGACTCATCACACAGAGACCCATAGACTACTCACACAGAGACCCATAGACTACTCACACAGAGAACCATAGACTCATCACACAGAGACCCATAGACTACTCACCCAGACACCCATAGACTACTCACACAAGGACCCATAGACTCATCACACAGAGACCCATAGACTACTCACACAGACACCCATAGACTACTCACACAGACACCCATAGACTACTCACACAGAGACCCATAGACTACTCACACAGACACCCATAGACTACTCACACAGAGACCCATAGACTACTCACACAGAGACCCATAGACTCATCACACAGAGACCCATAGACTCATCACACAGATACCCATAGACTACTCACACAGAGACCCATAGACTCATCACACAGAGACCCATAGACTACTCACACAGAAACCCATAGACTACTCACACAGAGACCCATAGACTCACACAGACACCCATAGACTACTCACACAGAGACCCATAGACTCATCACACAAAGACCCATAGACTACTCACACAGAAACCCATAGACTACTCACACAGAGACCCATAGACTCACACAGACACCCATAGACTACTCACACAGAGACCCATAGACTCATCACACAAAGACCCATAGACTACTCACACAGAGACCCATAGACTACTCACACAGAGAACCATAGACTCATCACACAGAGACCCATAGACTACTCACCCAGACACCCATAGACTACTCACACAAAGACCCATAGACTCATCACAAAGAGACCCATAGACTACTCACACAGACACCCATAGACTACTCACACAGACACCCAAAGACTACTCACACAGAGACCCATAGACTCATCACACAGACACCCATAGACTACTCACACAGAGACCCATAGACTCACACAGAGACCCATAGACTCATCACACAGACACCCAAAAACTACTCACACAGAGACCCATAGACTCACACAGAGACCCATAGACTACTCACACAGAGACCCATAGACTCACACTAAGACCCATAGACTACTCACACAGACACCCATAGACTACTCACACAGAGACCCATAGACTACTCACACAGACTCCCATATACTACTCACACAGAGACCCATAGACTACTCACACAGAGACCCATAGACTCATCACACAGAGACCCATAGACTCACACAGATATCCATAGACTACTCACACAGAGCCCCATAGACTCACACAGACACCCATAGACTACTCACACAGAGACCCATAGACTATTCACAAAGAGACCCATAGACTCGTCACACAGAGACCCATAGACTACTCACACAGAAACCCACAGACTCACACAGAGACCCATAGACTACTCACACAGAGACCCATAGACTCATCACACAGAGACCCATAGACTACTCACACAGACACCCATAGACTACTCACACAGAGACCCATAGACTCATCACACAGAGACCCATAGCCTACTCACACAGACACCTATAGACTACTCACACAGAGACCCATAGACTCACACTGAGACCCATAGACTACTCACACAGAGACCCATAGACTACTCACACAGAGAACCATAGACTCATCACACAGAGACCCATAGACTACTCACACAGACACCCATAGACTACTCACACAGAGACCCATAGACTCATCACACAGAGACCCATAGCCTACTCACACAGACACCTATAGACTACTCACACAGAGACCCATAGACTCACACAGAGACCCATAGACTCATCACACAGAGACCCATAGACTACTCACACAGACACCCATAGACTACTCACACAGAGACCCCTAGACTCATCACACAGACACCCATAAACTACTCACACAGAGACCCATAGACTCATCACACAGACACCCATAAACTACTCACACAGAGACCCATAGACTCATCACACAGACACCCATAGACTACTCACACAGAGACCCATAGACTACTCACACAGACACCCATAGACTACTCACACAGACACCCATAGACTACTCACACAGACACCCAAAGACTACTCACACAGAGACCCATAGACTCATCACACAGACACCCATAGACTACTCACACAGAGACCCATAGAATCACACAGAGACCCATAGACTCATCACACAGACACCCAAAAACTACTCACACAGAGACCCATAGACTCACACAGAGACCCATAGACTACTCACACAGAGACCCATAGACTCACACTAAGACCCATAGACTACTCACACAGACACCCATAGACTACTCACACAGAGACCCATAGACTACTCACACAGACTCCCATATACTACTCACACAGAGACCCATAGACTACTCACACAGAGACCCATAGACTCATCACACAGAGACCCATAGACTCACACAGATATCCATAGACTACTCACACAGAGCCCCATAGACTCACACAGACACCCATAGACTACTCACACAGAGACCCATAGACTATTCATAAAGAGACCCATAGACTCGTCACACAGAGACCCATAGACTACTCACACAGAAACCCACAGACTCACACAGAGACCCATAGACTACTCACACAGAGACCCATAAACTCATCACACAGAGACCCATAGACTACTCACACAGACACCCATAGACTACTCACACAGAGACCCATAGACTCATCACACAGAGACCCATAGCCTACTCACACAGACACCTATAGACTACTCACACAGAGACCCATAGACTCACACAGAGACCCATAGACTACTCACACAGAGACCCATAGACTCACCACACAGAGACTCATAGACTACTCACAAAGAGACCCATAGACTCATCACACAGAGACCCATAGACTACTCACACAGACACCCATAGACTACTCACACAGAGACCCATAGACTCATCACACAGAGACCCATAGCCTACTCACACAGACACCTATAGACTACTCACACAGAGACCCATAGACTCACACAGAGACCCATAGACTCATCACACAGAGACCCATAGACTACTCACACAGACACCCATAGACTACTCACACAGAGACCCATAGACTCATCACACAGACACCCATAAACTACTCACACAGAGACCCATAGACTCATCACACAGACACCCATAAACTACTCACACAGAGACCCATAGACTCATCACACAGACACCCATAGACTACTCACACAGAGACCCATAGACTACTCACACAGACACCCATAGACTACTCACACAGAGACCCATAGACTACTCACACAGACACCCATAGACTACTCACACAGAGACCCATAGACTACTCACACAGAGACCCATAGACTCATCACACAGAGACCCATAGACTCATCACACAGATACCCATAGACTACTCACACAGAGACCCATAGACTCATCACACAGAAACCCATAGACTACTCACACAGAAACCCATAGACTACTCACACAGAGACCCATAGACTCACACAGACACCCATAGACTACTCACACAGAGACCCATAGACTCATCACACAGAGACCCATAGACTACTCACACAGAGACCCATAGACTACTCACACAGAGAACCATAGACTCATCACACAGAGACCCATAGACTACTCACCCAGACACCCATAGACTACTCACACAAAGACCCATAGACTCATCACACAGAGACCCATAGACTACTCACACAGACACCCATAGACTACTCACACAGAGACCCATAGACTCATCACACAGACACCCATAGACTACTCACACAGAGACCCATAGACTCACACAGAGACCCATAGACTCATCACACAGACACCCAAAAACTACTCACACAGAGACCGATAGACTCACACAGAGACCAATAGACTACTCACACAAAGACCCATAGACTACTCACACAGAGACCCATAGACTACTCACACAGACACCCATAGACTACTCACACAGAGACCCATAGACTCATCACACAGAGACCCATAGCCTACTCACACAGACACCTATAGACTACTCACACAGAGACCCCTAGACTCACACAGAGACCCATAGACTCATCACACAGACACCCAAAGACTACTCACACAGAGACCCATAGACTCACACAGAGACCCATAGAATACTAACACAGAGACCCATAGACTACTCACACAGAGACCCATAGACTACTCACACAGAGACCCATAGACTACTCACACAGACACCCATAGACTACTCACACAGAGACCCATAGACTCATCACACAGAGACCCATAGACTCATCACACAGATACCCATAGACTACTCACACAGAGACCCATAGACTCATCACACAGAGACCCATAGACTACTCACACAGAAACCCATAGACTACTCACACAGAGACCCATAGACTCACACAGACACCCATAGACTACTCACACAGAGACCCATAGACTCATCACACAAAGACCCATAGACTACTCACACAGAAACCCATAGACTACTCACACAGAGACCCATAGACTCACACAGACACCCATAGACTACTCACACAGAGACCCATAGACTCATCACACAAAGACCCATAGACTACTCACACAGAGACCCATAGACTACTCACACAGAGAACCATAGACTCATCACACAGAGACCCATAGACTACTCACCCAGACACCCATAGACTACTCACACAAAGACCCATAGACTCATCACAAAGAGACCCATAGACTACTCACACAGACACCCATAGACTACTCACACAGACACCCAAAGACTACTCACACAGAGACCCATAGACTCATCACACAGACACCCATAGACTACTCACACAGAGACCCATAGACTCACACAGAGACCCATAGACTCATCACACAGACACCCAAAAACTATTCACACAGAGACCCATAGACTCACACAGAGACCCATAGACTACTCACACAGAGACCCATAGACTCACACTAAGACCCATAGACTACTCACACAGACACCCATAGACTACTCACACAGAGACCCATAGACTACTCACACAGACTCCCATATACTACTCACACAGAGACCCATAGACTACTCACACAGAGACCCATAGACTCATCACACAGAGACCCATAGACTCACACAGATATCCATAGACTACTCACACAGAGCCCCATAGACTCACACAGACACCCATAGACTACTCACACAGAGACCCATAGACTATTCACAAAGAGACCCATAGACTCGTTACACAGAGACCCATAGACTACTCACACAGAAACCCATAGACTACTCACACAGAGAACCATAGACTTATCACACAGAGACCCATAGACTCATCACACAGACACCCATAGACTGCTCACACAGAGAACCATAGACTACTCACACAGACACCCATAGACTACTCACACAGAGACCCATAGACTACTCACACAGACACCCATAGACTACTCACACAGAGACCCATAGACTACTCACACAGAGACCCATAGACTCATCACACAGAGACCCATAGACTCATCACACAGACACACATAGACTACTCACACAGAGTCCCATAGACTACTCACACAGACACCCATAGACTACTCACACAGAGACCCATAGACTACTCACACAGACACCCATAGACTACTCACACAGAGACCCATAGACTACTCACACAGAGACCCATAGACTCATCACACAGAGACCCATAGACTCATCACACAGATACCCATAGACTACTCACACAGAGACCCATAGACTCATCACACAGAGACCCATAGACTACTCACACAGAAACCCATAGACTACTCACACAGAGACCCATAGACTCACACAGACACCCATAGACTACTCACACAGAGACCCATAGACTCATCACACAAAGACCCATAGACTACTCACACAGAAACCCATAGACTACTCACACAGAGACCCATAGACTCACACAGACACCCATAGACTACTCACACAGAGACCCATAGACTCATCACACAAAGACCCATAGACTACTCACACAGAGACCCATAGACTACTCACACAGAGAACCATAGACTCATCACACAGAGACCCATAGACTACTCACCCAGACACCCATAGACTACTCACACAAAGACCCATAGACTCATCACAAAGAGACCCATAGACTACTCACACAGACACCCATAGACTACTCACACAGACACCCAAAGACTACTCACACAGAGACCCATAGACTCATCACACAGACACCCATAGACTACTCACACAGAGACCCATAGACTCACACAGAGACCCATAGACTCATCACACAGACACCCAAAAACTATTCACACAGAGACCCATAGACTCACACAGAGACCCATAGACTACTCACACAGAGACCCATAGACTCACACTAAGACCCATAGACTACTCACACAGACACCCATAGACTACTCACACAGAGACCCATAGACTACTCACACAGACTCCCATATACTACTCACACAGAGACCCATAGACTACTCACACAGAGACCCATAGACTCATCACACAGAGACCCATAGACTCACACAGATATCCATAGACTACTCACACAGAGCCCCATAGACTCACACAGACACCCATAGACTACTCACACAGAGACCCATAGACTATTCACAAAGAGACCCATAGACTCGTTACACAGAGACCCATAGACTACTCACACAGAAACCCATAGACTACTCACACAGAGAACCATAGACTCATCACACAGAGACCCATAGACTCATCACACAGACACCCATAGACTGCTCACACAGAGAACCATAGACTACTCACACAGACACCCATAGACTACTCACACAGAGACCCATAGACTACTCACACCGACACCCATAGACTACTCACACAGAGACCCATAGACTACTCACACAGAGACCCATAGACTCATCACACAGAGACCCATAGACTCATCACACAGACACACATAGACTACTCACACAGAGTCCCATAGACTACTCACACAGACACCCATAGACTACTCACACAGAGACCCATAGACTACTCACACAGACACCCATAGACTACTCACACAGAGACCCATAGACTACTCACACAGAGACCCATAGACTCATCACACAGAGACCCATAGACTCATCACACAGATACCCATAGACTACTCACACAGAGACCCATAGACTCATCACACAGAGACCCATAGACTACTCACACAGAAACCCATAGACTACTCACACAGAGACCCATAGACTCACACAGACACCCATAGACTACTCACACAGAGACCCATAGACTCATCACACAAAGACCCATAGACTACTCACACAGAAACCCATAGACTACTCACACAGAGACCCATAGACTCACACAGACACCCATAGACTACTCACACAGAGACCCATAGACTCATCACACAAAGACCCATAGACTACTCACACAGAGACCCATAGACTACTCACACAGAGAACCATAGACTCATCACACAGAGACCCATAGACTACTCACCCAGACACCCATAGACTACTCACACAAAGACCCATAGACTCATCACAAAGAGACCCATAGACTACTCACACAGACACCCATAGACTACTCACACAGACACCCAAAGACTACTCACACAGAGACCCATAGACTCATCACACAGACACCCATAGACTTCTCACACAGAGACCCATAGACTCACACAGAGACCCATAGACTCATCACACAGACACCCAAAAACTACTCACACAGAGACCCATAGACTTACACAGAGACCCATAGACTACTCACACAGAGACCCATAGACTCACACTAAGACCCATAGACTACTCACACAGACACCCATAGACTACTCACACAGAGACCCATAGACTACTCACACAGACTCCCATATACTACTCACACAGAGACCCATAGACTACTCACACAGAGACCCATAGACTCATCACACAGAGACCCATAGACTCACACAGATATCCATAGACTACTCACACAGAGCCCCATAGACTCACACAGACACCCATAGACTACTCACACAGAGACCCATAGACTATTCACAAAGAGACCCATAGACTCGTTACACAGAGACCCATAGACTACTCACACAGAAACCCATAGACTACTCACACAGAGAACCATAGACTCATCACACATAGACCCATAGACTCATCACACAGACACCCATAGACTGCTCACACAGAGAACCATAGACTACTCACACAGACACCCATAGACTACTCACACAGAGACCCATAGACTACTCACACAGACACCCATAGACTACTCACACAGAGACCCATAGACTACTCACACAGAGACCCATAGACTCATCACACAGAGACCCATAGACTCATCACACAGATACCCATAGACTACTCACACAGAGACCCATAGACTCATCACATAGAGACCCATAGACTACTCACACAGAAACCCATAGACTACTCACACAGAGACCCATAGACTCACACAGACACCCATAGACTACTCACACAGAGACCCATAGACTCATCACACAAAGACCCATAGACTACTCACACAGAGACCCATAGACTACTCACACAGAGAACCATAGACTCATCACACAGAGACCCATAGACTACTCACCCAGACACCCATAGACTACTCACACAAAGACCCATAGACTCATCACAAAGAGACCCATAGACTACTCACACAGACACCCATAGACTACTCACACAGACACCCAAAGACTACTCACACAGAGACCCATAGACTCATCACACAGACACCCATAGACTACTCACACAGAGACCCATAGACTCACACAGAGACCCATAGACTCATCACACAGACACCCAAAAACTACTCACACAGAGACCCATAGACTCACACAGAGACCCATAGACTACTCACACAGAGACCCATAGACTCATCACACAGACACCCATAGACTACTCACACAGAGACCCATAGACTACTCACATAGAGACCAATAGACTCATCACACAGAGACCCATAGACTCACACTAAGACCCATAGACTACTCACACAGACACCCATAGACTACTCACACAGAGACCCATAGACTACTCACACAGACTCCCATAGACTACTCACACAGAGACCCATAGACTACTCACACAGAGACCCATAGACTACTCACACAGACTCCCATAGACTACTCACACAGAGACCCATAGACTACTCACACAGATATCCATAGACTAATCACACAGAGCCCCATAGACTCACACAGACACCCATAGACTACTCACACAGAGACCCATAGACTATTCACAAAGAGAACCATAGACTCGTCACACAGAGACCCATAGACTACTCACACAGAAACCCACAGACTCACACAGAGACCCATAGACTACTCACACAGAGACCCATAGACTCATCACACAGAGACCCATAGACTACTCACACAGACACCCATAGACTACTCACACAGAGACCCACAGACTCATCACACAGAGACCCATAGCCTACTCACACAGACACCTATAGACTACTCACACAGAGACCCATAGACTCACACAGAGACCCATAGACTACTCACACAGAGACCCATAGACTACTCACACAGAGAACCATAGACTCATCACACAGAGACCCATAGACTACTCACCCATACACCTATAGACTACTCACACAAAGACCCATAGACTCATCACACAGAGACCCATAGACTACTCATACAAAGACCCATAGACTGCTCACACAGACACCCATAGACTAATCACACAGACACCCAAAGTCTACTCACACAGAGACCCATAGACTCATCACACAGACACCCATAGACTACTCACACAGAGACCCATAGACTCACACAGAGACCCATAGACTCATCACACAGACACCCAAAAACTACTCACACAGAGACCCATAGACTCACACAGAGACCCATAGACTACTCACACAGAGACCCATAGACTACTCACACAGACACCCATAGACTACTCACACAGAGACCCATAGACTACTCACATAGAGACCGATAGACTCATCACACAGAGACCCATAGACTCACACAGAGACCCATAGACTCATCACACAGACACCCATAAACTACTCACACAGAGACCCATAGACTCATCACACAGACACCCATAGACTACTCACACAGAGACCCATAGACTACTCACACAGACACCCATAGACTACTCACACAGAGACCCATAGACTACTCACACAGACACCCATAGACTACTCACACAGAGACCCATAGACTACTCACACAGAGACCCATAGACTCATCACACAGAGACCCATAGACTCATCACACAGATACCCATAGACTACTCACACAGAGACCCATAGACTCATCACACAGAAACCCATAGACTACTCACACAGAAACCCATAGACTACTCACACAGAGACCCATAGACTCACACAGACACCCATAGACTACTCACACAGAGACCCATAGACTCATCACACAGAGACCCATAGACTACTCACACAGAGACCCATAGACTACTCACACAGAGAACCATAGACTCATCACACAGAGACCCATAGACTACTCACCCAGACACCCATAGACTACTCACACAAAGACCCATAGACTCATCACACAGAGACCCATAGACTACTCACACAGACACCCATAGACTACTCACACAGACACCCATAGACTACTCACACAGAGACCCATAGACTCATCACACAGACACCCATAGACTACTCACACAGAGACCCATAGACTCACACAGAGACCCATAGACTCATCACACAGACACCCAAAAACTACTCACACAGAGACCGATAGACTCACACAGAGACCCATAGACTACTCACACAAAGACCCATAGACTACTCACACAGAGACCCATAGACTACTCACACAGACAGCCATAGACTACTCACACAGAGACCCATAGACTCATCACACAGAGACCCATAGCCTACTCACACAGACACCTATAGACTACTCACACAGAGACCCCTAGACTCACACAGAGACCCATAGACTCATCACACAGACACCCAAAGACTACTCACACAGAGACCCATAGACTCACACAGAGACCCATAGACTACTAACACAGAGACCCATAGAATACTCACACAGACACCCATAGACTACTCACACAGAGACCCATAGACTCACACAGAGACCCATAGACTACTAACACAGAGACCCATAGAATACTCACACAGACACCCATAGACTACTCACACAGAGACCCATAGACTCATCACACAGACACCCATAAACTACTCACACAGAGACCCATAGACTCATCACACAGACACCCATAGACTACTCACACAGAGACCCATAGACTACTCACACAGACACCCATAGACTACTCACACAGAGACCCATAGACTACTCACACAGAGACCCATAGACGCATCACACAGAGACCCATAGACTCATCACACAGATACCCATAGACTACTCACACAGAGACCCATAGACTCATCACACAGAGACCCATAGACTACTCACACAGAAACCCTTAGACTACTCACACAGAGACCCATAGACTCACACAGACACCCATAGACTACTCACACAGAGACCCATAGACTCATCACACAAAGACCCATAGACTACTCACACAGCGACCCATAGACTACTCACACAGAGAACCATAGACTCATCACACAGAAACCCATAGACTACTCACCCAGACACCCATAGACTACTCACACAAAGACCCATAGACTCATCACAAAGAGACCCATAGACTACTCACACAGACACCCATAGACTACTCACACAGACACCCAAAGACTACTCACACAGAGACCCATAGACTCATCACACAGACACCCATAGACTACTCACACAGAGACCCATAGACTCACACAGAGACCCATAGACTCATCACACAGACACCCAAAAACTACTCACACAGAGACCCATAGACTCACACAGAGACCCATAGACTACTCACACAGAGACCCATAGACTCATCACACAGACACCCATAGACTACTCACACAGAGACCCATAGACTACTCACATATAGACCGATAGACTCATCACACAGAGACCCATAGACTCACACTAAGACCCATAGACTACTCACACAGACACCCATAGACTACTCACACAGAGACCCATAGACTACTCACACAGACTCCCATAGACTACTCACACAGAGACCCATAGACTACTCACACAGAGACCCATAGCCTCATCACACAGAGACCCATAGACTCACACAGATATCCATAGACTACTCACACAGAGCCCCATAGACTCACACAGACACCCATAGACTACTCACACAGAGACCCATAGACTATTCACAAAGAGACCCATAGACTTGTCACACAGAGACCCATAGACTACTCACACAGAAACCCACAGACTCACACAGAGACCCATAGACTACTCACACAGAGACCCATAGACTCATCACACAGAGGCCCATAGACTACTCACACAGACACCCATAGACTACTCACACAGAGACCCATAGACTCATCACACAGAGACCCATAGCCTACTCACACAGACACCTATAGACTACTCACACAGAGACCCATAGACTCACACAGAGACCCATAGACTACTCACACAGAGACCCATAGACTACTCACACAGAGAACCATAGACTCATCACACAGAGACCCATAGACTACTCACCCATACACCTATAGACTACTCACACAAATTCCCATAGACTCATCACACAGAGACCCATAGACTACTCACACAAAGACCCATAGACTGCTCACACAGACACCCATAGACTACTCACACAGACACCCAAAGTCTACTCACACAGAGACCCATAGACTCATCACACAGACACCCATAGACTACTCACACAGAGACCCATAGACTCACACAGAGACCCATAGACTACTCACACAGAGACCCATAGACTACTCACACAGACACCCATAGACTACTCACACAGAGACCCATAGACTACTCACATAGAGACCGATAGACTCATCACACAGAGACCCATAGACTCACAATAAGACCCATAGACTACTCACACAGACACCCATAGACTACTCACACAGAGACCCATAGACTACTCACATAGAGACCGATAGACTCATCACACAGAGACCCATAGACTCACACTAAGACCCATAGACTACTCACACAGACACCCATAGACTACTCACACAGAGACCCATAGACTACTCACACAGACTCCCATAGACTACTCACACAGAGACCCATAGACTACTCACACAGAGACCCATAGACTCATCACACAGAGACCCATAGACTCACACAGATATCCATAGACTACTCACACAGAGCCCCATAGACTCACACAGACACCCATAGACTACTCACACAGAGATCCATAGACTATTCACAAAGAGACCCATAGACTCGTCACACAGAGACCCATAGACTACTCACACAGAAACCCACAGACTCACACAGAGACCCATAGACTACTCACACAGAGACCCATAGACTCATCACACAGAGACTCATAGAATACTCACACAGACACCCATAGACTACTCACACAGAGACCCATAGACTACTCTCACAGAGACCCATAGACTCATCACACAAAGACCCATAGACTCACACTGAGACCCATAGACTACTCACACAGACACCCATAGACTACTCACACAGACACCCATAGACTACTCACACAGAGAACCATAGACTCACACAGAGACCCATAGACTCATCACACCGAGACCCATAGACTACTCACACAGAGACCCATAGACTCACCACACAGAGACTCATAGACTACTCACAAAGAGACCCATAGACTCATCACACAGAGACCCATAGACTACTCACACAGAGACCCACAGACTCACACAGAGACCCATAGACTACTCACACAGAGACCCATGGACTCACGCAGAGACCCATAGACTACTCACACAGAGACCCATAGACTCATCACACAGAGACCCATAGACTACTCACAGAAACCCATAGACTACTCACACAGAGTCCCATAGACTCACACAGACACCCATAGACTACTCACACAGAGCCCCATAGACTCATCACACAGAGACCCATAGACTACTCACACAGACACCCATAGACTACTCACACAGAGACCCATAGACTCATCACACAGAGACCCATAGACTACTCTCACAGACACCCATAGACTACTCACACACACACCCATAGACTACTCACACAGAGACCCATAGACTCATCACACAGACACCCATAGACTACTCACACAGTGACCCATAGACTCACACAGAGACCCATAGACTCATCACACAGACACCCAAAAACTACTCACACAGAGACCGATAGACTCACACAGAGACCCATAGACTACTCACACACAGACCCATAGACTACTCACACAGAGACCCATAGACTACTCACACAGACACCCATAGACTACTCACACAGACACCCATAGACTACTCACACAGAGACCCATAGACTCATCACACAGACACCCATAGACTACTCACACAGAGACCCATAGACTCACACAGAGACCCATAGACTCATCACACAGACACCCAAAAACTACTTACACAGAGACCGATAGACTCACACAGAGACCCATAGACTACTCACACAGAGACCCATAGACTCACACAGAGACCCATAGACTACTCACACAGAGACCCATAGACTACTCACACAGACACCCATAGACTACTCACACAGAGACCCATAGACTACTCACATAGAGACCGATAGACTCATCACACAGAGACCCATAGACTCACACTAAGACCCATAGACTACTCACACAGACACCCATAGACTACTCACACAGAGACCCATAGACTACTCACACAGACTCCCATAGACTACTCACACAGAGACCCATAGACTACTCACACAGATACCCATAGACTCATCACACAGAGACCCATAGACTCACACAGATATCCATAGACTACTCACACAGAGCCCCATAGACTCACACAGACACCCATAGACTACTCACACAGAGACCCATAGACTCATCACACATAGACCCATAGACTACTCACACAGAAACCCATAGACTACTCACACAGAGATCCATAGACTCACACAGACACCCATAGACTACTCACACAGAGATCCATAGACTCATCACACAGTGATCCATAGACTACTCACACAGAGACCCATAGACTATTCACAAAGAGACCCATAGACTCGTCACACAGAGACCCATAGACTACTCACACAGAAACCCACAGACTCACACAGAGACCCATAGACTACTCACACAGACACCCAAAGTCTACTCACACAGAGACCCATAGACTCATCACACAGACACCCATAGACTACTCACACAGAGACCCATAGACTCATCACACAGACACCCATAGACTACTCACACAGAGACCCATAGACTCATCACACAGACACCCAAAGTCTACTCACACAGAGACCCATAGACTCATCACACAGACACCCATAGACTACTCACACAGAGACCCATAGACTCATCACACAGACACCCATAGACTACTCACACAGAGACCCATAGACTCATCACACAGAGACCCATAGACTACTCACACAGACACCCATAGACTACTCACACAGATACCCATAGACTCATCACACAAAGACCCATAGACTCACACTGAGACCCATAGACTACTCACACAGACACCCATAGACTACTCACACAGACACCCATAGACTACTCACACAGAGAACCATAGACTCACACAGAGACCCATAGACTCATCACACCGAGACCCATAGACTACTCACACAGAGACCCATAGACTCACCACACAGACACCCATAGACTACTCACACAGAGACCCATAGACTCACACAGAGACCCATAGACTGATCATACAGACACCCATTGACTGCTCACACAGACACCCATAGACTCATCACACAGACACCCATAGACTACTCACACAGAGACCCATAGACTACTCACACAGAGACCCATAGACTCACACAGACACCCATAGACTCACACAGAGACCCATAGACTACTCTCACAGACACTCATAGACTACTCACACAGAGACCCATAGACTACTCACACAGAGACCCATAGACTCACACAGACACCCATAGACTCACACAGAGACCCATAGACTACTCACACAGAGACCCTTAAACTCACACAGAAACCCATAGACTCACACAGAGACCCATAGACTACTCACACAGAGACCCATAGACTACTCACACAGAGACCCATAGACTCACACAGACACCCATAGACTCACACAGAGACCCATAGACTACTCACACAGAGACCCTTAAACTCACACAGAAACCCATAGACTCACACAGAGACCCATAGACTACTCACACAGAGACCCATAGACTACTCACACAGAGACCCATAGACTCACACAGAGACCCATAGACTCATCACACAGACACCCATAGACTACTCACACAGACACCCATAGACTCACACAAAGACCCATAGACTCATCACACAGACACCCATAGACTACTCACACAGATACCCATAGATTCACACAGAGACCCATAGACTACGCACACAGAGACCCATAGACTCATCACACAGACACCCATAGACTACTCACACAGACACCCATAGACTTCTCAGACAGAGACCCGTAGACTCACACAGAGACCCAAAGCTCATTATCTTCTGCAGATGTAGATGCCACTGGTTCTTCACGTTCAGCAGATGTAGATGCCGCTGGTTCTTCACGCTCTGCAGATGTAGATGCCACTGGTTCTTCACGTTCTGCAGATGTAGATCCCACTGTTTCTTCAAGCTCTGCAGATGTAAATGACACTGGTTCTTCACGTTCTACAGACATAGATGCCACTGGTTCTTCACGTTCAGCAGATGTAGATGCCGCTGGTTCTTCACGCTCTGCAGATGTAGATGCCACTGGTTCTTCACGTTCTGCAGATGTAGATGCCATTGGTTCTTCACGTTCTGCAAATGTAGATGCCACTGGTTCTTAACGTTCTACAGACGTAGATGCCACTGATTCTTCACGTTCTACAGATGTAGATGCCACTGGTTCTTCAAGTTCTACAGATGTTGATGCCACTGGTTCTTCATGTTCAGCAGATGTAGATGCCGCTGGTTCTTCACGCTCTGCAGATGTAGATGCCACTGGTTCTTCACGTTCTGCAGATGTAGATGCCATTGGTTCTTCAAGCTCTGCAGATGTAAATGACACTGGTTTTTCACGTTCTACAGACGTAGATGCCACTGGTTCTTCACGTTCAGCAGATGTAGATACCGCTGGTTCTTCACGCTCTGCAGATGTAGATGCCACTGGTTCTTCACATTCTGCAGATGTAGATGCCATTGGTTCTTCACGTTCTGCAAATGTAGATGCCACTGGTTCTTCACGTTCTACAGACGTAGATGCCACTGGTTCTTCACGTTCTACAAATGTAGATGCCACTGGTTCTTCACGTTCTCCAGATGTAGATGCCACTGGTTCTTCACGTTCTACAGATGTAGATGCCACTGGTTCTTTACCTTCTGGAGATGTAGATGCCACTGGTTCTTCACCTTCTGGAGATGTAGATGCCACTGGTTCTACACGTTCTGCAGATGTAGATGCCACTGATTCTTCACGTTCTACAGATGTAGATCCCACTGGTTCTTCACGTTCTCCAGATGTAGATGCCACTGGTTTTTCACGTTCTACAGATGTAGATGCCACTGGTTCTTCACTTTCTGGAGATGTAGATGCCACTGGTTCTTCACCTTCTGGAGATGTAGATGCCACTGTATCTACACGTTCTACAGATGTAGATGCCACTGATTCTTCACGTTCTACAGATGTAGATTCCACTCGTTCTTCACGTTCTACAGATGTAGATGCCACTCGTTCTTCATGTTCAGCAGATGTAGATGCCGCTGGTTCTTCACGCTCTGCAGATGTAGATGCCACTGGTTATTCACGTTCTGCAGATGTAGATGCCACTGGTTCTTCAAGCTCTGCAGATGTAAATGTCACTGGTTCTTCTCGTTCTACAGACGTAGATGTCACTGGTTCTTCACGTTCAGCAGATGTAGATGCCGCTGGTTCTTCACGCTCTGCAGATGTAGATGCCACTGGTTCTTCACATTCTGCAGATGTAGATGCCATTGGTTCTTCACGTTCTGCAAATGTAGATGCCACTGGTTCTTCACGTTCTACAGACGTAGATGCCACTGGTTCTTCACGTTCTACAAATGTAGATGCCACTGGTTCTTCACGTTCTACAGATGTAGATCCCACTGGTTCTTCACGTTCTCCATATGTAGATGCCACTGGTTCTTCACGTTCTACAGATGTAGATGCCACTGGTTCTTCACCTTCTGGAGATGTAGATGCCACTGGTTCTTCACCTTCTGGAGATGTAGATTCCACTGGTTCTACACGTTCTACAGATGTAGATGCCACTGATTCTTCACGTTCTACAGATGTAGATACCACTGGTTCTTCACGTTCTACAGATGTAGATGCCACTGGTTCTTCACGTTCAGCAGATGTAGATGCCGCTGGTTCTTCACGCTCTGCAGATGTAGATGCCACTGGTTCTTCACGTTCTGCAGATGTGGATGCCACTGGTTCTTCAAGCTCTGCAGATGTAAATGACACCGGTTTTTCACGTTCTACAGACGTAGATGCCACTGGTTCTTCAAGTTCAGCAGATGTAGATGCCGCTGGTTCTTCACGCTCTGCAGATGTAGATGCCACTGGTTCTTCACATTCTGCAGATGTAGATGCCATTGGTTCTTCACGTTCTGCAAATGTAGATGCCACTGGTTCTTCACGTTCTACAAATGTAGATGCCACTGGTTCTTCACATTCTACAGATGTAGATCCCACTGGTTCTTCACATTCTGCAGATGTAGATGCCACTGGTTCTTCACGTTCTACAGATGTAGATGCCACTGGTTCTTCACCTTCTGGAGATGGAGATGCCACTGGTTCTTCACCTTCTGGAGATGTAGATGCCACTGGTTCTACACGTTCTACAGATGTAGATGCCACTGGTTCTTCACGTTCTACAGATGTAAATGACACTGGATCTTCACGTTCTACAGATGTAGATGTCACTGGTTCTTCGCATTCTACAGATGTAAATGACACTGGATCTTCACGTTCTACCGATATAGACGCCACCACCGCCGTCTGTTGCACGCCGGTTGAACTCACGCCTTTCGGTCCGAACAGGCAACTGGACACACGAACAGGTTTGTTCGCATCTCTGAATGTTGCATGCGTGTGTGTCCGTGTACGTGTGTGTGTGTGCATGCATGTGTGTTGGTGCGTGTCTGTCCGTGTGCATGTGCATGTATGTGTGTCCGTGTGCGTGTGCATGCATTTCTGTGCGTGTGCGTGCGTGTGTGTGTGCGTGCGTGTGTGTGTGTGCGTGTGTGTGTGTGTGTGAGTGCGTGCGTGTGTGTTATGTGTGTGTGTGTGTGCGTGTGTCATCTCAGTCAGTCGACCCGTGGCACCTGGGTCTGCCCCTTGACCTCCTGCCAGCGGGCGTTCGACACTTCACGTGGCCTCAGGGTGCACATAGCCTGGCACAAGCGTCGTGGTGACGTCACCGCCACTTAGTGGCGAATGGCGGTTTTTGTTGTGCGTGTGTGCGTGTCCGTGTGCGTGTGCGTGTGCCAGATGGGCAACTGTGTCGTGGACAGTGCTGTGGGGGGAGGTCCAATTTTGATTGGCTCCTCCCCTCATGTCATATGTGTCCACCACAGGGGCTAAACGGGGGCTCTGGACGGGTGCGAGGGGCTGGTAACCCCTCCACCTTTAATTAATTACCACTAAACCACGAGTAAAACTGAAATATGTAACTAATAAGCTTGTGCCGGAGGCCCCGGGGGGCCAGGCGTCTATGACGTCTCCTGGCCAAACCCCAATTGGCGGAGCCAGGAGATTGTATATCTACCCTCGGAGCTCCTCCAGAAACAACGAAAAGCCACTACGGGTGGCCACGTGGAATGTTCGAACGCTCACTGCGGAGGAGAGGCTGCCACTCCTCTGTCGGGAGCTGGACCGGTACTGCCTGGATCTGTGTGGCATTCAGGAGGTCCGGTGGACCGGCTCTGGCTCCTGCCACCATGAGGGGTGGACAGTCCTCTACTCGGAGCAGCAGACTGCCAAACAACAGGGTGTGGCTCTTCTTTTGAACAAAAGAATGAAGGGGGCGTTGGAGCGTGGCGGTGAGGTGTGGGAAGCTGTAAGTCCCAGGCTACTTTGGGCTCGCCTTCCCATCAACCGGAGGCAAGGAATGGTGGTCGTGGTTACTTATGCCCCCACCGAAGATGAACATCCGTGGAGGGATGCAGGCAAAGCTGATGAGTCAGATGCCTTCTATGACCTGTCACAGGTGCTGGCTAAAGTGGCCCCTCGGGATAGAGTCATCATGTTGGGTGACTTAAATGCCCGAGTTGGTCATGACACTGGCACCTGGTCTGGAGTGATTGGAGGGCATGGGCCAGATCAGCTCAATAACAAGGGTAGGAGGCTGCTAGATTTTTGTGCATCCCATGGGCTTGTAATTACCAACACGCTGTTCCGGCCACGGCGCATCCACACTATCATGGATGCATGCCGGGTCCAAGCAAGAACATCTGCTAGACTACATAGTGACGGACCAGCGGATGCGAGCCCATGTCCTTGACACCAGGACCTACCGTGGAGCTGATCTGCCCTCTGACCATCGACTAGTCATCTGTAAGATGTGCCTGCCATTCTTCCACTCCTGTGGTGGGTGTACACCCAGGACCCCATTCCAACCTAAAGTGGCCTGGTCTCAGTTATCTGATGAAAGTTGCAAGCGAGAATTTCATCATCGCTTTCGGCTGGGATTGGCATCGTCCCCGACTCCTCCTGATATCGAGGGTAAATGGGCGAGGTTTAGGACTGTGACTCATGCAGCTGCAATGGCTGCTTTGGGTACGCGGTCCAGACCTCCCCAGAGACCCTGGCTGACAGAGGAGGTGTTCAGGATGGTTGAGAAAAAGCGACAGGCCCACTGTCATCGGCTAAAGAATCCCACGTCAGAGAATGAGGAGGCTTACCGCAGCCTTCGTTCGGAGGTTCGGAGAGCCGTGAGGCGCTGCAAGGATGGGTGGTTGTCGCGGGTTGCTGAGGAGATGGAGTCTGCCTCAGTGGCCCGTGATCACAAATCTCTATTTACCTGCATCAAAAAAGTAATCTGCAGCGCCACACCTATTACCATAATTAGGGGAAAAAATGGTGACCCAATCTCCGACCCCCAGGAACTGGTTTGCAGATTTGCTGAGCATTTCTGTGAGGTCCTGGGGGAGGGAAAATCCCTCTGCCAGGAAAACAACGTGGCACAAAGTGAGGATGACCCTGCTGAGGCTGCGGTGCCTCAAATATTGGAAGATGTCACCCGCTGTGAGTGGCTGGCTGAGGTGCCATCTGTTGAGGAAGTACTGAAGGCGATCCGGAGTCTGAAACCAGGAAAGGCAGCAGGCAGAGATGATCTCCCAAGCGAAATGCAGAGGGAGGGCGGCATTTGTGCACAGACTGCCCTATATGACATCATAGCAACAGTCTGGACCACTAGACGGGTTCCGCAGGATTGGAAGGATGCCCTGTTGGTCCCCCCTTTTAAGAAGGGGGACCGCACAGACTGTAACAACTACAGGGGCATCTCACTCCTCAGTGTGCCGGGAAAGGTCCTGGCAAGGATTATTCAACATCGCCTTGCCAGGCACGCTGAGGAGAGGCTTGCGGAGCCCCAATGCGGTTTCAGGAAAGGGCGGTCCTGCACAGATGCTATATTTTCTGTCCGTCTGCTACAGCAGACGTGTAGGGAATTCCAACAAGACCTACATCTCTGCTTTATTGACCTGGTCAAGGCCTATGATACCTCAGTAGGCCTGGGCTCTGGGTTGTTCTTCGTGCTTTTGGAGTACCTGACCCTCTGCTCACGATCATTAAGGACCTTCATGATGGTGAGCGAGCCCGGGTAAAACTACGTGGCCGGGAGTCAGAGCCATTCCCTGTTAACCTTGGGGTGCGACAGGGATATCCTCTGGCTCCCACATTATTTAACATCTATTTTGACCACGTAGTTCGTGAAGCCTTCAATAGCTGTACCGGGGGAATCCCCATATGGTACAGATATAATGGGAGGCTGATCGACGCCAGGGTGCGGTCAAGGGATGGCTCCCTATTGCTCAACCACGTTATGTATGCTGATGATTTGGTAATAGCTGCACATTCGGAGGAGGAGTTGGAGACGCTGCTGCTGAGACTGGAGCATGCCACTAAGAGGTGGGGCCTTACCATCAGCCCCACCAAAACTAAGCACCTGCCTGGGTATTTTGTACCATCGGACACTCCACCCCCACAACTCCCAATTGGTGATGGGGCAGTTGTGGAGAGAGTGGAGAGTTTCCCATTTCCCATGCCTGGGCAGTGTGCTTATGACCGGCTCCAGTTTAACAGCAGAGGTCTCACTCCGAATCAGTCGAGCGGCAATATCTTTTCATCGGTTGCGTAACGCTGTGTGGAAGCTACCTGGTCTGTCGCTCCGCACTAAGCTTCAGGTCTTCTCGGCCACGGTCATTCCCTCCCTTCTCTACACTTGCGAAACATGGACCCCCCTAATGGAACATCTTCGCCGGTTATAAACATTTAGGCTGGCCTGCCTACGATCCATCCTGGGTTTAACCAGACTGGATTGTGTGAGGAGCTCAAAAATCCTTGAAAGATCTGGGCAAGGTCCCATCGGTGAGCTCCTCCGGTGGGGAAGGCTGCGATGGCTGGGTCATGTAGCCCGCATGCCCAGCCACCGCATGCCGAAACAGCTTTTGTTCGGCCGGATTGAGGGGGCTAAGTGGGCGCGGCACGGGCTAGAGAAGAGATGGAGTGATGTGGTACAGGAGGACGTGGAGGTGAGTGGACTTGCCGATGACTGGTACCAGCGGTGTCAAGATCGTCCTCTGTGGAGGAGGCTCGTGAAGGACGCTACTGGGCAGTTGGAGGTAGTCGCCCTCCAACAACAACGGAGGGCGGAGGAGTGACGCTCAAAACAACGAGCGGAGCGCCGGGTGGCTAAAGCACAGCAGGTTGGCACAGTAGGGGGCACAGGTGGTGCATCAGCCAGTCATCTCAGTCAGTCGACCCGTGGCACCTGGGTCTTCCCCGTGACTTCCTGCCTACGGGCGTTCGACACTTCACGTGGCCTCAGGGTGCACATAGCCTGGCACAAGCGTCGTGGTGACATCACCGCCACTTAGTGGCGAATGGCGGTTGTTGTTGTTGTGCGTGTGTGTGTGTCCGTGTGTGTGTGTGCGTGTGCCAGATGGGCAACTGTGTCGTGGACAGTGCTGTGGGGGGAGGTCCAATTTTGATTGGCTCCTCCCCTCATTTCATATGTGTCCACCACAGGGGCTAAACGGGGGCTCTGGACGGGTGCGAGGGACTGGTAACCCCTCCAACTTTAATTAATTACCACTAAACCACGAGTTAAACTGAAATATGTAACTAATAAGCTTGTGCCGGAGGCCCCGGGGGGCCAGGCGTCTATGACGTCTCCTGGCCAAACCCCAATTGGCGGAGCCAGGAGATTGTATATCTACCCTCGGGGCTCCTCCAGAAACAACGAAAAGCCACTTCTGGTGGCCACGTGGAATGTTTGAACGCTCACTGCGGAGGAGAGGCTGCCACTCCTCTGTCGGGAGCTGGACCGGTACTGCCTGGATCTGTGTGGCATTCAGGTGGTCCGGTGGACCGGCTCTGGCTCCTGCCACCATGAGGGGTGGACAGTCCTCTACTCGGAGCAGCAGACTGCCAAACAACAGGGTGTGGCTCTTCTTTTGAACAAAAAAATGAAGGGGGCGTGGGAGCATGGCGGTGAGGTGTGGGAAGCTTTAAGTCCCAGGCTACTTTGGGCTCGCCTTCCCATCAACCGGAGGCGAGGAATGGTGGTCGTGGTTACTTATGCCCCCACCGAAGATGACCATCCGTGGAGGGATGCAGGCAAAGCTGATGAGTCAGATGCCTTCTATGACCTGTCACAGGTGCTGGCTAAAGTGGCCCCTCGGGATAGAGTCATCATGTTGGGTGACTTCAATGCCCGAGTTGGTCATGATACTGGCACCTGGTCTGGAGTGATTGGAGGGCATGGGCCAGATCAGCTCAATAACAAGGGTAGGAGGCTGCTAGATTTTTGTGCAGCCCATGGGCTTGTAATTACCAACACGCTGTTCCGGCCACGGCGCATCCACACAATATCATGGATGCATGCCGGGTCCAAGCAAGAACATCTGCTGGACTACATAGTGACGGACCAGCGGATGCGAGCCCATATCCTTGACACCAGGACCTACCGTGGAGCTGATCTTCCCTCTGACCATCGACTAGTCATCTGTAAGATGCGCCTGCCATTCTTCCACTCCGGTGGTGGGTGTACACCCAGGACCCCATTCCAACCTAAAGTGGCCTGGTCTCAGTTATCTGATGAAAGTTGCAAGCGAGAATTTCATCATCGCTTGCGGCTGGGATTGGCATCGTCCCCGACTCCTCCTGATATCGAAGGTAAATGGGCGAGGTTTAGGACTGTGACTCATGCAGCTGCAATGGCTGCTTTGGGTACGCGGTCCAGACCTCCCCAGATACCCTGGCTGACAGAGGAGGTGTTCAGAATGGTTGAGAAAAAGCGACAGGCCCACTGTCATCGGCTACAGAATCCCACGTCAGAGAATGAGGAGGCTTACCGCAGCCTTCGTTCGGAGGTTCGGAGAACCGTGAGGCGCTGCAAGAATGGGTGGTTGTCGTGGGTTGCTGAGGAGATGGAGTCTGCCTCAATGGCCCGTGATCACAAATCTCTATTTACCTCCATCAAAAAAGTAATCTGCAACGCCACACCTATTACCATAATTATGGGAAAAAACGGTGACCCAATCTCCGACCGCCAGGAACAGGTTTGCAGATTTGCTGAGCATTTCTGTGAGGTCCTGGGGGAGGGAAAATCCCTCTGCCAGGAAAACAACGTGGCACAAAGTGAGGATGATCCTGCTGAGGCTGCGGTGCCTCAAATATTGGAAGATGTCACCCCCTGTGAGTGGCTGGCTGAGGTGCCATCTGTTGAGGAAGTACTGAAGGCGATCCGGAGTCTGAGACCAGGAAAGGCAGCGGGCAGAGATGATCTCCCAAGCGAAATGCTGAGGGAGGGCGGCATTTGTGCACAGACTGCCCTATATGACATCATGACAACAGTCTGTACCACTAGACGGGTTCCGCAGGATTGGAAGGATGCCCTGTTGGTCCCCCCTTTTAAGAAGGGGGACCGCACAGACTGTAACAACTACAGGGGCATCTCACTCCTCAGTGTGCCGGGAAAGGTCCTGGCAAGGATTATTCAACATCGCCTTGCCAGGCACGCTGAGGAGAGGCTTGCGGAGCCCCAATGCGGTTTCAGGAAAGGGCGGTCCTGCACAGATGCCATATTTTCTGTCCGTCTGCTACAGCAGACGTGTAGGGAATTCCAACAATACCTACATCTCTGCTTTATTGACCTGGTCAAGGCCTATGATACCATCAGTAGGCCTGGGCTCTGGGTTGTTCTTCGTGCTTTTGGAGTACCTGACCCTCTGCTCACGATCATTAAGGACCTTCATGATGGTGAGCGGGCCCGGGTAAAACTACGTGGCCGGGAGTCAGAGCCATTCCCTGTTAACCTTGGGGTGCGACAGGGATATCCTCTGGCTCCCACATTATTTAACATCTATTTTGACCACGTAGTTCGTGAAGCCTTCAATAGCTGTACCGGGGGAATCTCCATATGGTACAGATATAATGGGAGGCTGATCGACGCCAGGGTGCGGTCAAGGGATGGCTCCCTATTGCTCAACCACGTTATGTATGCTGATGATTTGGTAATAGCTGCACCTTCAGAGGAGGAGTTGGAGACGCTGCTGCTGAGACTGGAGCGTGCCACTAAGAGGTGGGGCCTTACCATCAGCCCCACCAAAACTAAGCACCTGCCTGGGTATTTTGTACCATCGGACACTCCACCCCCACAACTCCCAATCGGTGATGGGGCAGTTGTGGAGAGAGTGGAGAGTTTCCCATGCCTGGGCAGTGTGCTTATGACCGGCTCCAGTTTAACAGCAGAGGTCTCACTCCGAATCAGTCGAGCGGCAATATCTTTTCATCGGTTGCGTAACGCTGTGTGGAAGCTACCTGGTCTGTCGCTCCGCACTAAGCTTCAGGTCTTCTCAGCCACGGTCATTCCCTCCCTTCTCTACGCTTGCGAAACGTGGACCCCCCTAATGGAACATCTTCGCTGGTTAGAAACATTTAGGCTGGCCTGCCTACGATCCATCCTGGGTTTAACCAGACTGGATTGTGTGAGGAGCTCACAAATCCTTGAAAGATCTGGGCAGGGTCACATCGGTGAGCTCCTCCGGCCGGCAAGGCTGCGATGGCTGGGTCATGTAGCTCGCATGCCCAGCCACCGCATGCCGAAACAGCTTTTGTTTGGCCGGATTGAGGGGGCTAAGTGGGCGCGGCACGGGCTAGAGAAGAGATGGAGTGATGTGGTACAGGAGGACGTGGAGCTGAGTGGACTTGCCGATGACTGGTACCAGCGGTGTCAAGATCGGCCTCTGTGGAGGAGGCTCGTGAAGGATGCTACTGGGCAGTTGGAGGCAGTCGCCCTGCAACAACAACGGAGGGCGGAGGAGCGACGCTCAGAACAACGAGCGGAGCGCCGGGTGGCTAAAGCACAGCAGGTTGGCACAGTAGGGGGCACAGGTGGTGCATCAGCCAGTCATCTCAGTCAGTCGACCCGTGGCACCTGGGTCTGCCCCGTGACCTCCTGCCAACGGGCGTTCGACACTTCACGTGGCCTCAGGGTGCACATAGCCTGGCACAAGCGTCGTGGTGACGTCACCGCCACTTAGTGGCGAATGGCGGTTGTTGTTGTTGTGTGTCCCTGTTCTGGCCACCCATCTCCTCGTTTGTCACAATCACGGCCTTCACAGCTGCTGATACTCGCTAACGGCACCCGCCCCGACAGTCCGCCAGGGCCTTTACGGGTGATTCTTTGTCTCCGTCTGTCCCTTCATCTCACTCCCTTAACCCGCAACGCCTCAAAGCGCACCTAGCCTGGCGCGTGTCGTCATTGCGGCGGTTGCCGTCGCGACGGTCGTCGTCGTCGTGCTACGGCGGCACACTGACGCCATGCGGGGGATCGTTGTTTGGCCACGCAGAGAAGGCGGCGGCGGCGGCGGCGGGCCGGGCCAGCTGGGCCGCTCCGGCCGCGATCCTCGCCGTGTCCCTCGCCCTGGTGGCCACGCTGCTGCTGCTGCTCTACCGCCACCGCCGTCAGCGTCAGCGGACGTGGACGGTGCCCGCGGGGTCGTCTGTGTGACGACCTGCCGCTGTCCCCCCCCCCCACCACCCCCCCCGCTACCCCCCCACTACCCCCCCACTACTCCCCCACCACCCCCCTACTACCCCCCACCACCCCCCCACTAACCCCCCACTAACCCCCCCACTACCCACATGCGTGCAGGGAGGATCCCCCCACGCTCCCCAAGGCACCGCGGAGAAACGCGGAGGGTGACCGTGGCTACGTGAGTGTAGTGTAGTGTATAGTGTAGTGTATAGTGTAGTGTATAGTGTAGTGTAGTGTGTAGTAGTGTATAGTGTAGTGTATGGTGTGTGTAGTGTGTAGTGTATAGTGTAGTGTATAGTAGTGTAGTGTATAGTAGTGCAGTGTATAGTGTAGTGTATAGTGTAGTGTATAGTAGTGTAGTGTATAGTAGTGTATAGTGTGAGGTGTAGTGTGTAGTGTATAGTGTATAATAGTGTAGTGTATAGTGTAGTGTGTAGTGTAGTGTATAGTGTAGTGTGTAGTAGTGTATAGTGTAGTGTATAATAGTGTAATGTATAGTGTATGGTGTAGTGTATAGTGTAGTGTATGGTGTAGTGTGTAGTGTATAGTGTAGTGTGTAGTGTAGTGTGTAGTGTAGTGTATAGTGTAGTCTATAGTGTACTGTGTAGTGTATAGTGTAGTGTATAGTATAGTGTATAGTGTAGTGTATAGTGTATGGTGTAGTGTGTAGTGTATAGTGTAGTGTATAGTGTAGTGTATAGTGTAGTGTGTAGTGTAGTGTATAGTGTAGTTTAGTGTGTAGTGTAGTGTATAGTGTAGTATATAGTAGTGTAGTGTATAGTGTAGTATATAGTGAAGTGTGTAGTGTATAGTGTAGTGTAGTGTGTAGTGTATAGTGTAGTGTATAGTAGTGTATAGTGTAGTGTATAGTGTAGTGTATAGTGTAGTGCATATACAGAGAAACAGTTAGACTCGACCTAAAGCTTTCGTGACTGCAGGAATTTATTTTCTTTGGGTCTTTCGGTAAAGTTGTGCCCACTTTGTTTATGACCCTTGGGCTACACCCAACTTTAAAACAGCCTGCTGCCTGCTCAGCAGCTTTCTTCCCCCTCGTTTCTCCTCCTGATGACGATTGCCAAAATAATACCCACAGACTCACCACACAGAGACCCACAGACTCACCACACAGAGACCCATAGACTCACCACACGAAGAGCTCTCTCTGTTACTGGACGCAGTTTTTTGTTATTTTATTTTAGACTCGCGACGGTCTCTCACCTCCCAGCGCTTTCTCCCAGCTTGTGGTGTGCCGCTGGACGGGAGGCGACTGGGCGTCGTGCCAGGGAGCCAGGGGGAGGGGGGTGGGGGGAGAATTTAAATTCGCCCTCGCGTGGCCGGGGGTCAACGAGCGGCGACATCGGCACGGTCCATCACGACGTCCGGCACGGAGAGGGAGTTCCGCACGTGCCGGCCGGCGGTTTGTATTATTGTTTTATCGGGGCGACAAGCGGCGTCACGATGGCGCGTACAACACCGTGAGCCTTCGTGCGCCCCGTCAGCGTCTCGGTTTTTTATTTCTTCCCAAACCCGGCCAGTTTCATCGGCCGCTCCCGCGATGCCGCGGTACTTTCATAGTTTGACGCTGTTGGTTTTCGGCGAACCGATATCATCCGGGTTAGATTGTGTAAATAAATCAATGTACAAATGTGGCTGTCGCCTGATGAAGCTGGTTGTTGTGATTACTGGCGAAATGTCACGGTATCCAGAGTGCAAATGTTGTTGCTTGGCTTGCCAACCCACCAGTGTGCTGTACTAGTGTACTACACTACACTTTACACTACACTACACACTATATATACTACACTATGTATACTACACTATACACTACACTATACACTACACTACACACTATATATACTACACTATGTATACTACACTATACACTACACTATACACTACACTATACACTACACACTATACTACACTATGTATACTACACTATACACTACACTAGACACTACACTACACTATACACTACACTATATACTACACTATATATACTACACTACGCACTATACACTACACACTATATATACTACACTATACTATACACTACACTACACACTATATATACTACACTATACACTACACTATACACTACACTACACACTATATATACTACACTATACACTACTATACACTATATATACTACACTATACTACACTGCACTATACACTACACTATATATACTACACTATACACTACACTATACAGTACACACTATACTATACACTACACTACACACTATATATACTACACTATATATACTACACTATACACTACACTACACAATATATACTACACTATATATACTGCACTATACACTATATACTACACCACACTATATACACTACACTATACACTACACACTATACACTACACTATACACTACGACACTACATTAGTAGGATCCGTCGATAATTGTTCACGTCATTGTTTTGTGATGTTCTTACTTCTGTCCGTTCACACAGAGCCTTACCGCTTATTCATATTCTCTGTTTTTTTCAGTAAAGTCACAGAATCAGAGACATAGACTCACACGGAGAGCCATCGACTCACACAGAGATCCACAGAATCACAGAGCCATCGACTCACACGGAGAGCCACAGAATCAGAAATAGACTCACACGGAGAGCCATCGACTCACACAGCCACAGACTCAGAGCCATAGACTCACACGGAGAACCACAGAATCACAGAGACAGACTCACATGGAGAGCCACAGAATCAGAGACATAGACTCACACGGAGAGCCATTGACTCACAGAGCCACAGACTCACAGAGCCATCGACTCACACAGAGAGCCACAGACGCAGAGCCATAGACTCACACAGAGCCATCGACTCACACAGAGAGCCATCGACTCACGCAGAGAGCCACAATGACAGAGCCATCGACTCACACAGAGAGCCACAGACTCATAGCCATAGACTCACACTGAGAGCCACAGAATCAAAGACAGACTCACACGGAGAGCCATCGACTCACACAGAGAGCCACACACTCACAGAGCCATCAACTCACACGGAGAGACAGAATCACAGACTCACACAGACTCACACAGAGACCCATAGACTCGCGCGCAGCCAAAACAAAGTACAAAACAATTCACGGCCAAACACATCCGAAGAGAGGCGCCCGACAGACACCCGAGTTTGATTCCCGCTCACGGATGCACCCTACCCAACACCATCAAAGACGTAACCGGTCCCTCTGGGGTTGGGGGGGGGGAGGGGGGGAGAGACAAAGGCGGCCAGGCGTGGTTGCTGGCTCACACACCCCCCCCCCCCCCCGTCTCGTGTGACGTCTTTAAATTCAAAGCGCTGAAGCTTGCGCGTGGCTTGACAATGGCGCTTTTTAGTGGATGCACACGCGTGGTGATCGCACTTTGTTGAAACACATTCCTGCGGAGGGAGCTGGTAGGAACGTTGCGTTGCTCGGTCAATGGCCAGGGTCAACGGCGGCACCACGTGGTGCATTCAGCAAATATGCCCGTCTGTGAGGGCGGGCACAAGCCGGCGTGAGTAGGTTAAACGTTGAGTTTTAAAAGGGCACCACGGGGTGACCAGCCCCTCCCCACCCAGCCCCACCCCTCCCACCCCCACCCAGCCCCACCCTCCCCACCCAGCCCCTCCCCACCCTCTCCATCCAGCCCCTCCCCACCCAGCCCCACCCCTCCCACCCCCCACCCAGCCCCACCCTCCCCACCCAGCCACTTCCCACCCCTCTCCACCCAGCCCCACCCCTCCCATTTTATCCGGGTGTTCAGATACATGCGTACAGACATCCACAGACATACACAATTAATCCCCTGCCTCCTGTGAGAATTAACCCCGGTCGGGCTTCCGGTACTGCGCTGCGCTGCCCACGCGCTCCGCCTCGCGGCACGGGGGGGCCGCGCGGCACGAGCCGTGAAGAAAACCCAAAAAAATGAAAAAAATCCTTCTAGAAAAGAAGAGAAGGGGGGGGGTTACGTTAAACAAAGCATAAAAAAATCCCCAAAAAAACGAAATGATGAATGGAACCAAGTTGCCGAATCCAGCGAGTCTTCTGATCCTTAAAAAAACGAGAGGACAGTGACAGAGGCAGGCAGGGAGAGAGGCATGGCACAGGGAGAGAGAGAGAGAGGGGCAGTGAAAGCAGCAGCAGCAGAGGGAGGAAGAAGCTCGTCATTGAAGAGGAGTGAAGAGGCGAAAAAAAAGAGGAGATGGAGAGAGGCGAGGGGGGAGGAAGAGGAATGGAACGAGAGGCATGGAGGGGAGGAAGGGGAGAGGGACCAGAGAATTCTCCTCCTCCCACACGATATTTTATTACGTGGCGGGCCATCGCCAGGTCAGGTGAGAGAGTGTTGATGGTGGTGGTGATGGCGATATTGTCGACGATGTTAATGATGGTGGTGATGATGGTGATGGTTGTGATGGTTATGATGGTGACGAAGGTGGTGATGATGGTAGTGGTGGTGGTAATGGTGGTGATGGTGACGGTTGTGATGGTGGTGATGCTGGTACGTTGACGACAATAACGGTAAATCGTCCTCTGCAGACTGAGGGCTTCCAAGCTGCAGATCGTGGGGATGAAAGGGCTTGGAGCTGAGGTGAAGAACCTCATTCTGGCTGGAGTGAAGTCCGTGACGTTTCTAGATAACAAGGTATGGTACTATAATAAAGCTTGATTCCAAGCACTACTTACAAATGTTTTTCATTATAACTGCTATATGTGCACACACTCAGTTCTTCTCAGTGGTCTGGATAAGGCGTCAGAGCTTTTGTACAAATACATTCACACGTTTACGTGTTGTTAAATGTTATGTTGTGGAGTTGTGGTGCCGCCGCAGCGGAGCCGCGCCCACCACCGTGACGCCGTCACCGATGCCTCGGATTTCCCGCCACTCTCCCGGAGCCGGTGCCTTCTCAGACGTCCGCGTTGTGGCCCCTGCACAGTCGTGAGGCCGCTGCAGCAGGGCCGCTCTGCCGAGGTCGTGCCCACCACCGCAAAGCCGCCACCGGGGGATGTCGACGCTGACGCTGCGCACCCTCACCACCCCCCCCCCCCCACACGAACGTACACACGCCCCACGTAGAGCCAGGAGGGGAGGTCACCCGGCTGATAGGTTTTTGTCCAGAAGTCCCTAATGGGATCGAACTTCATGGTTTCCTGCGGCCGGGAAATTGGGCGATCTTCCCCCTGTAGCTGACATGCACTGCGGCGCCGCGACCTAATATTAAAGTTGCATGGTCACGGCAAGGGCCATCGAACCACCGCGAGTGGAGCCTCACACACACATGCACGGGTCAGTGGACTGGTAGCGGGAGAACAGAGAGCGGACGTCGGTGAGATCACTGCGGCGACGTCACCCGAGCTGGGATCCGGGCATCGATAGGGCGGGAGAATCCGAGCCCCTGATTGGACGGGAGGCCAAGGGTCTGAAAGAGCAAAAATTCCTTTGTTGTAGGTACGATAAAAGGAGGGGGGTTGGGGTAGCAGGGGGGTTCTTCTTGTTCAAGATCATCGCGGTCCCGGGAGCAGGAGAGACGTACTCCAGCATCAGCAGGCTCGCCGCCTCATTCCCTTACAGCGGTCAGTACATCGGGGAGAAGTAAGTACGAGCGAGAGAGGAGTAAGTTTAGGCGTTTTAAATCCAGGATAGAGAGCGGGGCGATCGATAGGGGAAATCGACTCGAAGACCTCCGAGGGATAGATTAGCGTCCACTGACCATACCATCACAGGTAAATAAAATTCGCTAGTGGGGGGATAAAACTGTGTTGCGTGGTCTTTTGGCAGTGTGAAGTGGAGGGCAGTGTGCGCTGGGTGTCTACGTGTATGCGCGGCTGTGCACCTCGAGACGAAGCGTGGGGGTGTTTACGTGCCCGCACGATTGCTCACCATAGTGCTTAGCGATCGCGTACCTGGGTGGCTGGGCCGCGGTCACGCACCCGCACAAATGTCTGATCACGAGGTAGCTAATTAAAGCGCCGAGCGCGCGCGTATTCGCGCGACTGTTTGAGCGGGACCTTTAACTCAGAGCCAAGCGAGCGTCCCCAATCAGCGGCGCACGCACGGCAGAAACCCCGCCCGCCCGTCCCCCAGCTCCAACCCCCTCGCGTGCGATTGGTTTGTTTACGGGCGGAGGGTAGGGGCGTGTTTGTTATTGTCGGCACACGTGGAGCGCGGGTGGGAGGGAAACACGCGCCGCGCCTGTTTGTTTACGGGCGGTACGGAGATTTACTGGCGAGCGCACTTACAGCCCCACCCTGCCGTTGCACAGTGTAGCGCATCGCAAGCACGAAGCGTACGAGCCGCTAATTAAACTACGCAAACGCGGTCGACATCCCAGGCAGAGGTACAGGGGGGCGAGAGGTTAGGGGTCGTTAGTCTGGACCTGACAGAGCAGCCGGGGGGTACCGGTGTGAGTGGAACGGGGGAGTCGGTGGGCACCGGCCCCGACAATTCAGTGATGGCGGGGGACGGTAGCCCCCACATGTCTCTGACACGGCCATTATGAACCCACTGAGAGAGAGAGAGACACCCAGACCCAGGACTTGAACCCAGGGTGTCAGTGTCTCTGACACGGGCATTATGAACCCACTGAGAGAGACACCCAGACCCAGGGCTTGAACCCAGGGTCTCAGTGTCTCTGACACGACCACTGTGAACCCCCTGAGAGAGAGACACCCAGACCCAGGGCTTGAATCCAGGGTCTCAGTGTCTCTGACACGGCCACTGTGAACCCCCTGAGAGAGAGACACCCAGACCTAGGGCTTGAACCCAGGGTGTCAGTGTCTCTGACACGGCCATTATGAACCCACTGAGAGAGAGAGACACCCAGACCCAGGGCTTGAACCCAGGGTGTCAGTGTCTCTGACACAGCCATTATTAACCCACTGAGAGACACCCAGACCCAGGGCTTGAACCCAGGGTGTCAGTGTCTCTGACACGGCCATTATGAACCCACTGAGAGAGACACCCAGACCCAGGGCTTGAACCCAGGGTCTCAGTGTCTCTGACACGGCCATTATGAACCCACTGAGAGAGAGAGACACCCAGACCCAGGGCTTGAACCCAGGGTCTCAGTGTCTCTGACACGGCCATTATGAACCCACTGAGAGAGACACCCAGGGCTTGAACCCAGGGTCCCAGTGTCTCTGACACGGCCATTATGAACCCACAGAGAGAAAGACACCCAGACCCAGGGCTTGAACCCAGGGTGCCAGGGTCTCAGTGTCTCTGATACGGCCATTATGAACCCACTGAGAGAGAGAGACACCCAGACCCAAGGCTTGAACCCAGGGTCTCAGTGTCTCTGACACGGCCATTATGAACCCACTGAGAGAGAGACACCCAGACCCAGGGCTTGAACCCAGGGTGTCAGTGTCTCTGACACGGCCATTTTGAACCCACTGAGAGAGAGACACCCAGACCCAGGGCTTGAACCCAGGGTGTCAGTGTCTCTGACACGGCCATTATGAACCCACTGAGAGAGAGACACCCAGACCCAGGGCTTGAACCCAGGGTCTCAGTGTCTCTGACACGGCCATTATGAACCCACTGAGAGAGAGACACCCAGACCCAGGGCTTGAACCCAGGGTGTCAGTGTCTCTGACACGGCCATTATGAACCCACTGACATGTATTTATTGGAGATGTTTACATCTCTCATCAATGAGCTCCCAAAGTGAAAACACCAAAACTCCCCCACAACAACAACGCTTTTTATGGGTTTTGTTTTACTCATCCCAACACACACACGCCTGTCTCTGTGTGTGTCTGTGTGTGTGTCTGTCTGTATCGGTATGTGTCTGTGTCTCTGCGTGGGTCTGTGTGTCTATTGGTGTGTGCGTGTGTGTCTATGTGTCTCTGCGTGTTTGTGTGTCTGTGTGTGTCTGTCTCGAGCGGAGCGCCGGGTGGCTAAAGCACAGCAAGTTGGCACAGTAGGGGGCACAGGTGGTGCACCAGCCAGTCATCTCAGTCAGTCGACCCGTGGTACCTGGGTCTGCCCCGTGACCTCCTGCCCGCGGGCGTTCGACACTTCACTTGGCCTCAAGGTGCACATGGCCTGGCACAAGGGTCATGGTGACGTCACCGCCACTTAGTGGCGAATGGCGGTTGTTGTTGTGTGTGACTGTGTGTGTGTGTCTGTATCGGTGTGTGTCTGTGTCTCTGCATGTGTCTGTGTGTGTGTCTGTATCGGTGTGTGCGTGTGTGTCTATGTGCCTCTGCGTGTTTTTGTGTCTCTGCGTGCGTGTCTATGTGTGTCTGTCTCTACGTGTGTGTCTATGTGTCTCTGTGTGTGTCTGTGTGTCTGTCTCTGCGTGTGTGTCTATGTGGTTGCGTGTGTGTCTATGTCTCTATGTGTGTGTCTATGTGTCTCTGTGTGTGTCCTTGTGTCTGCGTGTGTGTGTCTATGTGTCTGCGTGTGTGTTTATGTGTCTGCGGGTGTCTGCGTCTCTGCGTGTGTGTCTGCGTGTGTCTGTCTCTGCGTATGTGTGTCTGTCTCTGCGTGTGTATGTCTATGTGTCTCTGTGTGTGTGTCTGTCTCTGCGAGTGTGTGTCTATGTGTCTCTGTGTGTGTCTGTCTCTGCGTGTGTATGTCTGTGTCTCTGCATGTGTGTGTCTGTCTCTGCGCATGTGTGTGTCTGTGTCTGTGTGACTGCCAAGTTGTCCTTATTTTTGTTGCCTTCTGATACGCCCAGCAGAGACACTCGCTGCACACACTCACCGTGCCGCACACAGACAAAGATCCCCCGTGTAGCCTTAACAGACTGTAGGGGCAAGTGCTGTTAGCGAGCTCCTATAAGGCCGGCATGGTACACGAGGGGGTGGGTGGCCAGCACCACGCCCGGCGGCCTTTGTCTCCCTAGTGGCGATGTTTACATGCCGCACCAGGTATTCATTTGAGGCGGAGTCGACCTAGGGGAGGCCCTGGACCGGTTCAGAGAATCGTCACCGGTGTTGGATGTGAGTGGGAATCGAACTTGGGTCGCCAGGATCGTGGTGCAGCGTAGCGCTAACCGCTACCCTTCAGCTCTCCACACACGTCGTCGGTCACACACACAACCGCAGAGGAGGGCAAGAAGGATCCGAAGCGTGCGACACTCAGAACCACAAGGGGCAGAGGCTCGGCCGAGAGAGTGGAGAGAGAGAGAGAGTGGAGAGAGTGGAGAGAGAGAGTGGAGAGAGAGAGTGGAGAGAGAGAGTGGAGAGAGAGAGTGGAGAAAGAGAGTGGAGAGAGAGAGAGAGAGTGGAGAGAGAGAGTGGAGAGAGAGAGAGTGGAGAGAGAGTGGAGAGAGAGAGAGTGGAGAGAGAGTGGAGAGAGAGAGTGGAGAGAGAGGGTGGAGAGAGAGAGTGGAGAGAGAGTGGAGAGAGAGAGTGGAGAGAGAGAGAGTGGAGAGAGAGTGGAGAGAGAGTGGAGAGTGTGAGAGTGGAGAGAGAGAGAGTGGAGAGAGACTTTTCAGGACTTCATTTCCACTGAAACATTAACAGAAACATTACCGGAAAAAAACACCTAAACTGAAAATCAATAAAACATCAAACTCTTAACAGCTGTATGTGTACTCTTTGGTTCTATTCGGTAAAGTCACCACGTAGGTAAAAAATAAAACAACAAAAATCACGACGTTTCGGCCACAACACAAGTAGCCTTCTTCAGGCGAAGGAACAGAACTGAAATACAAATGGCACCGGGATAGAGGCCGTGGAAACGAGGCGGTGCACGAACATCTCCGTGTGCAGCAAAGTTGTTCAAGGGTTTTTCAATTTGATAAACAATCAAATGTTCTGACATCAGAATGCGATGTGAACAAAATATATTTTTCTCCCGTGCATTTTCAAAAACGAAATGGCGTCGACATGTCAAAAAACCTGAATGAGTTTTTTTTTCTTCAAGGATTCTGTTGTCGATTTACATTAAAGTGTAATGACAGGGTGACACCTGCTGACATCACAGGGTGACACCTGCTGACATCACAGGGTGCCACCTGCTGACAGGGTGACACCTGCTGACATCACAGGGTGACACCTGGTGACATCACAGGGTGACACCTGCTGACATGACAGGGTGACACCTGCTGACATCACAGGGTGACACCTGTTGACATGACAGGGTGACACCTGCTGACATCACAGGGTGACACCTGGTGACATCACAGGGTGACACCTGCTGACATGACAGGGTGACACCTGCTGACATGACAGGGTGACACCTGCTGACATGACAGGGTGACACCTGCTGACATCACAGGGTGACACCTGCTGACATCACAGGGTGACACCTGCTGACATGACAGGGTGACACCCGCTGGCCTGGCAAGGGCTTCACGGGTACAGCCACAAAGGTAAGAACCAATCAGGGAAGGAGGCGCATCTGGGGCAAAGGCAACAGGTGGGGCTAGCCGAGTTACTCCGGTCACCTGCTCCAAGGTTCCACGAGAGGGCGTGGCCGGAGGCGGGGCCTAGCCACGCCTTCGGCCGCGCCCTCTCGTGTAACCTGCTGGAAGGTCACGCCTAGGGGTATATATGGGGGAGCAGACCCGGAGCTCGGGGCTCGTGCGTGGGGTCCCGAGTCCTGGCGTGTCGCCGTTCGCCGACATCTCTCCCCGTCGCCGTCACGCCACCAGCCGGAATCGCGGCCAAGAAGAGCCGGCACAGTGACGAGACGTTAATGTGGAAAGTCATTTCGTGAGACGTGCGTAGCGAGCGAGGTAGCGGCGCGTGGTCTGGTGAGAAGGAGCCAACGAGGACGTGTGTGGGGCGATGAGTCAAATGAAGTCAGGGGTGCCCCCCCCCCCCACGAGGAAAAAGGAAAGGGGGAGGATGGCTGAGTGGAGAGCGTGCGGGAACGTGAACGTGTAGAGCGAGCGGCCGGGCAATTTGCAGTTTGAACGCCGCAATGGACGTGAGGTTCAGAGTGAACGCTAAGTGAGGGCTCGTGGGTAGAACATCGTCAGCGGTCTGACGAACGCCGCTGCAATGGACACATGCGCTACGGGTACATGTCGCTGTTGGTGTAGGTACAGCACGTGGCGACCGGCGGCTGGGTCACGGGGAAGGAGCCGGGTTACGCCGAGAGGTCCTGGAAGAGGCGGCTGGGAGGCGGTGTCACGGCAAGGGCTGGGCACATTCTCAGAGGATTCGCTTCGCTGAGGATGTTGTGGGCGAGCTGACACGCCACCTCCCGTGCTCCCTCCTCGCTGGAGCTCAGAAATGCGGGGAAGATGCCGGCGCCTTCTCCCACCCCAGGAACCGACACCTTATAGAGGAGGCCCGCGGGCATCCCGGGCCCCGAGTGAGCGTGCAGCTCGAAGGTCGGGTAGCTGACGCCGGCGGTCCGGCACAGCATCCACAGCCGCGCCTGCCACGACAGCATGGCCGCCTCTGGCAGTGCCTCGAGAGCCACGGGCATGGGCCGCAGGTGGAGAGGTACCCACCACAGCCAGGTGCGTGCCCCCCAGCACCCAAACAGGCTGTGCGCGGCCTTGCCGGTGGCCGTGCACTCCGGCTGCAGCAGGTCTGGCACCGCCGCCTCCGTCTCCTCCTCGTCTTCCGTTGCCGCCGCTGCCGCCGCGGCCGCGGCCGCCCGTTCCGGGATGGCCCAGTCCACCTTGACGGTCCGGCCCCACGGCCGGAAGGCGATTCGAAGGAGCTTCTTCCGGGCCATGGCGGCCGCGCGATGGCTCCCGTACTCGACGAACGCGTAGCCTCGGTTGAGGGTTTTGTCCCAGCAACAGAAGCTCATCTTGACGTCCACCACGCCCTCCGTGGCACCGCTCATCGCCATCATCACCTCCGCTCGCTTCTTGTCCTTTGGCAGCCCCCCAATGAAGAGGCAGCGATTGTCCACGCTGATGCAGACTGCAATGCGGCGTCCGGGACGGATCTCTACCTTGTCGAGTTTCTTGACGGCATCCGTGGCTTGGGCGAGCGTCATGTAGGTAGCGAACGCGTAGCCGCGGTTCTCTCCGCTATAATCCATCATGAGGTGGAGCTGGTAGAGCTTCCCCACCGTCTCCAGCACGGGCACCAGCTCATCCTCGTAGAGGTCGCGCGGGATCCTCCCCAGAAACACCTCGCAGCCACGGGCGGGAGGGGGCCCCCGCCAGTCGGGCGGCGGTCCGAACCTCCTCTGTCCGTTCTCCCGGACGATGTTGTACCCCGTACGCAACATGAGGTCCAGCAGGACCTTCTTCATGCAGGCCATGCCGAGCACCGGTGGTTTGGCTGCTGCGGTGGTGCTGGGGCAGCGCCTTAGGGCCCGGTGGAGCCCTTGACGCTCTGCGCGGTCGCCTCGTGCCGACAAAGCCACGGGGGGAATCAACCCCTGAAGAGCCAAATCCCCGGCAGGAACTCGCTCGGGCCCGAACCTACAGGGGATAGGAAGAGAGGGAGAGAGTGGAGACAGAGATGGATGGAGAGAGAGAGAGAGACGCGTTTAAGCAGAGCCACCTATATAGACTCATGATAAAGGTGTTTGGGTTAGATCGTGTTATTTATAAATGTGTCGTAACCCTCCACCACCCGACACGGCCAATCAGCAAAAAAAAGTGTCACGTTGACAAAAGACAAATAATTCACATTAAAACCATCTTTTTGGTTTAAATATGTGGATGACACTTTGGTTGTCTGGCCACAGTTCACCATGGAAATGGAGGTGAATAACACACTCCCATTCCTAGATATTTTGCTTGGACATGGCCTAAACGGTAAAATAACACACAGCGTTTACAGAAAGCAAACGCACACTGATGCCTATCTGAATGCAGATTCGCATCATTATCCAGCTCAGAAATCCTCTCTTATCAAGACGCTCATACATCGGGCTAAAACAGTGTCAGATGGTGAAGTCTAGTGAGAGAGATCAAACACGTTAAAGACGCACTACGACAGAATGGCTACAATAATGCTCAAATCAACAGAGCACTGAATGCCAAATCACGGTCGCAAAGCAATACTGCTGAAAGCGATCAGATTGTTAAAACAATAAAAATTCCATATATCTCAGGAGTAACTGACAAATTAGCCCGTGTTTTGCAAAAGCAAAACATTACAGTAAAATTTGGTACAGTACACAAAATTCAAAAACTAGTATCTTGCACTAAAGACGCATTACCTAAATTATCAACATAAGGTGTATATCGGATTGATTGTTTATGTGGCAGATGCTATATTAGACAGACGGGACGTAACATCAGCGTAAGACTAAAAGAACATCAAAGAAATATTAAATTATCTCAAAAACAACTGTCGGCAGTGGCAGAACATGCTTGTCAACAAGGACACTCAATTGATTTTGATAACGTTGAAGTGTTGTGTAAAACTAATTATTACTGGCAAAGACTAATTAGAGAATCCATTGAAATTGAGAGGAATAAAAATAACTTTAATCGCTCTGACAGCTACAGGCTTAGTGCGGCCTGGAAGCGTATTATTAAATAATACATATTACAATTCCTTATAGGGGAAACACATACTAATTAACGGATTACTAACATAGCATATAATCACTAACTCATATTACAACTAATTACTAATCTACAACTCATTACTAATCATAACCATTGACTGATTACTAATCGATTACATAATTACAATACCCCCCCTCCGCCTCTAATCACTGCACCTGATATGAGTTAAATGATGACGTCACCCTGCTGCCCTATATAAAACCGGGAGCAAGCGAGGGCTTTACCATTCTGGCGAATTGCCCGATGATGCTGGATGTATTTATGAGCGAAAAGTCACAGTACTACTCACACTGTAAATGTTGTGGATTCACTCTTCACCACACTGGTGGGTTAAAGTAGTGAACTATTTGTCTTTTGTCAACGTGACACTTTTTTTGCTGATTGGCCATGTCGGGTGGTGGAGGGTTACGACACATTTATAAATAACGCGATCTAACCCAAAAACCTTTATTATGAATAATATTGGTCGCGAAAGCCTACGTGTTAAACTTTATAAACTCGAAAAATCACAATGAACTTAAAGAGAAACCCAAGAAACTGTCTCCTAACTTTTGGACTGCCTTGTATAATAATCATTACCCCTCACCCCCTGTACATCCCCCCACCCTCCGCAGCACCCCTCCTCACTCATCCACCCACTCACCGAGTCGCTCACACATTCACCCAACCATTTACTCACCTACTCACTCAGCCACTCACCCAATCACTCACCTGCTGGCTCACCCACTCACTCACCCACTCACTTGCTCACTTACTCACCCACTCACTCAGCCACTCACCCACCCACACACTCACCCAACCACTCATACACTCACTCGTCCAGTCGCTCACATACTCATCTACACACACACCCACTCACTCACCCAGTCGCACACCCAGTTGCTCACTCACTCACACAGTCACCCACCCACTCATCCACCTACACACTCACCTAGTCGCTCACCCAGTCGCTCACACACTCACCTCACACACTCACTCACTCACCCACACACTCACTCACCCAGTCGCTCACACACTGACCACCCACTCACCCACCCACTCACCCAGTCGCCCACACACTCACCTCACACACTCACTCACTCACTCACCCAGTTGCTCACCCAGTTGCTCATTCACTCACACAGTCACCCACCCACTGATCCAGCCACACACTCACCTAGTCGCTCACCCAGTCGCTCACACATTCACCTCACACACTCACTCACTCACCCACTCACCTACACACTCACTCACCCAGTCGCTCACACACTCACCACCCACTCACCGACCCACTCACCCAGTCGCCCACACACTCACCTCACACACTCACTCACCCACTCATTCACTCACTCACCCACCCACACACTCACTCACCCAGTCGCTCACACACTCACCACCCACTCACCCACACACTCACCCAATTGCCCACACGCTCACCCACTCACTCACCCACTCTCTCAGCCACTCACCCACTCACTCACCCGCTCGCTCACCCAGCCACTCACCCACTCACTCACCTGCTCGCTCACCCAGCCACTCACCCAGCCACACACAACAATCGCCACTAATTGGCGGTGACGTCACCACGACGCTTGTGCCAGGGTCACGTGGTTAGCGGTAATCAATTGAAGGTGGAGGGGTTAATTAATTGAAGGTGGAGAGGGGCTTAATTAATTAATTACTGCTAACCACGTGAGCCTGGCACATGCGTCGTGGTGACGTCACCGCCAATTAGTGGCGATTGTTGTGAGTGGCTGGGTGTGTGGGTGAGCGTGTAAGTGGGCCACTGGGTGATTGGGCGACTGGGTGAGTGGGTGGGTGAGTGTCTGGATGAGTGTCTGGGTGAGTGGGTGGGCGACTGGGTGGGCGACTGGGTGAGTGGGTGGATGTGTGAGTGTCTGGGTGAGTGGGTGGGTGAGTGGGTAACCCCTCCACCTTCAATTAAGTAAATGAAGGTGGAGGGGTTACCAGCCCCTCCACCTTCAATTAATTAGCCGCTATGGTGGTCGCAAATGCCCTGAGAGAAGAGGCCGATTGGAATTGGCCCTCCACCCCACAGCACTGTCCACGACAACGTTGTCCGTCCGGCACCGCGGGGAGGTAGGGAGTTGTTTTTGTCAACAACAACAACAATCGCCATTCGCCACTAAGTGGCGGTGACGTCACCACGACGCTTGTGCCAGGCTAGGTGCACCTTGAGGCCACGTGAAGTGTCGAACGCCCGCTGGCAGGAGGTCACGGGGCAGGCCCAGTAGGTGTCACGGGTCGACTGACTGAGATGACTGAGATGACTGGCTGATGCACCACCTGTGCCCCCTACTGCGCCAAAGTCACCCACTCACCCAGACACTCCCACACACCCACCCACACCCACTCACTCACCCAGACACTCACACACACACACTCACCCAGTCGCCCACACACTCGCCCACACACTCACACACCCAGTTGCTCACCCAGTTGCTCACTCACTCACACAGTCACACATACACCCACTCACCCAGTCGCTCACACACTCACCCACACACTACCCACTCACCCAGTCGCTCACTCACTCACTCACCCACACACTCACCCAGACACTCATACACTCACTCGTCCAGTCGCTCACATACTCATCTACACACTCACCCACCCACACACTCACCCAGTCGCTCACTCACACACCCATTCGCTCACACACCCACCCACTCACTCTCCCATTTACACACACACTCACACATCCACTCACTCACACAGTTGCTCACTCACTCACACAGTCACCCACCCACTCATCCACCCACTCACTCACCTAGTCGCTCACCCAGTCGCTCACACACTCACCTCACACACTCACTCACTCACCCACCCACACACTCACTCACCCAGTCGCTCACACACTCACCCACACACTCACCACCCACTCACCCACCCACTCACCCAGTCGCCCACACGCTCACCCACCCACTCACCCACTCTCTCAGCCACTCACCCACTCACTCACCTGCTCGCTCACCCAGCCACTCACCCAGCCACTCACAACAACCGCCACTAATTGGCGGTGACGTCACCACGACGCTTGTGCTAGGGTCACGTGGTTAGCGGTAATTAATTGAAGGTGGGGATGGTTTAATTAATTAATGCTAACCACGTGAGCCTGGCACAAGCGTCGTGGTGACGTCACCGCCAATTAGTGGCGGTTGTTGTGAGTGGCTGGGTGAGTGGGCGGGTGGGTGAGTGGGTGAGTGGGTGGTGAGTGTCTGGGTGAGTGGGTGGGTCAGTGGGTGGGCGACTGGGTGAGTGTGTGTGTGTGGGCGGGTGGTTGGGTGGGTGAGTGGGCGACTGTGTGAGTGGGTGAGTGAGTGAGTGGGTGGTGAGTGTCTGGGTGAGTGGGTGGGCGACTGGGTGAGTGGGTGGATGTGTGAGTGTCTGGGTGAGTGTGTGGGTGAGTGTGTGGGTGAGTGGGTGGGTGAGTGGGTAACCCCTCCACCTTCAATTAATTAGCCGCTATGGTGGTCGCAAATGCCCTGAGAGTAGAGGCCGATTGGAATTGGCCCTCCACCCCACAGCACTGTCCACGACAACGTTGCCCGTCCAGCACCACGTGGAGGTAGTGAGTTGTTTTTGCCAACAACAACAACAACCACCATTCGCCACTAAGTGGCGGTGACGTCACCATGACGCTTGTGCCAGGCTAGGTGCACCTTGAGGCCACGTGAAGTGTCGAACGCCCACTGGCAGGAGGTCACGGGGCAGACCCAGGTGCATCGGGTCTACTGACTGAGATGACTGGCTGATGCACCACATGTGCCCCCTACTATGGCAACTTGTTGTGCTTTAGCCACCTGGCGCTCCGCTCGTTGTTCTGAGCGTCGCTCCTCCGCCCTCCGTTGTTGTTGGAGGGCGACTATCTCCAAGTGCCCAGTAACATCCTTCACGAGCCTCCTCCACAGAGGCCGATCTTGACACCGCTGGTACGAGTCAACGTCAAGTCCACTCAGCTCCACGTCCTCCTGTACCACATCACTCCATCTCCTCTCTAGCCCTTGCCGTGCCCGTTTAGCCCCCTCGATCCGGCCGGACAAAATCTGTTTCGGCATGCGGTGGCTGGGCATGCGGGCTACATGACCCAGCCAACGCAGCCTTGCCTGCCGGAGGAGCTCACCGTTGGGACCGTGCCCAGATCTTTCAAGGATTTGTGAGCTCCTCACACAATCCAGCCTGGTTAAACCCAGGATGGATTGTAGGCGGGCCAGCCTAAATGTTTCTAACCGGCGAAGATGTTCCATTAGGGGGTCCACGTTTCGCAAGCGTAGAGAAGGGAGGGAATGACCGTGGCCGAGATCTGAAGCTTAGTGCCGAGCGACAGACCAGGTAGCTTCCACACAGCGTTACGCAACCGATGAAAAGATATTGCCGCTCGACTGATTCGGAGTGAGACCTCTGCTGTTAAACTGGAGCCGCTCATAAGCACACTGCCCAGGTATGGGAAACTCTCCACTCTCTCCACAAATGCCCCATCACCGATTGGGAGTTGTGGGGGTGGAGTGTCCGATGGTACAAAATACCCAGGCAGGTGCTTAGTTTTGGTGAGGCTGATGGTAAGGCCCCATCTCGTAGTGGCACGCTCCAGTCTCAGCAGCAGCGTCTCCAACTCCTCCACTGCATGAGCAGAGTCACACACAGACACACAGACAGACACACACAGACACACACACAGACACACACAGACACACAGACACACACACAGACACACACACCCACACAGACACACACTCACACACACACAGACACACACATCCACACAGACACACACACCCACACACACACCCACACCCACAGACACACAGACACGCATACACCCACACACACCCATACAGACACACACACACACACACCTACACACACACCTACCCACACACCCACCCACCCACACACCCACAAACACACACCCACACACACACCCACACTGACACACACACACCCACATACACATACACATCCACACACACACACAGAGACACTTACACAGACACACACACACCTACACACAGACACACAAAAACCTACACACACACCCACCCACACACACACCCACATCCACACAACAACAACAACCGCCATTCACCACTAAGTGGCGGTGACGTCACCACGACGCTTGTGCCAGGCTATGTGCACCCTGAGGCCACGTGAAGTGTCGATCCACACACACCCACAGACACCCACACACACACATACACCTACCCACACACCCACACACACCCACACACACACCCACACAGACAGACACACCCACCCACACACCCACACACAGAGAAAAAGACAAAGATCCCCCATATAGCCTTAACAGACTGTAGGGGCAAGTGCTGCTAGCGAGTAGCACCTGTAAAGGCTGGAACAGTACACGAGGGGTTGGGTGTCCAGCACCACGCCCGACCACCTTTGTCTCCCCCGTGGCGATGTTTACACACCGCACCAGGTACTAATTTGAGGCTGAGTCGACCTAGGGGAGGCCCGGGACCGGTTCAGATAATCGTCACTGGTGTTGGCCGTGAGCGGGATTCGAACTCGGGTCGCCGGGTTCGTAGCGCAGCGTAGCGCTAACCACTACACCACCGCTCCCCACTTTGACACACACACACAGATAGACACACACGGACACACACAGACACGGACACACACACAGACACACACACAGACACACACACGGACACACAGACACACACACACAGACACAGACACACACACGGACACACACAGACACACACAGACACACACACACAGATAGACACACACGGACACACACAGACACGGACACACACACAGACACACACACAGACACACACACGGATACACACACATGGATACACACACACACATAGACACACACACACGGACACAGACACACACACGGACACAATGTATAAACCTCCACCCACTCGTGCGAGTGATGAATATAATAGATAAGTGCCAATGATGCATTGTAAACACGCGTCCACGTCACGTGCTCTCGCAATTAACTCATTAACCCGATTGGCAATCATTGACATCCACGCGCGTGGCTTCCCAGCGTCACGTGGCCGTCAAGGCATCGGCCAATCAATTATGCAAATTAGTGTCGCAATCCCACTGATTGATGAATCAAGGCGGGCAGGCTGAAGGAGGAGTGAGCCTAGTGAATAGTGAATTGTTCACTCGGCGCGTGTGTGGAGCGGTGGCTACCGCCGGCGCTGTGGAGGGCTTGTTAATGATCGTTCACTGGACTCGACATTGGTGGTGGTGGTTATGTTGTAAGGAGTTGGGGCACAAAGTGAAGCTTCACCTGGCCAGGAGCACGGTCTGTTGTCTCGAGTTTACGACGTTTGTTATTCGAGCTACAAATAGCCGAGTGGGGGGTGGGGTGTGGACGCGTGGCAGACCCCCAACTCTGTGCGTTCTCTACCGTAGTCTCCAGATTCATAGACGCACTTTCTGGAGAATGTGACCATTCTTAATTTCAACAACAACAGCAACAACAAACACTGCGTTAAGCAGTAGTGGTAGTAATAATACTGTAGCTCTTGGGTTACGTTATGCATTTCGTACAATGCCGAGCCGTTAGGATGTTTTGCGATGACCATAATATTAATGACTTAAAACTGTCATGACTGCAAGAATCACTTTTATGTTTCCTGCCTCAGCAGCTCTCCCGCTATATGATATTGTTATTATTTTTATATATTTTTTCTATCTACGTGGCTTTACCGAAAGACCCAAAGAATATAATAATCATGTTTGTCAATCATCATCATCATCAGCTGCGATAGCATTAAGTGGCATCATCAGTTGAATCATCATCATCAGCAGCATCATCATCATCACTGCCCTTGTCGCTATCTGACAGCATCATCATCACTGCCCTTGTCGCTATCTGACAGCAGCATCATCACTGCCCTTGTCGCTATCTGACAGCATCATCATCACTGCCCTTGTCGCTATCTGACAGCAGCATCATCACTGCCCTTGTCGCTATCTGACAGCATCATCATCACTGCCCTTGTCGCTATCTGACAGCATCATCATCACTGCCCTTGTCGCTATCTGACAGCATCATCATCACTGCCCTTGTCGCTATCTGACAGCATCATCATCGGCAACAGAGGCAGCAGCAGCAGCAGCAGCGTCACGACCACCATGCAGTGCAGCGCTGCCAGCGAGACTCTTCCCAACTCGAACTCCTTAGCAGGAGGAGGAGGAGGAGAGGCCGCAGCCGCAAGCACCACGTGGCCACTCGCAGGCGCTGCGTCACGTGGTGTCGGCACCGGGCTAGTCTCACTATCGCAGGGTTACCTGCACGTACCTCCAGGTGTGTATCAGACAGGTGTGTCTGTGTATCAGCCAGGTGTGTCTGTGTACCAGCCAGGTGTGACTGAGTGACAGCCAGGTGTGCCTGTGTACCAGCCAGGTGTGTCTGTGTATCGGCAAGGTGTGGCTGAGTGCCAGCCAGGTGTGTCTGTGTACCAGCCAGGTGTGTCTGTGTACCAGACAGGTGTGGGTGAATACCAGCCAGGTGTGTCTGTGTATCAGCCAGGTGTGTCTGTGTACCAGCCAGGTGTGTCTGTGTACCAGCCAGGTGTGTCTGTGTACCAGCCAGGTGTGGGTGAATACCAGCCAGGTGTGTCTGTGTATCAGCCAGGTGTGTCTGTGTACCAGCCAGGTGTGTCTGTGTACCAGCCAGGTGTGTCTGTGTACCAGCCAGGTGTGGGTGAATACCAGCCAGGTGTGTCTGTGTATCAGCCAGGTGTGTCTGTGTACCAGCCAGGTGTGTCTGTGTACCAGCCAGGTGTGTCTGTGTATCGGCCAGGTGTGGCTGAGTGCCAGCCAGGTGTGCCTGTGTATCAGCCAGGTGTGTCTGTGTATCAGCCAGGTGTGTCTGTGTACCAGCCAGGTGTGTCTGTGTATCAACCAGGTGTGTCTGTGTACCAGCCAGGTGTGTCTGTGTACCAGCCAGGTGTGTCTGTGTATCAGCCAGGTGTGTCTGTGTACCAGTCAGGTGTGTCTGTGTACCAGCCAGGTGTATCTGTGTATCAGCCAGGTGTGTCTGTGTACCAGCCAGGTGTGTCTGTGTACCAGCCAGGTGTGTCTGTGTATCAGCCAGGTGTGTCTGTGTATCGGCCAGGTGTAGATAAGTACCAGCCAGGTGTGGCTGTGTATCAGCCAGGTGTGGGTGAATACCAGCCAGGTGTGTCTGAGTGCCAGCCAGGCGTGGCTGAGTGCCAGCCAGGCTCTCAGAAGGGCCACGCTCGTTGGAGGTTCACGACGGGCGTGCGGCCGGTGTCGACGACGGCGTGGGCGGCGGGCGAGCGGCGGGCGCCCCGCCCGAAACCGGAGTCGCGTTCGCCCGGTTGGCAAGCCGGGCGGGCGGGCGGCGAGCTCGCGGGTCGCGGTGCGGGCGACGGCGAAGACGCCGCCGGGACTCGTGCGGGCGCGAGGAGCGGAGGTGACGCAGAGGCGCGGTCTGGCGCGCCCTGGTTGGACGCCAATCCGCGGGGCGCTTCTCACGCAAGTGTCGGCAGCCCAGGTGCGAGTCGCCGCACGGGTGCGCTGCGGGTAGACCCGAGTCCTCCAGGTGAGACTCGGTCCGGTGAGCCCCACCCAGGAGCTGCGAGTTGTGCAGGTGTGCCGCAGGTAGGGCGGCTTATTCCACGTGCCGGCGGAGGTGATGGCAGTGGTGGTATTGATTACGGTGGCAGTGGTGGTTATGACATTGGTGGTGATGGTAGTGGTGGTATTGATGATGGTGGTGGTGGTAGTGGTGGTGTTGGTAGTGCTGGTTGTAATATTGATGGTGGCAATGGTGGTGATGATAGTGGTGGTATTGACGGTGGTGTTGGTAGTGGTAGTGCTGGTTGTAATATTGATGGTGGCAATGGTGGTGATGGTAGTAGTGGTAGTGACGGTGGTGCTGGTAGTGGTAGTGCTGGTTGTAATATTGACGGTGGCGATGGTGGTGATGGTAGTAGTGGTAGTGACGGTGGTGTTGGTAGTGGTAGTGCTGGTTGTAATATTGATGGTGGCAATGGTGACGATGGTAGTAGTGGTATTGACGGTGGTGTTGGTAGTGATAGTGCTGGTTGTAATATTGATGGTGGCGATGGTGGCGATGGTAGTAGCGGTAGTGACGGTGGTGGTGGTGGTGGTAGCAGTGGGGTGTTGTGGCATGGCGTGAAAGCCCTTGGCGCTGCTGCTGCTGCCGCTGTGAGCCAGGCAGGCACCAGGCGCGCCCCGCCGGCACCCCCGGCCGGGGTGATCTGCTGCGTGGCGGCGCGCAACGCCTCGCACGGCCGTGCCATCCCACAACGCTCACAGGTAACGGAGCTCCCTCGCCACCCCCCCTCCCTCCCCCCCCCCGCGATGTCGCGAACGTCAACACACATTGCACAGTAGGTCCTCATTAAGACCGCACATTTATTTCACCGATCTGTAGTGCAAACGAATGAATGCACGTGTGTGTGTGTATGCATCTTCATTCGCGTGCGCCTATCTCCGACATTTCAGGAGATTAATTCCCGCCGCCTTTCCAGTCCTGCCAGGGTCGATAAAATAACGACCACTTTGTTAGGGGGGGGGGGGGGGGAGTTGAAAGGGATCGCCCCCGCCAGAGGAATATGGAATTTCCACCATCGGCTCAGGGCTGTGAAACCGGACATGAGCACCGCCGCTCACCTGAGCGGCAAATCACTTTGACCTCGAGTTGACCTTCAGCAGAAACAAAATCACGTGACGTGCCTTGTGAACGCCTCTGATGCACCACAGTGCCTTGTGAACGTCTCTGATGCACCACAGTGCCTTGTGAACGCCTCTGATGTACCACAGTGCCTTGTGAACGCCTCTGATGCACCACAGTGCCTTGTGAACGCCTCTGATGCACCACGTGCCTTGTGAACGCCTCTGATGCACCACAGTGCCTTGTGAACGCCTCTGATGCACCACAGTGCCTTGTGAACGCGTCTGATGCACCACGTGCCTTGTGAACGCCTCTGATGCACCACAGTGCCTTGTGAACGCCTCTGATGCACCACAGTGCCTTGTGAACGCGTCTGATGCACCACAGTGCCTTGTGAACGCCTCTGATGCACGTGACGTGCCTTGTGAACGCCTCTGATGCACCACAGTGCCTTGTGAACGCCTCTGATGCACCACGGTGCCTTGTGAACGTCTCTGCTGCACGTGACGTGCCTTGTGAACGCCTCTGATGCACCACAGTGCCTTGTGAACGCCTCTGATGCACCACAGTGCCTTGTGAACGCCTCTGATGCACCACAGAGCCTTGTGAACGCCTCTGATGCACCACAGAGCCTTGTGAACGCCTCTGATGCACCACAGTGCCTTGTGAACGCCTCTGATGCACCACAGTGCCTTGTGAACGCCTCTGATGCACCACAGTGCCTTGTGAACGCCTCTGATGCACCACAGTGCCTTGTGAACGCCTCTGATGCACGTGACGTGCCTTGTGAACGTCTCTGATGCACCACAGAGCCCCGTCGCCCCCTGCGCCACGGAGCGGCTGCACGCCGGCTCCCGGGGGTCACGTGACCCGTGGGGCCACGTGACCCCTCTGGAACCCGTGGCCTCCGCGGACCCGTCGAGACTCCGGCAGTGGCCTCCGGGACCCGCGGGGCCTTCGGAGCCGGGCCGACCCCCGGGGCACCCCTGGCCTGGCCAGCCGGTGAGGGGCGGTGTTGGCTGTGCTGTGTTCGCTGTGTTGTGTTGTGTTCGCTGTGTTGTGTTCACTGTGTTGTGTTGGCTGTGTTGTGTTCGCTGTGCTGTGTTGGCTGTGTTGTGTTCACTGTGTTGTGTTGGCTGTGTTGTGTTGGCTGTGTTGTGTTGGCTGTGTTGTGTTCGCTGTGTTGTGTTCGCTGTGTTCGCTGTGTTGGCAGTGTTGTGTTCACTGTGTTGTGTTCGCTGTGTTGGCTGTATTCGCTGTGTTGTGTTGGCTGTGTTGTGTTCGCTGTGCTGTGTTCGCTGTGTTGTGTTGGCTGTGCTGTGTTGGCTGTGTTGTGTTCGCTGTGTTCGCTGTGTTGTGTTGGCTGTGTTGTGTTCGCTGTGTTCGCTGTGTTGTGTTGGCTGTGTTGTGTTGGCTGTGTTGTGTTCGCTGTGTTGTGTTCGCTGTGTTGTGTTGGCTGTGTTGTGTTCGCTGTGCTGTGTTCACTGTGTTGTGTTGGCTGTGTTGTGTTCGCTGTGTTGTGTTCGCTGTGCTGTGTTCGCTGTGTTGTGTTGGCTGTGCTGTGTTCGCTGTGCTGTGTTGGCTGTGTTGTGTTCGCTGTGTTGTGTTGGCTGTGTTGTGTTCGCTGTGTTGTGTTGGCTGTGTTGTGTTCGCTGTGTTCGCTGTGCTGTGTTGGCTGTGTTGTGTTGGCTATGCTGTGTTTGCTATGTTGTGTTCGCTGTGCTGTGTTCGCTGTGCTGTGTTGGCTGTGTTGTGTTCACTGTGTTGTGTTGTGTTGGCTGTGCTGTGTTCGCTGTTCGCTGTTTGCTGTTTGCCACGAGGGCAACCGCGGTGTGTCAGTGACGTGTGGCCGTCTCTGTGGCGGTCTCTGTGGCGGTCTCTGTGGTGCGGCAGTCGAAGCCCAACGGGGCAGGTCGCGTGCGGCGGGCCGAGGCGTGGGAGTGGCCGCCGCCTCTCCCCGAGTCGTCTTGGCCAGCGTGGAAGAGCAGGCCGACACATTTACCCCCCCCCCCCCCCCCCCATCGTGAGGGGGTCGCTCGCCCTGTGCTTCTCCTTCCGCAGCGCCGTTCGTCGGGCCCCCGGGCCGGCCCGGTGGCCTGGTGCCCCCCCGGTGCCGCCCCCCCTGTTGTTCCGCACCCCGGCACCGGAGCTCTTCTCTGCCGTGCAGCGTGGCGAGCTGCGAGACGACTCCCAGCCAAGTCTCGTCGATATCGTCCTCCTGCAGCACCACCACCAGCAGCAGCAGCAGCAGGTCCACCACCAGCAGCAGCAGGTCCACCACCAGCAGCAGCAGCAGGTCCACCACTACCAGCAGCAGCAGGTCCACTACCACCACCAGCAGCAGCAGCAGCAACAGCAGGTCCACTACCAGCAGCAGCAGGTCCTCCTCCAGCAGCAGGTCCACCACCACCACCAGCAGGTCCACCACCACCACCAGCAGCAGGTCCACCACCACCACCAGCAGTAGGTCCACCACCACCACCAGCAGCAGGTCCACCACCACCACCAGCAGCAGGTCCGCTACCACCACCAGCAGCAGCAGGTCCACCACCACGACCACCAGCAGCAGGTCCTCCTCCAGCAGCAGGTCCACCACCACCACCAGCAGCAGCCACAGCAGCAGCGGATGCTGCAAGGGGGGTCGTCCTGCGTGGTTCTCAAGGGGTCTCAGATTCCAGCTGGGCTCTGCAGGACTCTCACGGGTCCCTCCGTCAACTTCACCACCTCCACCACCTCCACCACCGTCTGCTCCACCACCTCCACCGCCGTCTGCTCCACCACCTCCACCGCCGTCTGCTCCAGCACCTCCACCGCCGTCTGCTCCAGCACCTCCACCGCCGTCTGCTCCACCACCTCCACCGCCGTCTGCTCCAGCACCTCCACCGCCATCTGCTCCAGCACCTCCACCGCCGTCTGCTCCACCACCTCCACCGCCGTCTGCTCCACCTCCTCCACCGCCGTCTGCTCCACCTCCTCGCGCTCCTCCCGCTGGTGCTCCTCCGCCTCCCCGAGGACAGCGGCTGCTGCCGCGTTAGCTCGGAAGAGCAAAGCGAACGCGCGCGAAAGGCTCCGGGTGAGAGGCCACGATCCCCTTAGGTTGACTCAGACTAAAATAAAACTTGGGGGGGTAGGGGGGGGAGGGGAGGGGGGGTGATATGGCCCGGCGGTGGCATGTTCGAGATTCGGTTCGGATCTCGCAGGCCACCCCAGCGATTACGTGAAAAGAGTAGCCCATCGTGGTCCATGTGAGTGATGTTTTAAACATTGACACTGCGCCTACATCAGTTGGGACCGCACGTAGCAGCGACAGTCTCCTCCCGACTGGCCCCCACTTGCAGGCCGGGCGTCACGTGGTGCAGCACGAGGACAGCTGCCACTGGGAGAGCTGACGGGTGCCCTTTCAAACGTCTGAGGTGTAAAACGTAAAGTCGCTCATCGTCGCGCGAAGAGATGGCCCGCGACAAGGACGCCGCGTAAAACAAATAATTTTGATTTAAAGCTTTCGCGACTGCAGTAATTCATATTCTTAGCTCTTTCGGTAAAGTCACGTTGAAGGGAAACAATAAAATAATAAAATATATAAAACAATAAAAATTCTGATGACGACTGTTTGTGTTATGGTCGAAACGTCGTGATAATTTTTATTGTTTTATATATATTTTATTATTTTATTGTTTCCCTTCAACGTGACTTTACCGAAAGAGCTAAGAATAGAAACAAATAATTATTTAACTTAAAACTCGGAACCATCCGTCCGTCCGTGTGTCCATCCTCCCGCGTGCCCGTTTCTCTCCCCGTGCTTTTGAGTGACTTCGCGTTATCGTGCAACGCGGCACGGGGTGACGCGAGACGGTTTAAGTCTGGTCGAACCGAGTCCTCGCCCACGGGTGGCGGAACGAGTTAAATTCATGGGAACAAAAATCCCGTGCTGGTGGCGAGAGAAGAGCGATAGGGAGGGCGACTGACCGCCAGCGAGCGACCGGAAGCCGATCGGCGATTCACCGGATCGTCGATCGCCTTCGACGCCGCTTGGCCCTCGAGCGCCGTCGCTCAAGGGCCAAGCGGCGTCCATCCCCGGCGCTGACGGCGTGTCCGCGCGCGTCCGTCCGTCTGCGTGTCCGTGCCCTCAGGTGCGATACCTGAACCGCGCGTTCCTGCTGCTGCGTCGCCTGCTGCCGCTGGACCGCCTCCGGCCGTCGCGGGTGGCGACGCTGCGTGCGACGGTTCGCTACGTCGGCCTGCTGCAGGCCGTGCTGGCGGAGACCGCCGCGGCATGCGGCTCCTCCCCGCGTGGCGCGTGACAGCGCGGGGTGTGTGTGTTTGGTGAAGGGTGTCCCGCCGACTCGGCCAGGTGCGTACACGTAGGTGCGTGTGAGTCGGAGATGCGGGAGCGGGGGGGGGAAGGACAAAAACAGTTCTAAGTAATCTTCTTTGGTTCTTTCGGTAAAGTCACGTAGAATGAGAATAAAATAATAAAATAACACAATAAAATTCTCACGACGTTTTGGTCACAACGCAATGCATTGTTGTGAAATGTTAAACTTTAAAAATCTTAACTATTTTTTTGTGCTTCGGAAACGTGTACGAAAAAGGGGGGGGAACCCGCCCCTCTCTCTGGACGAACAGCGTCGACAGACAGACGCCTTCGAGATGAATCGAAGCGTCTGTTTCCTTGATGGTTTATGGCTTGAGGAAGACCCGAACAGAACCAGGACACAAACACACACACGAACGCACACACACACACAGACCACGCCCCCCCCCCCCCCCCCCCCTTTTCCACTGCGCGAAGAGAATTGTCTTTGAATATAACGGTCAGCCGCATTTTCAAAAGTCAGTCAAGAGTGAAGCAGCGAGTCAAGACAGATCAGCGAGTCAAGACGTCCACAGGACGAGCAGTCGCATGGAGCGGCTGGCTCCGAGCCTCGCTGAGTAGTGAGGATCGCATGAGTCGCCATGTATCAACAAAAGTGAGTCATACAGCAGTGGAGAGAAACTGCTATCAGCGAATCAGCGCTGAGAGCGCTCGAGCATCTCCACAGAGAAAGCACGTGCAACGTAGCTGAACCAGCAGCGGAAAAGCTTGGACAGCCGCCAACAAATTCAGCAAACCAGCGACCAAGCGCGTGCGACTTGAGTCATACAGCAGTGGAGGAAACCTGCTGCCAGAGAGCCGCCAACAACCTCAACAAAGAGAGCACGTGCGACTCGGCTCACTCAGCAGAAGAAAACTTGACCTGTCGCCCGCGAGCGCAGCGTCAGATACTACAGCAGCGGAAAGAGCGCGGCCAGCAACGCCAAGCAAGAGCGTGCAGCAGCTCAACCAGCAGTGGAGAGAAACTGCTGTCAGCGAACCAGCACGGGCGCGTTCGCGCATCTTCAAGGAGAGGGAGCGCGCGCCACCAGCGTGCCATCAGCACCAGCATCAGCACCAGCGCGTGCCAACATTAACCACCAGCGTGCCACAGCGCGCAACTTTGCATCACCAGGGCTGAGAGGGCAGCGGCCCCGCACTCAACACCCATCGGCGCGACGACGGCGAGCGTCGTGCTGACTCATCCAGCCAGCAGTGGACAGAAACTGGCAGCCGTTCGTATGCAACCCCTCCTCCACACTCCCTCCTCACTCCCCCACCGCGCCGCAACACACAGGAAACACATTTTGAACACAAGAGATGCTAACCTCGGCGTCTGCTTTACGCAAGGAATTGAACCATTGATAAAGAAGACACACGATACGCATATCGGGATAATCAAGAAGGGTGCCACTCCAAGGTGGTGCATTAAAAATCAATTCATAAAGAAAAATACTGCTGTCATTGATGAGTTGCATAATAACCAATCGTCCTACTGTTAACAACGTGATAATTGACTTGAAGGTCTATGAATGGATGTGGTACTGTGTGGGCAATGTTTAAACACGAATTTACAAATTATAAGGTTAAGGTTTTGATAGAATAGTTGCATGTTTTAATCTCTCTCTGAACAACCGATTGATTGTGTTACGCGTCGGGAATTAACCACAGGTGCCGCTATCGAGGTGAAACAACGCAATCGTGATGGTATCATGTTAACGCTGTGTTGAAATTCAAACATCCCGAGATTGAGTTTTCATATTATCCAAAAATTAAAGTTAGCTAAAAAATAAAATTGATTAAAGCAGGTTTGTGTGTGATTCTTCCTGAAATTCTGCATATTGTTCTGCGTATGAGATCTGAATCCTGGGGACCTATCATAAGCACACTATCACCACACATAATCCATAACACACATAATTCATAATGTTCAATCGAGAGTAATCATATCCTTATCGATAATACGGAATTAAAGAGCAGAGTCGAATCGACTCTCTCTCATTCACGCTCACAAAGCCTGCGTCACTGCATACGATTAATCGCGTTGTTCCAATTCATAACACAATCCTCGTCACCGAGGCTCGACTTATTATCATAACGACCTGCATTATCATAACCACGCCCACTCGCATAAATTAATACGATTATCTCTCGAATCAGCATAATTTATGCGCATAATTACACAAATTAACATAATTTCGGATAAATTATGCAAATTTCAAATTTCATTTAATTTTCATTATTTTCATCAATTTTCATAACACCTATATATACAACAGTGTGTACACTGTGTGTGTACACTATGTGTGTGTGTACACTGTGTGTACACTATGTGTGTGTGTACACTGTGTTTGTACACTATGTGTACACTGTGTGTGGAAGCCAACTGTGGACCGGTTTTGGTGGACAATGTCTCAACAGCAGTGGGGCTTGCTTCAAGCCATGGTTGTGAACATCCAGACGTTAATCAGCAAGGAGCATTTCTAGTCCAAGTTCGACAAAATCTACGTCAACACGTAAGACAAAATTATAATTCGTGTTGTAGAGAATGTATCTCCGCTACGTGTAACTTTAAGGTGGTATGCCTTGTAACTGATGAATGGTCCGAGTGTGCTTCCTATTTCAAAGACAATGAGTTGCTCCAGATGCTTCGTGGAACACAAAAACACCGTTTGACCTGTATCACAAGAACAACGGGTCTCACCTGAGTTCTCTGTACAGGTTACTTACAAAACACACACACACGCACTTTGTCCTAACATCACTTATTCAATGTTTGACGTTTATAAATAAAATGTTGCATGTACACACAGGAATTATAACAAAATTTAATTACTGCAGTGAAATATACTGCATCAGATAACATCTGATTAAGAAGCTACTTGAAAAAAAATATGCACCGTCTGCTTAACAGTGGATGTAAAACATACTATTGTGTCATTCAAAACGAGTAGGCCATTGCATGCTGGCGAATTCTAAACATTAGTGACAAATTACACAACTGAGATGAAACATCAATCATCGCCCCCTACTGACAGCCTCTTGTTCACATACTCTTTGGTTCTTTCAGTGAAGTCACGTAGGCAGAAAAAATAATAATAGATCACGACGTTTCGATCGTAACACAAGCGGTCGTCCTGAGGCGGAAAAAATAATAAATGCAGGCCGGTGCAGGGCCACCACCCTGTGCCACACAGGGGCAGCTGCTACTTGGGGATGCTCTTCGAGTGTTTCAGACGAGGTACAATACAAAACTCGGAGATGCCGAGGCGGTTAAGCAAGCGCCGAGTAAATGCAATTATTATGATAACATAGTGAATGTTTGGGGGCGTATTGGCTCTCGCTCCTGGTTAGAGATCTACCCAACCCACAGGTCCACAAAGACTGGCCGCCCTTACTCTGCAGGTTGAACTAGGAACTGAGTGTCCAACTTCACATTCTTGTCATTAAAGGCCTGTGACAAAGGTGCATCCATTGTAGCGACATCGTCTCAAGCTTACACATCTACCGGGTCTCCACTTGACTTTGTATTGTCTAGGAGCAAGTCCACCCACACCTCCACTTCCACAAACTGCTGGGGGTTGCCTCGCTCTGCCTCAGTCAGAATTCTCCTCCTGCTTCACGATGTGAAGGTCCCATTTTGGAGTTGAATCTTCATCTTCACATTTTATCTTCACTTCTTTGCTCATCACCTCTTCACATTTCACCATCACCTCTTCATATTCCACCTTTATACCTTTAAAAGTGTCCAAGCTGGGATTTTCGTCCGGTTCTTGTTTCATGAGGGATGGGCTCATTGCGGCACTTTGACTTTCACAAGCTGATTTCAGACTCCGACTCCGCTCCTTGTGATGCTTTTGTGTTCTCTGGTGTCTTCGAAGATTTGATGAATCTGCAAACGGCTTCCCGCACAGAGTACACTTGAAGGGTTTCTCTCCCGTATGTGTTCTCTGGTGTTTTACAAGAGCAGATGACTGTGCAAACGCCTGCACGCACTCACTGCACTTGAAGGGTTTCTCTATCGTGTGTGTTCTCTGGTGTACTTCAAGATTTGATGAACGTGCAAATGCCTTCCCGCACAGAGTGCACCTGAAAGGTTTCTCTCCCGTGTGTGTTCTCTGGTGTTTTACAAGACCAGATGACCATGAAAATGCCTTCCCACAAACACTGCACTTGAACGGTTTCTCTCCCGTGTGTGTTCTCTGGTGTGTTTTAAGAACAAATGAACCTGAAAATGTCTTCCCACAAACACTGCACTTGAAGGGTTTATCTCCTGTGTGTGTTCTCTGGTGTATTACAAGATTATATGACTGTGTAAACGCCACCCCGCACATCGTGCACCTGAAGGGTTTCTCTCCCGTGTGTGTTCTCTGGTGTGTTTTAAGAGCAGATGACCGTGAAAATGCCGTCCCACACACACTGCACTTGAAGGGTTTCTCTCCCGTGTGTGTTCTCTGGTGTTTTTTAATATTAGATGAATCTGGAAATGCCTTCCCACACACACTGCACTTGAAGGGTTTCTCTCCCGTGTGTGTTGTCTGGTGAATTTTAAGAGCAGATGACTGTGAAAATGCCTTCCCACAAACACTGCACTTGAAGGGTTTCTCTCCTGTGTGTGTTCTCTGGTGTATTACAAGATTATATGACTGTGTAAACGCCACCCCGCACATCGTGCACCTGAAGGGTTTCTCTCCCGTGTGTGTTCTCTGGTGTGTTTTAACAGCAGATGACCGTGAAAATGCCGTCCCACACACACTGCACTTGAAGGGTTTCTCTCCCGTGTGTGTTCTCTGGTGTTTTTTAATATTAGATGAATCTGGAAATGCCTTCCCACACACACTGCACTTGAAGGGTTTCTCTCCCGTGTGTGTTCTCTGGTGAATTTTAAGAGCAGATGACTGTGAAAATGCCTTCCCACACACAGTGCACTTGAAGGGTTTCTCTCCCGTGTGTGTTCTCTGGTGTTTTTTAAGAGTCGATGAATCTGAAAATGCCTTGTCACACACAGTGCACTTGAAGGGTTTCTCTCCTGTGCGAGTTCTCTGGTGCTGTGTCAAATTTCCAGTCCGATCCGTGCCGTATGCACGCTGGTCGCATTGTTGACTTGTCGTACCGAGCTGCTGTGCTGAGTGCATTTGCTCCATCAGACCAGGGTCAGCTGCAGACAGAAAATAAGAATATCCACACCATCGACACGTCAGTATCGAGCCATGGAGGAATTAATATATACAGTAACACGTGACTTACACGTCTATATTCATTCATATATTCATGACTAGCTGCACTACCCGGCTTCGCCCGGGACTTGGATCCCCACGTCCGGTCGCCTTTGTCTCCCCAGTGGCGATGTTTACACCACAACAGTTACTCGTTTAAGGCTGAGTCAACCTAGGGGAGGCCCAGAAGCGGTTCAAATAATCGTCACCGGTGGTGGCCGTGAGCGGGAATCGAACTCGTGTCGCCGGGTTCGTAGCGTGGTGTAGCGCTAACCGCTACACTACAATGAGTTACTCTTCCACACACACACACAGACACACACACAGACACACACACACAGACAGACACACACAGACACACACACACAGACAACGCTAACCGCTACACTACAATGCGTGACGCTTCCACATGCGAGGGTCACGTGACAGATTTGACGTCACAGCTCACTTGCCGTCCAAAAAATCTATACATTATTGAGCTCCCCTCCCCCCCCCAACAAAAACACAAAAGTGTATTTGTATAATGTTTGCACGGTGTACAGTCTGGAAAGTACCCACATGGCAAATTTCCAGTTTGTTGCATGTCGGGAAGTACGCTAAACATTTTGAACAGACAACACACACAATCACAACTTTGCCTTTTATATATATTTGGAGATGCAGTGAAAAACTTTCTCAAAATTCATCACGCGGTTTCAGTTTTTTGATTTTCAGTTTTATTTATTTTGGTTATAGTCCCATGAGCCATTCGGCTCTTGAATCGGGTGCAACCACAACAAGCAACAAAACAAAAACACGACCAAGAAAATCATCTCAGTGACTATGTGTGACTGTGCAAACAGCACTGTCATGGTACGCAATGAGAGGGCAAATGTCACAAATATTCCTCTAAGCCCTCGCATCTTCAACATTAATGTTGCCATAGAAACGTTGTGGGGTGTTTTGCTTCATTTAAAAAAAGATAAATTATTATCTGTTATTTTCATTTTATTTTCTATCTACGTGACTTTACAGAAAGAACCAAGAATATTAATTCCTGCAGTCACCAAAGTTTTAAGTCAAAACATTCACACACATTGACAAAGCCTCACCTTGTGTTGTTGTGGGCAGGTCGCTTCTGATAACAAGAGCGGTATAGCAGCTCAAGCGGGCTTGGCCTGGTGAAAAAAATAAAAACTGCGTGAATATTTACAATAAAACAAAGTTACAAAGTGGCGAGCCGGGTGAAGACAAATTAAACTTAAGAGAGATAATTAAAGTGAACGCAATCAGGCGAGGGCAGGAGGCAAGGCCCCGCGTGGCTAGGCCCCGCGTTGTAAAGTTCCAACCTGGACATCGATTCCCATGCTCGCTGCTACTCAACTGACATCCCTACGAGAGAGAGCGAGGCTCTACCTTGGTAAACAACAACCACCACCACCACCACGACAATTTCTCACCTCGGATTTCAGTGCAAGCGCGCACACGGCAGCTTCCTGTTGCCTCGCGACAGCAGGAAGTAGCTTGACGTCACTTCCCTCCCACGAGCGGCTAAATGAATAAATTATGTTAATGAGGCCGGCCCAAACTGGGAGGGATGTGTGTGTGTACACTGTGTGTGTGTACATTGTGTGTGTACACTGTCTGTGTACACTGTGTGTACACTGTGTGTGTACACTGTGTGTACACTGTGTGTCTACACTGTGTGTACACTGTGTGTGTCTACACTGTGTGTGTGTGTGTACACTGTGTGTCCGCATTGAACCGAACCCCCGGCAAGGCCATCCACTTAATGACGAGAGAAAATTCACACGAAATGTCCTTTTCAATGAAGTCTTCCAGATGTAAATTGATACAAGCTTTTAATGAAATAAAATTATCTAATTCAAAACACAACACAATTCAAAGATGTTTCATTTTAAAACTTCAAAACGGAGCATGGGGTACTTGCGTGAATGCGTCCTTCGTGTGCAAATGCTGTGACTTTCCTGGCCTGAAGGCCGTCAATGTGTTGGACCATTATTGGTGCACAGCGTCTCAACAACAGCAGTGGGGTTTGCTTCAACCGATAGGTAACGAACATCCAGACATCATTCATAATAAAGGTTTTTGGGTTAGATCGCGTTTATTTATAAATGTGTCGTAACCCTCCACCACCCGACACGGCCAATCAGCAAAGAAAAGTGTCACGTTGACAAAAGACAAATAATTCACTACTTCAGCCCACCGGTGTGTTGAAGAGTTAATCCACATTTACAGTTTGAGTACGACGTTTCGCTGGTAAATACTTCCAGCATCATCGGGCAATTCGCCAGAATGATAAAGCCCTCGCTTGCTCCCGGTTTTATATAGAGCAGAAGAGTGACGTCATCACTTAACTCATCAGGTGCAGTGATTAGAGGCGGAGGGGGGGGTAATGTAATTATATAATCGATTAGTAATCAGTCATTGGTTATGATTAGTAATGAGTTGTAGATTAGTAATTCTTTAAATCAAAATGTAATGTGTATTATTTAGTAATACGCTTCCAGGCCGCACTAAGCCGGTAGCTGTCAGAGCGATTAAAGTTATTCTTGTTCCTCTCAATTTCAATGGATTCTCTAATTAGTCTTTGCCAGTAATAATTAGTTTTACACACCACTGCAACATTGTCAAAATCAATTGAGTGTCCTTGTTGACAAGCATGTTCTGCCACTGCCGACAGTTGTGTTTGAGATAATTTAATATTTCTCTGATGTTCTTTTAGTCTTACGCTGATGTTACGTCCCGTCTGCCCAATGTAGCAGCTGCCACATGAACAATTAATCCGATATACACCTTCTGTTGATAGTTTAGGTAATGCGTCTTTAGTGCAAGATACTAGTTTTTGAATTTTGTGTACTGTACCAAATCTTACTGTAATGTTTTGCTTTTGCAAAACGCGGGCTAATTTGTCAGTTACTCCTGAGATATATGGAATTTTTATTGTTTTAACAATCTGGTCGCTTTCAGTAGTATTGCTTTGCGATCGTGATTTGGCATTCAGTGCTCTGTTAATTTGAGCATTATTGTAGCCATTCTGTCGTAGTGCGTCTTTAACGTGTTTAATCTCTCTCACTAGACTCTCACCATCTGACACGGTTTTTGCCCGATGTACGAGCGTCTTGATAAGAGAGGATTTTTGAGCTGGATGATGATGTGATTCTGCATTCAGATAGGCATCAGTGTGCGTTTGCTTTCTGTAAACGCTGTGTGTTATTTTACCGTTTAGGCCATGTCCAAGCAAAATATCTAGGAATGGGAGTGTGTTATTCACCTCCATTTCCATGGTGAACTGGATGGCCGGGTTTTGTGCATTGAGATGATTTAGAAAATCATTAAGTGTATCTTTACCATGTGGCCAGACAACCAAAGTGTCATCCACATACCTAAACCAAAAGGATGGTTTTAATGTGCTCTAGGCATGTGCTCTTATTTCAAAGTTTTCCATGTACAAATTTGCTATAGCAGGGGATAAAGGAGAACCCATTGCTGCTCCTTCCTTTTGTTTAAAGAAATCCCCTCTCCATAAGAAGTAAGTGTTATTTAAGCAATGGCCAGCAAGTTTCGGAATATCTTTTTGTAAACCGGTATTCTTTACTAGTGTATCAAGTAATTTAAGCGATTCGTCCACTGGAACCTTAGTGAATAGAGAAATCACATCAAAGCTTACCAGAATATCATCAGGAGTAAGTTTAATATCTTTAATCACATTCACAAGATGTTCTGAATTTTTTATGAATGAAGATGTCTTACCGATGTAGGGCTGTATTTGTTTGGTTATATATTTTGCTAATTGATATGTGGCAGAGCCAATTGTACTGACTATGGGTCGTAATGGGATGCCGATTTTATGAATCTTTGGTAGCCCATAGAGTCTAGGTGGTTTTGAGGCCCTTGGCTTAATTAGGTATTGCTCATTTTTAGGGATTAATGAATTTGCAATTATTGCAGTGGTCTTACGTTCTAAAGTATTAGTTGGATCTCGTTTAATTTTAATGTAGGTACTTTCCTCTAGTAAATTTCTATATTTTATTATCATAATCGGCTCGTGACATCAGTACAGTAGTGCGGCCTTTATCAGCTGCTAGGATTTGGATATCCTTATTTACACGCAGCTCTCTTAAGGCTTTTGCCTCGTTAGAGCTAATATTTACTTTTGGAACTTTGCTATTCTCAATTATTTTAGCAACCTCATGTCTAGTCATCTCTGCCTCATTATGTGGAAGGAGTCTAACTGCTGATTCTACCTCAGCAATTATCTCATCCACTGGAATTGTGCGTGGGGTAACGGCAAAGTTAAGGCCTTTAGAAAGGATAGAGACCATGTCACCGGTTAATACAGTGTTGGTCAAGTTCAGTACAGTTTTGTTTTTACATTTTTGGTTTTCAGTAGGGATTTGTTTATTATGTAGTCTAGAAAATTTATTAATTTGGTTAGTTTTTGTTAGTTTAAACACATTATCAGCCGATTGTTGTGTTATGTTATCGATTATATTCCAATAATGCATAGATACACTATTGCTTATATCTAAGTGTAACTGCTTTAGCGATTCCGAAATGTAAGATAATTCACTCCTATTGTGCTGTATTCTCTCTATTAATAATTCGCTAGCTTTGTGTAGTATTTGGTTAGCTTTAGAAGACTTTATGTGATGTGTTATTTTAACTGCGTTTGGTATTACCTTTGAATCTCTGCACCTTTTGAGGAACGCCAGTGAAGATATCAATTTCATCCGCTTAATGCGAAGCTTCTCCAATTTTCTGGTTTTAAGAAAAGTATCCTCCCCATAGAGGTTAGTCAGTTTAACACGTAGGCTTTCGCGACCAATATTATTCATAATAAAGGTTTTTGGGTTAGATCGCGTTTATTTATAAATGTGTCGTAACCCTCCACCACCCGACACGGCCAATCAGCAAAGAAAAGTGTCACGTTGACAAAAGACAAATAATTCACTACTTCAGCCCACCGGTGTGTTGAAGAGTTAATCCACATTTACAGTTTGAGTACGACGTTTCGCTGGTAAATACTTCCAGCATCATCGGGCAATTCGCCAGAATGGTAAAGCCCTCGCTTGCTCCCGGTTTTATATAGAGCAGAAGAGTGACGTCATCACTTAACTCATCAGGTGCAGTGATTAGAGGCGGAGGGGGGGGGTAATGTAATTATATAATCGATTAGTAATCAGTCATTGGTTATGATTAGTAATGAGTTGTAGATTAGTAATTCTTTAAATCAAAATGTAATGTGTATTATTTAGTAATACGCTTCCAGGCCGCACTAAGCCGGTAGCTGTCAGAGCGATTAAAGTTATTCTTGTTCCTCTCAATTTCAATGGATTCTCTAATTAGTCTTTGCCAGTAATAATTAGTTTTACACACCACTGCAACATTGTCAAAATCAATTGAGTGTCCTTGTTGACAAGCATGTTCTGCCACTGCCGACAGTTGTGTTTGAGATAATTTAATATTTCTCTGATGTTCTTTTAGTCTTACGCTGATGTTACGTCCCGTCTGCCCAATGTAGCAGCTGCCACATGAACAATTAATCCGATATACACCTTCTGTTGATAGTTTAGGTAATGCGTCTTTAGTGCAAGATACTAGTTTTTGAATTTTGTGTACTGTACCAAATCTTACTGTAATGTTTTGCTTTTGCAAAACGCGGGCTAATTTGTCAGTTACTCCTGAGATATATGGAATTTTTATTGTTTTAACAATCTGGTCGCTTTCAGTAGTATTGCTTTGCGATCGTGATTTGGCATTCAGTGCTCTGTTAATTTGAGCATTATTGTAGCCATTCTGTCGTAGTGCGTCTTTAACGTGTTTAATCTCTCTCACTAGACTCTCACCATCTGACACGGTTTTTGCCCGATGTACGAGCGTCTTGATAAGAGAGGATTTTTGAGCTGGATGATGATGTGATTCTGCATTCAGATAGGCATCAGTGTGCGTTTGCTTTCTGTAAACGCTGTGTGTTATTTTACCGTTTAGGCCATGTCCAAGCAAAATATCTAGGAATGGGAGTGTGTTATTCACCTCCATTTCCATGGTGAACTGGATGGCCGGGTTTTGTGCATTGAGATGATTTAGAAAATCATTAAGTGTATCTTTACCATGTGGCCAGACAACCAAAGTGTCATCCACATACCTAAACCAAAAGGATGGTTTTAATGTGCTCGAGGCAAGTGCTCTTATTTCAAAGTTTTCCATGTACAAATTTGCTATAGCAGGGGATAAAGGAGAACCCATTGCTGCTCCTTCCTTTTGTTTAAAGAAATCCCCTCTCCATAAGAAGTAAGTGTTATTTAAGCAATGGCCAGCAAGTTTCGGAATATCTTTTTGTAAACCGGTATTCTTTACTAGTGTATCAAGTAATTTAAGCGATTCGTCCACTGGAACCTTAGTGAATAGAGAAATCACATCAAAGCTTACCAGAATATCATCAGGAGTAAGTTTAATATCTTTAATCACATTCACAAGATGTTCTGAATTTTTTATGAATGAAGATGTCTTACCGATGTAGGGCTGTATTTGTTTGGTTATATATTTTGCTAATTGATATGTGGCAGAGCCAATTGTACTGACTATGGGTCGTAATGGGATGCCGATTTTATGAATCTTTGGTAGCCCATAGAGTCTAGGTGGTTTTGAGGCCCTTGGCTTAATTAGGTATTGCTCATTTTTAGGGATTAATGAATTTGCAATTATTGCAGTGGTCTTACGTTCTAAAGTATTAGTTGGATCTCGTTTAATTTTAATGTAGGTACTTTCCTCTAGTAAATTTCTATATTTTATTATCATAATCGGCTCGTGACATCAGTACAGTAGTGCGGCCTTTATCAGCTGCTAGGATTTGGATATCCTTATTTACACGCAGCTCTCTTAAGGCTTTTGCCTCGTTAGAGCTAATATTTACTTTTGGAACTTTGCTATTCTCAATTATTTTAGCAACCTCATGTCTAGTCATCTCTGCCTCATTATGTGGAAGGAGTCTAACTGCTGATTCTACCTCAGCAATTATCTCATCCACTGGAATTGTGCGTGGGGTAACGGCAAAGTTAAGGCCTTTAGAAAGGATAGAGACCATGTCACCGGTTAATACAGTGTTGGTCAAGTTCAGTACAGTTTTGTTTTTACATTTTTGGTTTTCAGTAGGGATTTGTTTATTATGTAGTCTAGAAAATTTATTAATTTGGTTAGTTTTTGTTAGTTTAAACACATTATCAGCCGATTGTTGTGTTATGTTATCGATTATATTCCAATAATGCATAGATACACTATTGCTTATATCTAAGTGTAACTGCTTTAGCGATTCCGAAATGTAAGATAATTCACTCCTATTGTGCTGTATTCTCTCTATTAATAATTCGCTAGCTTTGTGTAGTATTTGGTTAGCTTTAGAAGACTTTATGTGATGTGTTATTTTAACTGCGTTTGGTATTACCTTTGAATCTCTGCACCTTTTGAGGAACGCCAGTGAAGATATCAATTTCATCCGCTTAATGCGAAGCTTCTCCAATTTTCTGGTTTTAAGAAAAGTATCCTCCCCATAGAGGTTAGTCAGTTTAACACGTAGGCTTTCGCGACCAATATTATTCATAATAAAGGTTTTTGGGTTAGATCGCGTTTATTTATAAATGTGTCGTAACCCTCCACCACCCGACACGGCCAATCAGCAAAGAAAAGTGTCACGTTGACAAAAGACAAATAATTCACTACTTCAGCCCACCGGTGTGTTGAAGAGTTAATCCACATTTACAGTTTGAGTACGACGTTTCGCTGGTAAATACTTCCAGCATCATCGGGCAATTCGCCAGAATAGTAAAGCCCTCGCTTGCTCCCGGTTTTATATAGAGCAGAAGAGTGACATCATCACTTAACTCATCAGGTGCAGTGATTAGAGGCGGAGGGGGGGGTAATGTAATTATATAATCGATTAGTAATCAGTCATTGGTTATGATTAGTAATGAGTTGTAGATTAGTAATTCTTTAAATCAAAATGTAATGTGTATTATTTAGTAATACGCTTCCAGGCCGCACTAAGCCGGTAGCTGTCAGAGCGATTAAAGTTATTCTTGTTCCTCTCAATTTCAATGGATTCTCTAATTAGTCTTTGCCAGTAATAATTAGTTTTACACACCACTGCAACATTGTCAAAATCAATTGAGTGTCCTTGTTGACAAGCATGTTCTGCCACTGCCGACAGTTGTGTTTGAGATAATTTAATATTTCTCTGATGTTCTTTTAGTCTTACGCTGATGTTACGTCCCGTCTGCCCAATGTAGCAGCTGCCACATGAACAATTAATCCGATATACACCTTCTGTTGATAGTTTAGGTAATGCGTCTTTAGTGCAAGAAACCTTTATTATGAATAATATTGGTCGCGAAAGCCTACGTGTTAAACTGACTAACCTCTATGGGGAGGATACTTTTCTTAAAACCAGAAAATTGGAGAAGCTTCGCATTAAGCGGATGAAATTGATATCTTCACTGGCGTTCCTCAAAAGGTGCAGAGATTCAAAGGTAATACCAAACGCAGTTAAAATAACACATCACATAAAGTCTTCTAAAGCTAACCAAATACTACACAAAGCTAGCGAATTATTATTAATAGAGAGAATACAGCACAATAGGAGTGAATCATCTTACATTTCGGAATCGCTAAAGCAGTTACACTTAGATATAAGCAATAGTGTATCTATGCATTATTGGAATATAATCGATAACATAACACAACAATCGGCTGATAATGTGTTTAAACTAACAAAAACTAACCAAATTAATAAATTTTCTAGACTACATAATAAACAAATCCCTACTGAAAACCAAAAATGTAAAAACAAAACTGTACTGAACTTGACCAACACTGTATTAACCGGTGACATGGTCTCTATCCTTTCTAAAGGCCTTAACTTTGCCGTTACCCCACGCACAATTCCAGTGGATGAGATAATTGCTGAGGTAGAATCAGCAGTTAGACTCCTTCCACATAATGAGGCAGAGATGACTAGACATGAGGTTGCTAAAATAATTGAGAATAGCAAAGTTCCAAAAGTAAATATTAGCTCTAACGAGGCAAAAGCCTTAAGAGAGCTGCGTGTAAATAAGGATATCCAAATCCTAGCAGCTGATAAAGGCCGCACTACTGTACTGATGTCACGAGCCGATTATGATAATAAAATTAGAAATTTACTAGAGGAAAGTACCTACATTAAAATTAAACGAGATCCAACTAATACTTTAGAACGTAAGACCACTGCAATAATTGCAAATTCATTAATCCCTAAAAATGAGCAATACCTAATTAAGCCAAGGGCCTCAAAACCACCTAGACTCTATGGGCTACCAAAGATTCATAAAATCGGCATCCCATTACGACCCATAGTCAGTACAATTGGCTCTGCCACATATCAATTAGCAAAATATATAACCAAACAAATACAGCCCTACATCGGTAAGACATCTTCATTCATAAAAAATTCAGAACATCTTGTGAATGTGATTAAAGATATTAAACTTACTCCTGATGATATTCTGGTAAGCTTTGATGTGATTTCTCTATTCACTAAGGTTCCAGTGGACGAATCGCTTAAATTACTTGATACACTAGTAAAGAATACCGGTTTACAAAAAGATATTCCGAAACTTGCTGGCCATTGCTTAAATAACACTTACTTCTTATGGAGAGGGGATTTCTTTAAACAAAAGGAAGGAGCAGCAATGGGTTCTCCTTTATCCCCTGCTATAGCAAATTTGTACATGGAAAACTTTGAAATAAGAGCACTTGCCTCGAGCACATTAAAACCATCCTTTTGGTTTAGGTATGTGGATGACACTTTGGTTGTCTGGCCACATGGTAAAGATACACTTAATGATTTTCTAAATCATCTCAATGCACAAAACCCGGCCATCCAGTTCACCATGGAAATGGAGGTGAATAACACACTCCCATTCCTAGATATTTTGCTTGGACATGGCCTAAACGGTAAAATAACACACAGCGTTTACAGAAAGCAAACGCACACTGATGCCTATCTGAATGCAGAATCACATCATCATCCAGCTCAAAAATCCTCTCTTATCAAGACGCTCGTACATCGGGCAAAAACCGTGTCAGATGGTGAGAGTCTAGTGAGAGAGATTAAACACGTTAAAGACGCACTACGACAGAATGGCTACAATAATGCTCAAATTAACAGAGCACTGAATGCCAAATCACGATCGCAAAGCAATACTACTGAAAGCGACCAGATTGTTAAAACAATAAAAATTCCATATATCTCAGGAGTAACTGACAAATTAGCCCGCGTTTTGCAAAAGCAAAACATTACAGTAAGATTTGGTACAGTACACAAAATTCAAAAACTAGTATCTTGCACTAAAGACGCATTACCTAAACTATCAACAGAAGGTGTATATCGGATTAATTGTTCATGTGGCAGCTGCTACATTGGGCAGACGGGATGTAACATCAGCGTAAGACTAAAAGAACATCAGAGAAATATTAAATTATCTCAAACACAACTGTCGGCAGTGGCAGAACATGCTTGTCAACAAGGACACTCAATTGATTTTGACAATGTTGCAGTGGTGTGTAAAACTAATTATTACTGGCAAAGACTAATTAGAGAATCCATTGAAATTGAGAGGAACATGAATAACTTTAATCGCTCTGACAGCTACCGGCTTAGTGCGGCCTGGAAGCGTATTACTAAATAATACACATTACATTTTGATTTAAAGAATTACTAATCTACAACTCATTACTAATCATAACCAATGACTGATTACTAATCGATTATATAATTACATTACCCCCCCCTCCGCCTCTAATCACTGCACCTGATGAGTTAAGTGATGACGTCACTCTTCTGCTCTATATAAAACCGGGAGCAAGCGAGGGCTTTACCATTCTGGCGAATTGCCCGATGATGCTGGAAGTATTTACCAGCGAAACGTCGTACTCAAACTGTAAATGTGGATTAACTCTTCAACACACCGGTGGGCTGAAGTAGTGAATTATTTGTCTTTTGTCAACGTGACACTTTTCTTTGCTGATTGGCCGTGTCGGGTGGTGGAGGGTTACGACACATTTATAAATAAACGCGATCTAACCCAAAAACCTTTATTATGAATAATATTGGTCGCGAAAGCCTACGTGTTAAACTGATCCAGACATCAATCAGCAAGGAGCATTTCTATTCCTAGCTAGAAAAAATTTACGTCAACACGTAAGACAAAACTACAATTCGTGTTGTAGAAAATGTACCTCCTCCTATACGTGTAACTTTCAAGTGGTATGCCTTGTAACTGATGAATGATCCAAGCGTGCTCCCTACTTCAAAGACGATGAGTTGCTCCAGAGGCAGACGCTTCGTGGAACAGAAATATACCCTTTGACCTGTATCACAAGAACAACGGATCTCTACTGAGTTCTCTGTACAGGTTACTTCCAAAACGCACACACACACGTTGTCCTAACATCACTTATTCAATGTTTGACCCTCAGACAAAATGTTACATGCACACGCAAAATCAGACACGGTATTCATTCTAAATCATTGACGGGCATATTAACAACATTGAATTACTGTAGAGAAATTGACTGCATCACGTTACATCGTATTAACAATAAGTTATTTTACAAATACGCACCGTCTGCTTAACAGTGTATGTACACCGTACTATTGTTGCATCATTCCAAACGAGTAGGCCGTTGCATGCTGGCGTCTGGGTCAAAATGTAGCAAATTCTAAACATTACGCTACAAATAATAGATCACGGCACTTCGATGGCAACACAAGCAATCGTCATCAGGTGGGACAAACACAGCAGCAAGAAGAAGAAACTGCTGGAGTAGGCGCCTACTACTTCAGCAGTTTATCTTGCTGTGGTTGTCCCACCTGATGACGATTGCTTGTGTTGTGATCTAAACGCCGTGATCTGTTATTTTTCTACCCACGTGGTGACTTTACCGAAAGAACTCAACAGTGTGGATTCCTGCAGTCACGAAAGCTTCGAATCAAGATTGCCTACAAACTACACAACTGAGATGACGCATCAATCATCGCCCCCTACTGACAGGCTCTTGTCCACATGCAGGCCGGTGCAGGGCCACCACCCTGTGCCACACAGGGGCAGCTGCTACTTGGGGATGCTCTTCGAGTGCTTTAGACGAGATACAAAACTCTGAGTTGCTGAGGCGCTTAAGCAAGCACCGTGTAAATGCAATTATTATAACATAGTGAATGCTTGGGGGCTTATTGTCTCTCGCTCCTGGTTAAAGATCTACCCAACCCACGGGCCAACAAAGACTGGCCGCTCTTACTCTGCAGGTTGAACCTAGGAATTGAGTGTCCAACTACACATTCTTGTCATTAAAGGCCTGTGACAAAGGTGCATCTATTAGAGCGACATCATCTCAGGCTTACACATCTACCGGGTCTCCACTTGACTTTGTATTGTCTCGGAGGAACTCCACCCACACCTCCACTTCCACAAACTGCTGGGAGTTGCCTCGCTCTGCCTCAATCAGAATTCTCCTCCTGCTTCACGTTGCCTCCATTGATGTGGTGCCATTTTGGAGTTGAATCTTCATCTTCACATTTCACCTTCACTTCTTCACTCTTCACTATCACTTCTTCACTCTTCACCATCACTTCTTCACATTTCACCTCGATACAAGTGTCCAAGCTGGGATTTTCTTCCAGTTCGTGTTTCATGAGGGATGGGCTCATTGCGGCACTTTGACTTTCACAAGCTGATTTCAGACTGCACTCCTTGTGGATCTTCTATTGCTTGTGTGTTCTCTGGTGTACTTGAAGATTTGATGAATGTGTAAATGCCTTCCCGCACACACTGCACTTGAAGGGTTTCTCTCCCGTGTGTGTTCTCTGGTGTGATTTAAGACCAGATGACCGTGAAAATGCCTTCACACACACACTGCACTTGAAGGGTTTTTCTCCCGTGTGTGTTCTCTGGTGTGATTTAAGACCAGATGACCATGAAAATGCCTTCACACACACAGTGCACCTGAAGGGTTTCTCTCCCGTGTGTGTGTTCTGGTGTGTTTTAAGAGCAGATGACTGTGAAAATGCCTTCCCACACACACTGCACTTGAAGGGTTTCTCTCCCGTGTGTTTTCTGGTGTTTTTTAAGAGCAGATGGCCGTGAAAATGCCTTCCCACACACAGTGCACTTGAAGGGTTTCTCTCCCATGTGTGTTCTCTGGTGTGTTTTAATATTAGATGAATCTGAAAATGCCTTCCCATACACACTGAACTTGAAGGGTTTCTCTCCCGTGTGTGTTCTCTGGTGTTTTTTAAGAGTAGATGACTGTGAAAATGTCTTCCCACACACACTGCACCTGAAGGGTTTCTCTCCTGTGTGAGTTCTCTGGTGGGTCTTAAGAACTGATGGCCATGCAAATGCCTTGTCACACACACTGCACTTGAAGGGTTTCTCTCCCGTGTGTGTTCTCTGGTGTCTTTGAAGATGAGATGAATATGAAAATGCCTTCACACACACACTGCACTTGAAGGGTTTCTCTCCCGTGTGTGTTCTCTGGTGTGTTTTAAGAGCAGATGACCATGAAAATGTCTTCCCACACACACTGCACCTGAAGGGTTTCTCTCCCGTGTGTGTTCTCTGGTGTGTTTTAAGAGTAGATGAATCTGAAAATGTCTTCCCACACACAGTGCATTTGAAGGGTTTCTCTCCCATGTGTGTTCTCTGGTGTGTTTTAAGAGTAGATGACCGTGAAAATGCCTTTCCACACACACTGCACTTGAAGGGTTTCTCTCCCGTGTGTGTTCTCTGGTGTCTTTGAAGATGAGATGAATCTGAAAATGCCTTCCCACACACACTGCACTTGAAGGGTTTATCTCCCGTGTGTGTTCTCTGGTGTGTTTTAAGAGTAGATGAATCTGAAAATGCCTTCCCACACACAGTGCACTTGAAGGGTTTCTCTCCCGTGTGTGTTCTCTGGTGTATTTTAAGAGTAGATGACTTTGAAAATGCCTTCCCACACACAGTGCACTTGAAGGGTTTCTCTCCTGTGCGAGTTCTCTGGTGCTGTGTCAAATTTCCAGTCCGATCCGTGCTGTATGCACGCTGGTCGCATTGTTGACTTGTCGTACCGCGCTGGTGTGCTGAGGGCCTTTGCTCCATCAGACCAGCGTCAGCTGCAGACAGAAAATAAGAATATCCACACCATCTACACGTCAGTATCGAGCCATGGAGGAATTAATATATACAGTCACACGTGACTTACACGTCTATATTCATTCATGTATTCATGACTAGCTGTACTACCCGGCTTCGCCCGGGACTTGGATCCGCCACGTCCGGCCGCCTTTGTCTCCCCAGTGGCGATGTTCACACCACAGCAGTTACTCGTTTGAGGCTGAGTCGACCTAGGGGAGGCCCAGAAGCGGTTCAAATAATCGTCACCGGTGGTGGCCGTGTGCGGGAATCGAACTCGGGTCGCCGGGTTTGTAGCGTAGCGTAGCGCTAACCGCTACACTACAATGCGTTACGCTTCCACACACACAGACACACACGGACACACACACAGATACACACACACAGAGACACAGACACACACACACAGACACACACACAGACAACGCTAACCGCTACACTACAATTCGTGACGCTTCCACACATAGAGACGCACACACACAGACACACACACAGACACACACAGACACACACACAGACAACACTAACCGCTACACTACAATGCGTGACGCTTCCACATGCGAGGGTCACGTGACAGATTTGACGTCACAGGTCACTTGTCGTGCAAAAAATCTATACATTATTGAGCTCCCCCCCAAAAAAACAACACAAAAGTGTATTTGTATAATGTTTGCACGGTGTACAGTCTGGAAAGTACCCACATGGCAAATTTCCAGTTTGTTGCCTGTCGGGAAGTACGCTAAACATTTTGAACAGACAACACACACACACTCACAACTTTGCCTTTTATATATATTTGGAGATGCAGTGAAAAACTTTCTCAAATTCATCGCGCGGTTTCAGTTTTTTTGATTTTCAGTTTGATTTATTTGGGTTATAGTCCCGTGAGCCATTCAGCTCTTGAATCGGGTGCAACCACAACAAGCAACAAAACAAAACCACGACCAAGAAAAACATCTTACAGTGAGTATGTGTGACTGTGCAAACTGCACTGTCATGGCACGCAATGAGAGGGCAAATGTCATAAATATTCCTGTAAGCCCTCGCATCTTCAACATTAATGTTGCCATAGAAACGTTGTGGGGTTTTTGCTTCATTGTAAAAAAGAAAAATTATTATGTTATTTTAATTTTATTTTCTATCTACGTGACTTTACCGAAAGAACCAAGAATATGAAATCCTGCAGTCACCAAAGTTTTAAGTCAAAACATTCACACACGTTGACAAAGCCTCACCTTGTGTTGTTGTGGGCAGGTCGCTTCTGATAACAAGAGCGGTATAGCAGCTCAAGCGGGCTTGGCCTGGTAACAAAACAACGAAAATAAAAACTGCGTGTATATTTACAATAAAACAAAGTTACAAAGTGGCGAGCCGGGTGAAGACAAATTAAACTTAAGCGAGATAATTAAAGTGAATGCAATCAGGCGAGGGCAGGAGGCAAGGCCCCGCGTGGCTAGGCCCCGCGTTGTGAAGTTCCAACCTGGACATCGATCCCCATGCTCGCTGCTACTCAACTGACATCCCTACGAGAGAGACAGCGAGGCTCTACCTTGGTAAACAACAACAACAACCACCACCACCACGACCAGCACCACCACAACGATGAGAATTTCTCACCTCGGATTTCAGTGCAAGCGCGCACACGGCAGCTTCCTGTTGCCTCTCGACTGCAGGAAGTAGTATGACGTCACTTTCCTCCCACCAGCTGCTCTGTAACTGAATAAATTATATTTTGATTTAAAGCTTTCGTGACTGCAGTAATTCATATTCTTAGTTTTTTCGGTAAAGTCACGTTGACTCTGTATCATAGAGCCCAATCCATATCCGACCAGGAACACATAAGCAGTGAACTCAAGCACGTACACCAAGCTCTTAGGGCTAATGGTTACTCCGACTATACAATCCGCAAAGCTATCACTCAAACCATGAAGAAGAACCCTCTTGAGGAGCCTTTCAAAACCATCACTTTACCCTACATTGCTGGGATCACAAAAAAGATCTCCAAAATCTTGAATAAACACAAGATCCAGGTCCGTTTCAACACATTACATAAAATCTGTGATCTGGTTCCGTCTGTAAAAGATGTGATTCCGGACATACAATACCCTGGTGTCTACAAACTAAGTTGCCTCTGTGGTAGTAGTTACATTGGAGAAACCAAACGCCATATCTCGGACCGCATTCGTGAACATAAAGCAGACCTTAAACACGGTAGGACCAACACCTCGGCCGTAGCAGATCATTGTTCTAATTCAGTAGGCTTACATGCCATTGACTTTTCCAAGACGGAGGTTCTTTGTAAGCCATCTGGCTTCCATGAGAGATTCGTTCATGAGGCTATCCACATATACAAACACAGAGACAATTTCAACCGAGAAGATGGATTCTATCTTAGCAATCATTGGAAAGATTTGATAAATCATTTCAGTTCTTGATTGATTGTTCACGCTTACAGTGGCTTTCAGACAGCATACATAAAAACAAATTTCGTCTCCCCCCTCCTCTTTTCAAAAAATAGATGGACTAGTCCTGGCAAACAGCCAATCGTTGCGCGTGACGCAAACGTTATTTTTATATAAATAAATAAACAAATATGCCGTTTTCAAAATAAATGTATGCAAACCGACACACCTGATGATGACCGTTTGAGTTATGGTCGAAACGTCGTGAGAATTTTTTATTGTTTTATATATATTTTGTTATTTTGTTGTTTCTCTTCAACGTGACTTTACCGAAAAAACTAAGAATATGAATTACTGCAGTCACGAAAGCTTTAAATCAAAATTTAATCGCCTCTACGGGGAGGGTTTTCACATAACTTTAAGATCCTTCAACAAACTCCGGGATAAGAAAGCTCAGCTGATCGAGTCTCTCACCTTCCTGAAGAGATGCCGCGACTCTGGGGTAATACCAATCGCATTTACACTCACCTCTGCTACTGTAACTTCTTCTAATGCGAAACGAATTCTTTTCAAAACTAGCTTAGCTCTTATCTCAGAAAAAATCAGACTTATACGCACAGAACTAGATCAGTTAGACAAGACACTCTACAAATCACACTTATCATTGACGGCAATAATGTCCACATCGGATTGGGAACATGTAGACAATATGACTGCCTCTTCAGCTGCTACTATGTCGACCAAATGTAAGGAAAACCTGATTTCCAAATTTAACCTCCTATTCAACAAAAGACCGGACCCACACACCAAAAAGTTAGACGTTAATAAAGTCGTAATTAATCGCAGTAACAGTTCTATTTCCGATGGTCTGAAATCCGTTTTAGCTAAAGGTCTAAACTTTGCAGTCACACCTAAACACATACCAGTTAATGATATAATTGCCCAAGTAGACGTTGCTCTCAGGGGCCTGGGTCACATCGCTGCAGACGTAGCAAGATCTGAAATCGCTGCAACCCTCAAAAACGCTAAGATGCCAGCTAGCAACCTCAGCAAAAATGAGCGTTTTGAATTATATAAATTTAAAAAGAGGAATGATATTGTAGTTCTCTCAGCTGACAAAGGCAATGCTACTGTTATCATGGATAAAATAGAATACAACAACAAAATTAAAGAATTACTCGACGATGGTAGTTATACAAAAATAAAAAGAGATCCCACCAACAGCCTCGTCACACAAACCAACAAAATAATTTCTGATTCAACCGCATTAATTGATCAATCTAAACAGTTTTCATTGAAACCTTCTGCTGCCAGGCCACCAAGATTATACGGCTTACCAAAAATACATAAAGTTGATACACCTCTTCGTCCCATAGTCTCTACTATCAGCTCCCCCACCTACAAACTAGCTCGTTTTTTGTCTGAAATCCTGCGTCCTTTCACTGGAAAGACCACCTCTGCGGTACAAAATTCTACTCACCTGGTATCAACAATCAAGGGTATTTCCCTGTCCCCAGACGACCTGCTTGTCAGTTTTGATGTAGTTTCCTTATTCACCAAGGTTCCTGTACCTGACACCATTGCAATCATTGAAGACTTGGTTCATCAAGGACTAAACACTGAGGTACCCCCCCTGGTGAGACACTGTTTAACCAATACATACTTCACTTGGAATGGAACTTTCTACAAACAAACTGAGGGCACCCCAATGGGCTCCCCCCTTTCTCCAGTTATAGCTAACATTTTCATGGAGAAATTTGAGACTGACGCCATCCAGACTGCCACTCTGCGCCCAACCTTATGGAAGAGGTACGTGGATGACACTTTTGTCATCTGGCCACATGGCCGGCCTGCTCTAGACCAATTCTTCGACCACATCAATTCCATACACCCAGCCATCAGATTTACCATGGAAGTCGAAATAGATGGCAAGATACCTTTTTTGGATGTCCTAATTAAAAAGAGACCTGATGGTTCAATGAGCCACTCTGTCTACAGGAAAGCTACCCATACGGATGCTTATCTGAAACCGGATTCCCACCACCATCCATCACAGAAGAATTCTCTCATCAAGACTCTGTATCATAGAACCCAATCCATATCCGACCAGGAACACATAAGCAGTGAACTCAAGCACGTACACCAAGCTCTTAGGGCTAATGGTTACTCCGACTATACAATCCGCAAAGCTATCACTCAAACCATGAAGAAGAACCCTCTTGAGGAGCCTTTCAAAACCATCACTTTACCCTACATTGCTGGGATCAAAAAAAAGATCTCCAAAATCTTGAATAAACACAAGATCCAGGTCCGTTTCAACACATTACATAAAATCCGTGATCTGGTTCCGTCTGTAAAAGATGTGATTCCGGACATACAATACCCTGGTGTCTACAAACTAAGTTGCCTCTGTGGTAGTAGTTACATTGGAGAAACCAAACGCCATATCTCGGACCACATTCGTGAACATAAAGCAGACCTTAAACACGGTAGGACCAACACCTCGGCCGTAGCAGATCATTGTTCTAATTCAGTAGGCTCACATGCCATTGACTTTTCCAAGACGGAGGTTCTTTGTAAGCCATCTGGCTTCCATGAGAGATTCGTTCATGAGGCTATCCACATATACAAACACAGAGACAATTTCAACCGAGAAGATGGATTCTATCTTAGCAATCATTGGAAAGATTTGATAAATCATTTCAGTTCTTGATTGATTGTTCACGCTTACAGTGGCTTTCAGACAGCATACATAAAAACAAATTTCGTCTCCCCCCTCCTCTTTTCAAAAAATAGATGGACTAGTCCTGGCAAACAGCCAATCGTTGCGCGTGACGCAAACGTTATTTATATATATATATAAATAAATAAATATGCCGTTTTCAAAATACATTTATGCAAACCGACACACCTGATGATGACCGTTTGAGTTATGGTCGAAACGTCGTGAGAATTTTTTATTGTTTTATATATATTTTGTTATTTTGTTGTTTCTCTTCAACGTGACTTTACCGAAAAAACTAAGAATATGAATAAATTATGTTAATGTACACGGCCCATATGTGGAGGGATGGGGGCGTGGGCGCTGAACCCGTCGCAATAAACTCGCGACGGCTTTAACGGATACATTATGTTAATGAGCGACAGTCACTGGGCGTAGTTTTGCCCAAATAACGATTGCCACTGGAACGATATCGGCAGTGACCCAGGCGGAGGTGACGTCACGCTCAAGAGCGCGGTGGACGGGGGAGGGGTGAATACCTTGGTGACATGATGTCACTAGCGAGGTACACCTCCCCCTGGCGTTTCACGCCGATGAGGAAATGCTGGGTGGTGACGTCACAGAATTGGAGTTTAAGTTGATTTAGATTCATTTTCCATTGCTCCCTCCCTTGGGTGTGTGAGCTCAGCAACAACGTGGACATTATTGTGTATACACCGTGTGTGTGTACACTGTGTGTGTGTGTACACTGTGTATACACTGTGTGTGTCACTGTGTCACTGAGTACCTGGTGCGGTGTGTAAATATCGCCACTAGGGAGACAAAGGCGGTCGGGCGTGGTGCTGGTCACCCACCCCCTCGTGTACCGTTCCGGCCTTCATAGGTGCTCGCTAACAGCACTTGCCCCTACAGTCTGTTAAGGCTACACGGGGGATCTTTGTCTTTGTGTGTCACTGTGTGTGTACACTATGTGTATACACTGTGTGTGTGTACACTGTGTGTGTACACTGTATGTGTGTACACTGTGTACACTGTGTGTGTGTACATTGTGTATACACTGTGTGTACACTGTGTGTGTATACTGTGTGTACACTGTGTGTGCACACTGTGTGTACACTGTGTGTGTGTACACTGTGTGTGTACAGTGTGTATACATTGTGTGTGTACACTGTGTGTGTGTGCACTGTGTGTGTACACTGTTTGTGTCCGAACCCCCGGCAAAGGCCATCTACTTAATGACGAGAGAAAATTCACACGAAATGTCCTTTTCAATTAAGTCTTCCAGATGTAAATTGATACAAGCTTTTAATGAATACACTCATCTAATTCAAAACACAACACAATTCAAAGATGCTTCATTTTAAAACTTCAAAATGGAGCATGGGGTACTTGCGTGAATGCGTCCTTCGTGTGCAAATGTTGTGACTTTCCTGGCCTGAAGGCCGTCAATGTGTTGGACCCCAACAGCAGTGGGGTTTGCTTCAACCGATAGGTACAAACATCCAGCCGTCAATCAGCAAGGAGCATTTCTAGTCCCAGTTAGACAAACTCTACGTCAACACGTAAGACAAAACTACAATTCGTGTTGTAGAGAATGTACCTCCTCCTATACGTGTAACTTTCAAGTGGTATGCCTTGTAACTGATGAATGATCCGAGCGTGCTCCCTATTTCAAAGACGATGAGTTGCTCCAGAGGCAGACGCTTCGTGAAACACAAAAGTACCCTTTGACCTGTATCACAAGAACAACGGGTCTCACCTGAGTTCTCTGTACAGGTTACTTCCAAACACACACACTTTGTCCTAACATCACTTATTCAATGTTTGACCCTCAGACAAAATGTTACATGTACACGCACAATCAGACAAGTATTAATTCTAATTAACATTGATTACTGCAGCGAAATTGACTGCATCACGTTACATCGTGTTAACAATAAGCTATTTTACAAATACGCACCGTCTGCTTAACAGTGTATGTACAACGTACTATTGTTGCGTCATTCAAAACGAGTAGGCCGTTGCATGCTGGCGTCTGGGTCAAAATGTAGCAAATTCTAAACATTACGCTACAAATAATAGATGAGGGCGTTTCAATGGCAACACAAGCAATCGTCATCAGGTGGGACAAGCACAGCAGCAATAAGAAACTGCTGGAGTAGGCGCCTACTACTTCAGCGTCTTCTTCTTGCTGTGGTTGTCCCACCTGATGACGATTGCTTGTGCTGTGATCTAAACGCCATGGTCTGTTATGTTTCTACCCACGTGGTGACTTTACCGAAAGAACTCAAGAGTGTGGATTCCTGAAGTCACGAAAGCTTCGAATCAAGATTACCTACAAACTACACAACTGAGATGACGCATCAATCATCGCCCCCTACTGACAGGCTCTTGTCCACATGCAGGCCGGTGCAGGGCCACCACCCTGTGCCACACAGGGGCAGCTGCTACTTGGGGATGCTCTTCGAGTGTTTCAGACGAGGTACGACACAAAACTCCGAGTTGCCGAGCCGATAAAGCAAGCACCGTGTAAATGCAATTATTATTATAACATAGTAAATGCTTGGGGGCTTATTGTCTCTTGCTCCTGGTTAAAGATCTACCCACCAGACAGGTCCACAAAGACTGGCCGCTCTTACTCTGCAGGATGAACCTAGCAACTGAGTGTCCAACTTCACGTTCTTGTCTTTGAAGATGAGATGAATCTGAAAATGCCTTTCCACACACACTGCACTTGAAGGGTTTCTCTCCTGTGTGTGTTCTCTGGTGTTTTTTAAGAGTAGATAAATGTGAAAATGTCTTCCCACACACACTGCACCTGAAGGGTTTCTCTCCCGTGTGTGTTCTCTGGTGTGTTTTAAGAGTAGATGAATCTGAAAATGTCTTCCCACACACAGTGCAATTGAAGGGTTTCTCTCCTGTGTGTGTTCTCTGGTGTGTTACAAGATTACATGACTGTGCAAACGCCATCCCGCACATCGTGCACCTGAAGGGTTTCTCTCCCGTGTGTGTTCTCTGGTGTTTTACAAGATCAGATGACTGTGCAAATGCCTTCACGCACACACTGCACTTGAAGGGTTTCTCTCCTGTGTGTGTTCTCTGGTGTTTTTTAAGAGTAGATAAATCTGAAAATGTCTTCCCACACACACTGCACTTGAAGGGTTTCTCTCCTGTGTGTGTTCTCTGGTGTGTCTTAAGAGTAGATAAATGTGAAAATGCCTTCCCACACACACTGCACTTGAAGGGTTTCTCTCCCGTGTGTTCTCTGGTGTGTTACAAGATTACATGACTGTGCAAACGCCATCCCGCACATCGTGCACCTGAAGGGTTTCTCTCCCGTGTGTGTTCTCTGGTGTATTACAAGATTACATGACTGTGCAAACGCCATCCCGCACATCGTGCACCTGAAGGGTTTCTCTCCCGTGTGTGTTCTCTGGTGGTTCTGAAAAACTGATGGCCATGCAAATGCCTTGTTACACACAGTACATTTGAAGGGTTTCTCTCCTGTGTGACTTCTCTGGTGCCGTGTCAAATTTCCAGTCCGGTCTGTGCTGTATGCATGCTGGTCGCATTGTTGACTTGTCGTACCGAGCTGCGCTGAGTGCCTTTGCTCCATCAGACCAATTCTGCAGAGGAAGCGTCAGCTGCAGACAGAAAAAAATAATATCCACACCATCTACACGTCAGGCACAGAGGAATGCACACGTGACTTACACGTCTATACTTATTAATATATTCATGATGTAGTGAAAAACTTTCCCAAATTCATCAGATTTGATGAACGTGCAAACGCCTTCCCGCACAGAGTGCACCTGAAGGATTTCTCTCCACAGGCTGTTATGGCACACAATGAGAGGGGAAATGTCATTAATATGCCTGGAAGCCCTCGTATCTTCAAAATGAATGTTAACTCAAAACTCTAAGCACACAATTTCGGCTGTCTGACTAGAAAAGGAATATTTATGAAAGCTAAATTCAGCTGACGTAGCAAAGGGTGTTGAAAACAATACTATTTGTGTGATGTACTAATGCATAAATTAATGTTCAATCGCAACTTAGAGGTGTGAATCCAGGCTCAGATGTCCTTGAATGCTGGGATGAACAGATCCGACATCAGCTGAATGTGTGTGCTGTGTTCACCTCCTGTTTCCATTCTTATAAAGAGTTCCAGAGGAAAACAAAAATAAACTATTGTTTTGATATAACTTCCGTGTTCAACAGAGTTAATAGACTTTACTTCAAACACAAACTTGACACTGTCACACACTGCCATGAGTAAACAGGTGGTGGTGTGACCAGCACCATGCCTGGCCACCTTCATCTGCTCATCATTAATTCTTTCTCACTCCACCAAGTAATGAATCGAGGATCAATCAACATAGCCGAGGCTATCCGTGTCTCTGTCTCTCTCTCTCCCCGTGGTGAAGGTGTTCCCCTCCACACATTCAGAGTCAACAGCAGCACGCGCTTAGCGTCTTTGACCGATAGATACATTGACGCACGTATTGTTGGTTCTTTCAGTAAAGTCACGTAGATAGAAAATAAAAATAACAGATTAAATTTAATAAGATAAAGACCACTTGTGTTGCGATCGAAATGTCGTGGGTTTTTTGCTTTATTTTCAATTTTTTATTTAATTTATAATTTGTTATTTTTATTAAATTTTCTATCTACGTGACTTTACCGAAAGAACCAAGAATATTAATTCCTGCAGTCACCAAAGTTTTAAGTCGAAACATTCACACACGTTGACAAAGCCTCACCTTGTGTTGTTGTGGGCAGGTCGCTTCTGATAACAAGAGCGGTATAGCAGCTCAAGCGGGCTTGGCCTGCTAACAAAAGAACGAAAATAAAAACTGCGTGAATATTTACAATAAAACAAAGTTACAAAGTGGCGAGCCGGGTGAAGACAAATTAAACTTAAGCGAGATAATTAAAGTGAATGCAATCAGGCGAGGGCAGGAGGCAAGGCCCCGCGTGGCTAGGCCCCGCGTTGTAAAGTTCCAACCTGGACATCGATCTCCATGCTCGCTGCTACTCAACTGACATCCCTGAGAGAGAGAGAGGCTCTACCTTGGTAAACAACAACAACAACCACCACCACAACAACAACCACCACCACCATGAGAATTTCTCACCTCGGATTTCAGTGCAAGCGCGGATCGGCAGCCTCCTGTTACCTCGCAACGTCATGCGTGTAAGCAGGTAACATGACGTCACTTCCGGGGAAGAGACACGCCCCTCCCATAAGGAGCGGCTCTGTAACTGAATAAATTATGTTAATGTTAACTGGGCATACGTCGAGGGATGGGGCGTGGCTGCTGAACCCGACAGCTTTAACGAACACATTATGTTAATGACCCGCCAGTTACTGGGCGTACCTTTGCCCAAATAAGGATTGGCACTGGATTGATTTCGGCAGTGACCCAAGCGGAGGTGACGTCACGCTCAAGAGCGCTGTGGACGGGGTTGGGGGAGTGTGAATACCTTGGTGACATGACGTCACTAGCGAGGCACACCTCCCGCTGGCACTTCATGCCGATGAGGTCATGCTGAGTGGTGACGTCACAGAGCGGGGATGGAGTTTAAGTTGATTTAGATTCATTTTCCATTGCCCCCTCCCTTGGGTGCGTGAACTCAGCAACAACAACGTGGACATTATTGTGTGTACACAGTGTGTATGTATGTACGTACACACTGTGTACGTACATACGTACACCACGACATCAAACAGAGGAATGAAGTTTAATAACTTTTTTGTCACAACTTCGTTCAACTCACCGTCGAGAAGTACGTCAATGATGCGGCGCCTGCTCACACATCAACGCTTACTTGAATTAATTGGTTATTTTATAAATCAATCTTCAATGTACAACTTTTGTTTGTGTGGAGTGAGGGTGCCCGTAACTCGTTCACACGGAGCAGGCGAGGCGATTCCACAGTTTAGGGACCGCGGCGTTTTTGACCTGCACACAAATATATATGAATAATAAGGCGTCCATACAAAATGTTAATCGCTTTAAGGGAGCCAATTAATTGATTAATTGATGCCGATTTTGATACAGGCATGCATTGTCACCGGATCTGAGTACCATGTGCGAAATGTGGAATTTATTGGACGACGGGAAGTGGACGAAATTTTTATCACAAGATTTGACCACGACAAACAGAGGAATCAAGTTAAGTAAAACCATTTTGAACGCGAATGAGAAATCCCCCCCCCCACCCTCCACCGATGACGCGCGAGCGTTGCTAGGGGCATCCCCCGGGCAGCTTTAGCGGCGCAAGGAAATACTTAAATAATGCGAAATAGCACTAAATTATTAATTTAACAACATTTGAAGTTTACGGATGGGAAAACGGAATGGCGCTGGCTCACCACGGGGCTTACGGCGTGGTACCCGGCTACTTTTTTTAAAAGTAAACTCCATGGTTCGCGAGCAAGTGTGCGTCCACACAGAGACAGACGGACATACACACAGAAAAAAAATGCCTTTTATAAGTAAGAAAAGAAAAACGATAACGAGACTCAGATTAACACGTAGGCTTTCGCGACCAATATTATTCATAATAAAGGTTTTTGGGTTAGATCGCGTTTATTTATAAATGTGTCGTAACCCTCCACCACCCGACATGGCCAATCAGCAAAAAAAAAGTGTCACGTTGACAAAAGACAAATAAATCACTACTTCAGCCCACCGGTGTGTTGAAGAGTTAATCCACATTTACAGTTTGAGTACGACGTTTCGCTGGTAAATACATCCAGCGTCATCGGGCAATTCGCCAGAATGGTAAAGCCCTCGCTTGCTCCCGGTTTTATATAGAGCAGCAGGGTGACGTCATCACTTAACTCATATCAGGTGCAGTGATTAGAGGCGGAAAGGGGGGTATTGTAATTATATAATCGATTAGTAATCAGTCATTGGTTATGATTAGTAATGAGTTGTAGATTAGTAATTCTTTAAATCAAAATGTAATGTGTATTATTTAATAATACTCTTCCAGGCCGCACTAAGCCGGTAGCTGTCAGAGCGATTAAAGTTATTCTTGTTCCTCTCAATTTCAATGGATTCTCTAATTAGTCTTTGCCAGTAATAATTAGTTTTACACACCACTGCAACATTGTCAAAAGCAATTGAGTGTCCTTGTTGACAAGCATGTTCTGCCACTGCCGACAGTTGTGTTTGAGATAATTTAATATTTCTCTGATGTTTTTTTAGTCTTACGCTGATGTTACGTCCCGTCTGCCCAATGTAGCAGCTGCCACATGAACAATTAATCCGATATACACCTTCTGTTGATAGTTTAGGTAATGCGTCTTTAGTGCAAGATACTAGTTTTTGATTTTTGTGTACTGTACCAAATCTTACTGTAATGTTTTGCTTTTGCAAAACACGGGCTAATTTGTCAGTTACTCCTGAGATATATGGATTTTTTATTGTTTTAACAATCTGGTCGCTTTCAGCAGTATTGCTTTGCGATCGTGATTTGGCATTCAGTGCTCTGTTAATTTGAGCATTATTGTAGCCATTCTGTCGTAGTGCGTCTTTAACGTGTTTAATCTCTCTCACTAGACTCTCACCATCTGACACTGTTTTAGCCCGATGTATGAGCGTCTTGATAAGAGAGGATTTCTGAGCTGGATGATGATGTGATTCTGCATTCAGATAGGCATCAGTGTGCGTTTGCTTTCTGTAAACACTGTGTGTTATTTTACCGTTTAGGCCATGTCCAAGCAAAATATCTAGGAATGGGAGTGTGTTATTCACCTCCATTTCCATGGTGAACTGGATGGCCGGGTTTTGTGCATTGAGATGATTTAGAAAATCATTAAGTGTATCTCTACCATGTGGCCAGACAACCAAAGTGTCATCCACATACCTAAACCAAAAAGATGGTTTTAATGTGCTCGAGGCAAGTGCTCTTATTTCAAAGTTTTCCATGTACAAATTTGCTATAGCAGGGGATAAAGGAGAACCCATTTCTGCTCCTTCCTTTTGTTTAAAGAAATCTCCTCTCCATAAGAAGTAAGTGTTATTTAAACAATGGCCAGCAAGTTTCGGAATATCTTTTGGTAAACCGGTATTCTTTACTAGTGTATCAAGTAATTTAAGCGATTCGTCCACTGGAACCTTAGTGAATAGAGAAATCACATCAAAACTTACCAGAATATCATCAGGAGTAAGTTTAATATCTTTAATCACATTCACAAGATGTTCTGAATTTTTATGAATGAAGATGTCTTACCGATGTAGGGCAGTATTTGTTTGGTTATATATTTTGCTAATTGATATGTGGCAGAGCCAATTGTACTGACTATGGGTCGTAATGGGATGCCGATTTTATGAATCTTTGGTAGCCCATAGAGTCTAGGTGGTTTTGAGGCCCTTGGCTTAATTAGGTATTGCTCATTTTTAGGGATTAGTGAATTTGCAATTATTGCAGTGGTCTTATGTTCTAAAGTATTAGTTGGATCTCGTTTAATTTTAATGTAGGTACTTTCCTCTAGTAAATTTCTAATTTTATTATCATAATCGGCTCGTGATATCACTACAGTAGTGCGGCCTTTATCAGCTGAACACAGCACAGCCAACACAGCGAACACAGCACAGCCAACACAGCGAACACAGCACAGCCAATACAACACAGCGAACACAACACAGCCAACACAGCGAACACAACACAGCCAACAGCGAACACAACACAGCCAACACAGCACAGCCAACACAGCGAACACAACACAGCTAACGCAGCGAACACAGCACAGCCAATACAACACAGCGAACACAACACAGCCAACACAACACAGCGAACACAACACAGCCAACACAGCACAGCGAACACAACACAGCCAACACAACACAGCGAACATAACACAGTGAACACAGCACAGCCAACACAACACAGCGAACACAACACAGCGAACACAGCACAGCCAACACAACACAGCCAACACAGCAAACACAACACAGCGAAAACAGCGAACACAGCACAGCGAACACAACACAGCCAACACAGCAAACACAACGAACACAGCGAACACAACACAGCGAACACAGCGAACACAGCACAGCGAACACAACACAGCCAACACAGCAAACACAGTGAACACAGCGAACACAACACAGCCAACACAGCCAACACAGCACAACACAGCCAACACAGCGAACACAACACAGCCAACACAGCACAGCGAACACAGCGAACACAACACAGCCAAAACAGCACAACACAGCGAACACAGCCAACACAACACAGCGAACACAGCACAGCCAACACAACACAGCCAACACAGCACAGCGAACACAGCGAACACAACACAACACAGCCAACACAGCGAACACAACACAACACAGCCAACACAGCGAACACAACACAGCGAACACAACACAGCGAACACAGCACAGCGAACAGCACAGCAAACACAACACAGCAAACACAACACAGCAAACACAGCGAACACAGTGAACACAGCACAGCGAACACAGCACAGTGAACACAACACAGCCAGCACAGCACAGCCAACACAACACAGCGAACACAGCACAGCCAACACAACACAGCCAACACAACACAGCCAACACAACACAGTGAACACAACACAGCCATCACCGCCCCTCACCGGCTGGCCAGGCCAGGGGTGCCCCGGGGGTCGACCCGGCTTCGAAGGCCCCGCGGGTCCCGGAGGCCGCTGCCGGAGTCTCGCCGGGTCCGCGGAGGCCACGGGTTCCGGCGATGAAGGCGGAGGAGGAAGAGGAGGAGGAGGAGGTTTTGACCGGGTGGTCACCGCTAAGCAAGCGGCGGGAGGCTGCGGCGGCGGATTGCCCGGCGGGACCGAATCCCGATCCCTGCCCGGGCTCCTCTACCTGCCGCGCTCCTCCGCCTCCTCCGCCTCCTCCTCCGCCGCCGCTGCCGGCGGCGGCGGTCGCGGGCAAGCGGCGCTCGGCCCCGCGTGGGGCGATGTTCCACTTCTTCTCGCTGATGCCGCGGCCGTTGGCTGAGCCGCCACCACCGCCCACCGGGAGGCGCCGGGGTCGCGCCCTGGAGAAGCAGCGGCAGCGACGGAGACAAATTCAGCAACAATACCGGCAGCAGAGAGCGTCGTCATCGTCGCCCAGCTGTTGGTCGTTCTCGGACGCATCGTCGTTGTCGTCTTCATCGCCGGAGGAGGTGGTGGAGGGTGACGAGGCGAAGGAGCGGAGGGGCGAGGAGGAGGTGGTGGAGGGTAACGAGGTGAAGGAGCGGAGGGACGAGGAGGAGGAGGTGGTGGAGGGTGATGAGGTGAAGGTGCGGAGGGACGAGGAGGAGGTGGTGGAGGGTGACGAGGTGATGGAGCGGAGGGACGAGAAGGAGGTGGTGGAGGGGGACGAGGTGAAGGAGTGGGGGAACGAGGAGGAGGAGGAGGTGGTGGAGTCTACGGGGGGCGTCCGCAGGCTGCTGCTGAAGTTTTGTGCCAGCCGCCTGCAGCCGAGCGTCGACAGAGCACGAGACGATGGGGAGGTGGCGGACAACGAGGAGGAGGAGAACGAGGAGGAGAGGAAGACGAGGAGGAGGAGGAAGAAGAAGAAGAGGACGAGGAGGAGAAGGAGGAGGGGACTACGGAGATCACGCAGTGCAGCCGATGATGGCGACTGCAAGTCGGGCGACGAGGCGGAGGAGGAGGAGGAGGAGGAGAGGGTGGCGAGTCTCAAGAGGGTGGAGGAGTGCCGGATTCTCAAGCAGATAGACGACATCATGGCTGAGATACCCCAGCTGGAGGGGAGATGCAGGGTGAGGAGGAGCAGATGAGGTGTAGGGTGGTGAGGAGGGGCTGGGTGGTGAGGTGTAGGGTGGGGAGGAGGGGCTGGGTGGTGAGGTGTAGGGTGGTGAGGAGGAGGGTGAGGAAATTCCAGGGCAGCGGGTGAGGGCGTTGGGAGTGGCTCACTCAGTCACTCACTCAGTCACACACTCAGTCACTCACTCAGTCACTCACTCAGACACTCACTCACTCAGACACTCACTCAGTCACTCACTCGCTCACTCAGTCACTCACTCACTCAGACACTCACTCAGTCACTCGCTCAGTCACTCACTCACTCAGTCACTCACTCAGACACTCACTCAGTCACTCACTCAGTCACTCACTCAGACACTTACTTAGACACTCACTCAGACAGTCACTCACTCAGTCACTCACTCAGACACTCACTCAGACACTCAGTCACTCACTCAGTCACTCAGTCACTCACTCAGACACTCAGTCACTCACTCAGACACTCACTCAGACAGTCACTCACTCAGTCACTCACTCAGACACTCACTCAGTCACTCACTCAGTCACTCACTCAGACACTTACTTAGACACTCACTCAGACAGTCACTCACTCAGTCACTCACTCAGACACTCACTCAGACACTCAGTCACTCACTCAGTCACTCAGTCACTCACTCAGTCACTCACTCGCTCACTCAGTCACTCACTCACTCAGACACTCACTCAGTCACTCGCTCAGTCACTCAGTCACTCACTCACTCAGTCACTCACTCAGACACTCACTCAGTCACTCACTCAGTCACTCACTCAGACACTTACTTAGACACTCACTCAGACAGTCACTCACTCAGTCACTCACTCAGACACTCACTCAGACACTCAGTCACTCACTCAGTCACTCAGTCACTCACTCAGACACTCAGTCACTCACTCAGACACTCACTCAGACAGTCACTCACTCAGTCACTCACTCAGACACTCACTCAGTCACTCACTCAGTCACTCACTCAGACACTTACTTAGACACTCACTCAGACAGTCACTCACTCAGTCACTCACTCAGACACTCACTCAGACACTCAGTCACTCACTCAGTCACTCAGTCACTCACTCAGTCACTCACTCGCTCACTCAGTCACTCACTCACTCAGACACTCACTCAGTCACTCGCTCAGTCACTCAGTCACTCACTCACTCAGTCACTCACTCAGACACTCACTCAGACACTCAGTCACTCACTTAGTCACTCAGTCACTCATTCAGACACTCAGTCACTCACTCAGACACTCAGTCACTCACTTAGTCACTCAGTCACTCACTCAGTCACTCACTCAGACACTCAGTCACTCACTTAGTCACTCAGTCACTCACTCAGACACTCAGTCACTCACTCAGACACTTACTCAGACACTCAGACAGTCACTCACTCAGTCACTCAGACACTCACTCAGACACTCAGTCACTCACTCAGTCACTCACTCAGACACTCAGTCACTCAGACACGTACTCAGACACTCAGTCACTCACTCAGACAGTCACTCAGTCACTCACTCAGACACTCAGTCACTCAGACACACACTGACACACACACACTGACACACACACACTCAGACACACACTGACACACACACTGACAAAGCAAAAAACAAAGATCCCCCGTATAGCCTTAACAGACTGTAGGGGCAAGTGCTGTTAGCGAGCACCTATACACACTGACACACACACTGACATACACACACCATGATACACACACTAACTGGAGGAGGTGGAGCGTGGTCAACACATCTACGCCTGAAACATTTTAGAAAGAAGCGGAGAATACGGAACAACCCACCTGTTGTTTATTTCGATTTCCGTGTTGCCTCTAATCTTCAGTCTTGCTGTGTATCCACCGTTTGCTGGAGCTCGCCTTCTATAGCGAGGATATCCATCATCTCCAGTTTGTGTCTTTAATAAATTGTCTCGGATATTTCTTGCTGCTCTCTATGTCCTTCATACATGCTGCTGCATTGACATTAAGGTTTCCGCATGGCCCATGAATCATATTTGCAGTCACTACTGCAAACAGATTTTGGGTCTTCCTCTGGATTTGGAAACTCGACAGATATAACATCGATTTGGATTGGATGATTTTTTTCTTTCAGCCAGATTAAAATATGAGCGTGGGGAAGTCATCTACATCATTAGACCTCCTTTGGCAGTACCAAAATATAATAATAGAGGTTTTTACCCTTTTTTCCGGCAACAAAACTGAAACCTTTTTACAAGGATTCATATTACAGCATTAACCACAATACCTGCAGTCAAAATGCAAACAAAAAACACGCACTATGATAATATATATGTGGCATTGTCCTTGAAACAACTTGTTCCACACCAAGGGACGGCTTTCTTGAGAGCCTCGACCCAATTGGTGCTCGACCAGAGGACGCCAAAAGGTTTCAGATTTGTTGCCACAAAAAAAGGGGAAACCCCTATGATGTGGAAGTCCTCGTTTCTGCCACTCAGTTGAGTACATCCAGCATCGTTTCTCCAAAAAACACGACTCTCAGTGAATGCTCTCGATGAATTTGACTTGCTTTTGTCTGAACACCCTGGCTGTGAAGTCGTATCGACGGCTGGGTGTCTGGCCGAATGAAAGTTATTATTTTTGTTTTATCTCAGGCCAAGTTGGATTACATGTAAAGGTAATAAATAAGTCGGGGACATCCATACGCCCGAACGTACGACATGGCACCTTGAGCATATTCGTGCATGCGTCTAGGGCTTCCTGTGAACGTAGCAGACGCCTGGATGTTACAAGGGGGGGGGGGGGGATGATGTAGCGCCATTGTTGGGCTGTATGCGTATTACCACGGGAGCTGACCTGTAATAGCGGACATGCGTCAACAGGGGGTGGTGTACAGACCAGGTGTGACGAACAGGGCCCCCAGACCCCAAGAGGGGGGGGGCTGGGGGATGTTCCAGGGCCCCCTAGAGAGTTCCAGAAGGCTTGGCCAGGGGCGGAGAGACCCTGGAATGGGGATAAAAGCCGGACCCCTGAACGGGTTTGGCGGTCCTCGTCCACCTGAAGATCTGAAGAAGTCTCTGAGCGCTACCCTGAAGACCCTGAAGACCCTGAAGCAAAGAGCCCAGTGACCCTGGCTAGGGTCGGGTTCAGACATAACCAGTGTAGGGTTAGCGCTAGAACCAGAGTAAGGGCACCGTAGTGTGGAGGGACTGCCTACTGAGGTTATCGGTTGTGAGGGGTCGTCACCCCTCTGTGCTGTGGTTCCCTTGTTGAATAAACGTGTTGCCTCCAGCGAACCGTCTCGCCTCGTCTTGGACCCACTGCACGTGTCACCTATGGTAATGAAACCTCTTGTCGTAAAAAAATTAGCGGCGTGCGAAAGTGAAAGGTGTTAATGAACTAATAATAACTTTGATTTAAAGCTTTCTTAACTGCAGGGATTCATATTCTTGGTTCTTTTGGCAAAGTCACCACGTAGAAGGGAAACAAATAATACAAATATAAAACAATAAAAATTATCACGACGTTTCGACTGCAACACAAGCAATCATCATCAGGTGTGAAAACCACAGCAAGAAAATTTGAAAAAAGTGGCGTTTTTGTTAACGTTAGCACCACAGAGAGCGATTTGACAGTCATTCAGATGGACGAGCCCATCTATGTTCGGGATAGAGGAGGGGGTAGACGAAAATAATGGATGCGGTCTGAAAGCCAGCATAAGTGTGAACAATCATTTAAGACCCGAAATGGTTTATCAAATCCTTCCAATGATTGCTAAGCCAGAATTCCTTCCTATCGGTTGAAATTGTCTCTGTGTATATGTGGATAGCCTCATGAACGAATATCTCATGGTAGCCAGATGGATTGCAAAGAACCTCCGTCTTGGAGAAGTCCATGTCATGTGAGCCTACTGAATTATAACAGTGATCTGCCACGGCCGAGGTGTTGGTCCTACCGTGTTTTAGGTCTGCATTCTGTTCACGAATGAGGTCCGAGACATGTCGTTTGGTTTCTCCAATGTAACTACTACCACAGAGGCAACTTAGTTTGTAGACGCCAGGGTACTTTATGTCCGGAATCACATCTTTTACAGACGGGACCAGATCACGGATTTTATGTAAAGTGTTGAATCGGACCTGGATTTTGTGTTTATTCAAGATTTTGGAGATCTTTTTTTTGATCCCCGCAATGTAGGACAAAGTGATGGTTTTGAAATGCTCCTCAAGAGGGTCCTTCTTCATGGTTGGAGTGATAGCTTTGCGGATTGTAAAAGCTTGGTGTACGTGCTTGAGTTCACTGGCTATGTGTTCCTGGTCGGATATGCATTGGGCTCTGGTGCAGAGTCTTGATGAGGGAATTCTTCTGGGATGGATGGTGGTGGGAATCCGGTTTCAGGTAAGCATCCGTATGGGTATCTTTCCTTAGACAGAGTGGCTCATTGAACCATCAATTTTTTTTACCAATTCCACTTTACAATAAAATTGTAGACACGGCACAATATATACTTCTGAATCTTTATTTTTACCAACATTTTAAAAAATATTCTCCGTTAAGGCAAACATTCTGAAATATTGGATTTTTTTACAAAGCCTTGTGAATTCACCTTGTATCTGAACAAGTTCAATTTGTGCAAAGATATTTTTTCAAACGTATAAATAAAAAAGACAATGCTTACAAATATCAGCTCTATGTTTTCAAGTAAATACATTTTGGGTAGTGAATAAATTATAGTCTAAATAAGCTACACATGACGAATTGTAGGCAATTATAGTTATAATCAAAGACATTTTTAAACAATCACGTGGTCCCTGTAGTCGCCGTTAGAGACAATCTGCTTGAAACAGTTTATCAACATATATGAATACATTGATTCGAATAAGCAGAGTTAATTTCCTATTTATGGCATGCCAGTTATGTGTCAATTTTCGATATCAACATCACCTTATAAAAGAATAACATTTAAAATACGCACAGACAAGTATTCATTCGTAATTATTGACAGGCATATTAACAAAATTGCAAGCACCGCGTAAAAGCAATTATCATGAGAACATCGTGAATGCTTGGGAGCTTATTGGCTCTTGCTCCTGGTGAGAGATTGACCCAACCCACAGGTCCACAAAGACTGGCCGCTCTTACTCTGCAGGTTGAACCTAGGAGCTGAATGTTCAACTTCACATTCTTGTCATTAAAGGCCTGTGACAAAGGTGCATCTATTGGAGCGACATCGTCTCTGGCTTACACACCTACCGGGTCTCCACTTGACTTTGTATTGTCTAGGAAGTCCACCCACACCTCCACTTCCACAAACTGCTGGGAGTTGCCTCGCTCTGCCTCACAGTCAGAATTCTCCTCCTGCTTCACATTACCTCCGTCAATGTGAAGGTCCCATTTTGGAGTTGAATCTTCATCTTCACATTTCACCTTCACTTCTTCGCTCTTCACCATCACTTCTTCACATTTCACCATCACCTTGTCATATTTCACCTCGATACCTTTAAAAGTGTCCAAGCTGGGATTTTCTTCTGGTTCGTGTTTCATGAGGGATGGGCGTATTGTGGCACTTTGACTTTCACAAGCTGATTTCAGACTCCACTCCTTGTTGATCTTCTGATGCTTCCGTGTTCTCTGGTGTACTTGAAGATGCTGTTGCTGTGCAAACGCTATCCCGCACGGAATGCACTTGAAGGGTTTCTCTCCCGTGTGTGTTCTCTGGTGTTTTTTAACAACAGATGAATGTGCAAATGCCTTCCCACACACACTGCACTTGAAGGGTTTCTCTCCCGTGTGTGTTCTCTGGTGTTCTACAAGAGCAGATGACTTTGCAAACGCCTTCCCACACACACTGCACTTGAAGGGTTTCTCTCCAGTGTGTGTTCTCTGGTGTACTTGAAGATTAGATGAATTTGCAAACGCCTTCCCGCACAGAGTGCACCTGAAGGGTTTCTCTCCCGTGTGTGTTCTCTGGTGTTTTTTAAGAACAGATGACTGTGCAAACGCCTTCCCACACACACTGCACTTGAAGGGTTTCTCTCCCGTGTGTGTTCTCTGGTGTACTTGAAGATGTGATGAAAGTGCAAACGGCTTCCCGCACAGAGTGCACTTGAAGGGTTTCTCTCCCGTGTGTGTTTTCTGGTGTTCTACAAGAACAGATGACTGTGCAAACGCCTTCCCACAAACACTGCACTTGAAGGGTTTCTCTCCCGTGTGAGTTCTCTGGTGTTTTTTAAGAGCAGATGAATGTGCCAACGCCTTCCCACACACAATGCACTTGAAGGGTTTCTCTCCCGTGTGTGTTCTCTGGTGTATTTTAAGAGCAGATGACTGTGCAAATGCCTTGTTACACACACTGCACTTGCAGGGTTTCTCTCCCGTGTGAGTTCGCTGGTGTATCTGAAGAACTGATGGCCATGCAAATGCCTTACCACACACTGTGCACTTGAAGGGTTTCTCACCCGTGTGTGTTCTCTGGTGCCGTGTCAAATATCCAGTCCGATCCGTGCTGTATGCACGCTGGTCACATTGTTGACTTGTCATACCGAGCTGCGCTGAGTGCATTTGCTCCATCGGACCAATTCTGCGGAGGAAGCGTCAGAGGAAGCGTCAGAGGAAGCGTCAGCTACAGACAGAAAATAATATCCACACCATCTACACGACAGTATCGAGGCACAGAGGAATGCATATATAGTCACCTGTGACTTACACGTCTATACTTATTCATATATTCATGATGTAGTAAAAACGTTTCCCAAATTCATCACAGGGCTGTGATGGCACAGAATGAGAGGGCAAATGGTTATAAATATGCCTGGAAGCCCTCGTATCTTCAAGATGAATGTTAACCCAAAACTCTAAGCACACAATTTCGGCTGACTACAAAATAAATATTTATGAAAGCTAAATTCGGCTGACATAGCAAAGGGTGTTGAAAACAATACTATTTGTGTTAGGCAGAAATGCATAAATTAATGTTCAATCGCAACTTAGAGGTGTGAATCCAGGCTCAGATGTCCTTGAATGCTGGGATGAACAGTTCCGAATTCAGCTGAATGTGTGTGCTGTGTTAACTTCCTGTTTCCATTCATTTAAAGAGTTCCAGAGGAAAACAAAAGTAAACTATTGTTACGCTATAACCTCCGTGTTCAACAGAGTTAATAGACGTTACTGCAAACACAAACTGTACACTGTCACTGGGTAAACAGGCGGTGGCGTGTCTAGAATCACACCTGGCCACCTTCATCTGCTTGGCATGAATGCTTCCTCACTCCACCAAGTAATTAATCGAGGATCAACAAACATAGCCGAGGCTAACTGGAGTTTGCGTGTCTCTCTCCGTGGTGAGATGTTAACTACCTCACCTGGTATACAGGAAGTCGTGGGTTCGATCCCGACCCTGACGCCTGCTGTATATTTGGAGTTTGCGCGTTTCTCCGCTGAGCGTCTTTGACCGATAGACATTGACACACGTATTCTTGTTTCTTTCGGTAAAGTTACGTAGATAGAAAATAACAATAACTGATAATACAATTACATTAAATAAAGACTGCTTGTGTTCAAAACGTGAGTTTTTTTGCTTTATTTACAATTTTTTTTTTCATTATGTTATTTTTATTAAATTTTCTATCTACGTGACTTTACCGAAAGAACCAAGAATATTAATTCCTGCAGTCACCAAAGTTTTAAGTCAAAACATTCACACACGTTGACAAAGCCCCACCTTGTGTTGTTGTGGGCAGGTCGCTTCTGATAACAAGAGCGGTATAGCAGCTCAAGCGGGCTTGGCCTGCTAACAAAAGAAAATTAAAAACTGCGTGAATATTGACAATAAAACAAAGTTACAAAGTGGCGAGCCGGGTGAAGACAAATTAAACTTAAGCGAGATAATTAAAGTGAACGCAATCAGGCGAGGGCAGGAGGCAAGACCCCGCGTGGCTAGGCCCCGCGTTGTAAAGTTCCAACCTGGACATCGATTCCCATGCTCGCTGCTACTCAACTGACATCCCTACGAGAGAGAGAGCGAGGCTCTACCTTGGTAAACAACAACCACCACAACCACCACCACCATGAGAATTTCTCACCTCGGATTTCAATGAAAACGCGGATCGGCAGCCTCCTGTAACCTCGCAACGTCACGCGGGTAAGCAGGTAACATGACGTCACTTCCGGGGTAAGAGACACGCCCCTCCCACAATGAGCGGCTCTGTAACTGAATAAATTATGTTAATGAGTCCGGGCCATATGTCGAAGGATGGGGCGTGGCTGCTGAACCCGTCGCAATAAACACTCGACTGCTTCAACAAATATATTATGTTAATGAACCGCCAGTCACTGGGCGTAGCTTTGCCCAAATAAGGAATGGCACTGGATTGATATCGGCAGTGACCCAAGCGGAGGTGACGTCACGCTCAAGAGCGCCGTGGACAGGGTTGGGGGAGTGTGAATACCTTGGTGACATGACGTCACTAGCAAGGTACACCTCCTGCTGGCACTTCATGCCGTTGAGGTCATGCTGAGTGGTGACGTCACAGAGCGGAGATGGAGTTTAAGTTGATTTAGATTGATTTTGCATTGCCCCCTCCCTTGGGTGCGTGAACTCAGCAACAACGTGGACATTATTGTGTGTACAGTGTGTGTGTGTGTACACATTGTGTGTGTGTACGTACATACACAGTGTGTACACACTGTGTATGTACGTACACACACAGTGTACACACTGTGTGTGTGTGTACACACTGTGTATGTACGTACACACACACAGTGTGTACGTAAATACACACTATGTGTGTGTACGTACACACTGTGTGTGTGTAGTGGAGGTCAAAGGCGGTGCATTGCCCAGTCATCTGAGTCAGTCGACCCATGGCATCTTATCAATTAATTTTTTAAAATGTATTATTTTTATTTGTTATTTGTATTACATTTTTTAATTTTTTTTTAACTTTTATTTGTTTATTTTTTGATTTCTATCTACGTGACTTTACCGAAAGAACCAGGAATATGGTAGCGCATTCTCTATTTGTTGCAGAGATTCAAAGTTCAAATCCGACAGGCACACCTGGCTACCCCAGTAACATTCACCACATTATGCGCTGTTCTGCTTCACGGCGGATGTAAAACAGAGTATTGTGTCACTCACAACGCACAGGTCATTGCATGTTGGTGTCACGGTCAAAATTGTGGTTAATTCCAGACATTATCCAGAAACTCCACAAGGGAGATGACGCGTCAATGATCGCCCCCTACCGACAGACTCATGTCCACGTGCAGGCCGGTGGAGGGCCACCTTGTGCCACACAGGGGCAGCTGCCACTAGGGGGCGCCCTTCGATTATTTGAGATGAGATTCGATACAAAACACCGAGTTGCTGAGGCAATTAGGCAAGCGACTTATGAGTGCAAAAATGTTGTTTATAACGTAGTGAATGCTTGGGAGCTTAATTGTCCCTCGCTCCTGCTTTGTCCCTCGCTCCTGCTAAAAGCTAATGGTCAGTGAGGTCAGCAACACTGTAGGTTCTGGTGTCAAGGACATGGGCCTGCATTCGCTGGTCCACTGCTATATAGTCCAGCGGATGTTCTTGCTTGAACCCGGCATGAATCCATGATGTTGTCTGGATGCACAGATGCCAGAACAGCGTGTTGGCAATGACAAGCCCACAGGCTGCACAGAAGTCTAACAGCCTCCTACCGTTGTTATTGAGTTGATCTGGCCCATGCCTTCCAATCGCTCCAGACCAGGTGCCAGCATCATCACCAAGTTGGGCATTAAAGTCACCCAACAGGATGACTCTATCCCGAGGGGCCACGTTTAGCTAACACCTGTGACAGGAGTTTATAGAAGGAATCTGAATCCACGGGCTTGCCTGCATCCCTTCACTGATGTTCGTCTTCGGTGGGGGCGTAAGCAGCCACCACCACCATTCTCTGCCTCCTGTTGATGGGGAGGTGAGCCCAAAGTAGCCTGGGGCTTACAGCTTCCCACACCTCGCCGCCACCTTCCCACGCCGCCTTCATTCTTTTTTTCAGAATAAGAGCCACTCCTTGTTGTTCGGCATTCTCCTGCCCCGAGTGGAGGACTCTGCACCCCTCATGATAATTGGAGTCAGAGCCGGTCCACTGGATCTCCTGAATGCCACAGAGATCCAGGCGGTACCGGTCCAGCTCTGTACAGAGTAGCAGCCTCTCCTCCACGTGGCCACTCTCAGTGACTTTTTGCCATTTCTAGAGGAACCCCAAGGGTAAGGATTCAGGCATTGCTCCTCACAATGTTATCGTCTGGCATCACAACCACCAACAACACACCTGTATTTGAATTGCAAGTAACTTTAATGAACACAACGCAACCCAAACAACCGTTCGTTTGAAAAACATATCTTAATATTTCCATTCTTCTCCGTGTGAGTCCCACGCCACACACACCCGCTGCATTTAAATTCCAAATCATGTTCATAAACACACCGCCAGTCATTTGAAACCGAGTCGGCGCTTAGAAGAGGGTGGCCCAGGACCGGTTGAGATAATCGTCACCGTTGTTGTTGGCCAGGAGCGGGAATCGAACTGGGGTCTCTGCCGTGTTGGTAGTGCAGTGTAGCCTGAATCTCTGCGCCGCTGCTTTCTCCTCACCCCCCTCCTCGTCCCCCCTCCCTGCAAACATCATCTATCAGCGGTCATTGATGCAACGACGACAAGCCGGGCTCTTGTCGCTCTCTCTCCCTCCCTCTCTGTCCACCCACCTTCGCCCCCTGTTAACAATACCCAGCACCCTATCTACCACTCCCACCAAGTGGTTCTCTCTCGCGATATGCCGCATCATGTGCATTAACTGTCCCCTCCCTCCTCCCTCTCCCCCTTCTCTCATCCCCCCCTCCCCCCTCTCCCTTTGCCGTCTATCTCTCTCCACGACTCCTCTGTCTCTCGCGACCACCTCCCCCCCCGCCCCCCGGTCTCGACCCCTCTCGGCCTCCACGACTCTCCACGCTCTGTCCAAGTATTGCCTAACCCTCTCGATCGACACTTCTACCTCTCTGCCACCTCTGATCCTTCCAGCCCCCTCCATGCCCCTGTGTGCCACCTCTCTCTCATTTCTTCTATCTACCTCTCTCCCTCCCCTCCTTCCAAGCCCCTCTCTCTCCCACCTTAGCATCTCTCCCGCTCTCTCTCTTATCTGCTGCTCTCTACCCTGACCACCGGCCCTTCTGACAATGTCTGCCTCCGCTCTTTCCCTCTCTGCTCCCCGATCTACCCCTCTGTTATCTCTCCTTCGTGCTCCCTCTCTCTCCCACCTTAGCATCTCTCCCGCTCTCTCTCTTATCTGCTGCTCTCCACCCGGGCCACCGGCCCCTCTGACAATGTCCACCTCCGCTCTTCCCCTGTCCATTGGCCTACGCACCTCTGCCTCTGCCCTCAATCTGGCCGCCTCTCTCTCCAATCGAGACCTGTTTACTAACATCCTCTCCACTCTATTATCTACCTCTCTAATTGCCCTCAATCTGGCCCCCTCCATGTCCCACACATGCCGCTCTGCCACCTGAACCACTTCTCCCACTCCCCTCTGCCTGACCGGGTCCCTCTCCCCCCGCCTCTCTCCCCCCCGTCCACCCCTCTCGCCCTCCCTCGCCCGCATCTCCCTCTCTTGTCCCCCCCGGTCCACGTTCTCCCTCGCTCCCAAAGCCCTGACCCCATCCTCCCGTTCCCCGCGCACGTCTCTCCCTCCCCTCCATCGAGCAAGCTCTCTCCGAGCCCACTGCTCCTCCTCTAGCCCCATGACCCCTTCTTCCAACCGTCCACCTCCTCCTGCCCCCTCCCTCACCCGCATCTCACGCTCTCTTCCCGCCCGCCCCCGCTCCACATTCTCCCCCACTCTCCATGGCCTCTCTCCACCCTCTCCTCTGCCCCTCTCAATTCTGGCCATCTCCCTCTGTGCCCTCTGCCTCACGAGCTCTCTCATCTCACCCCATCTATCTCCCCCTGGTCGATCCCCCCCACCCCCTGGTCCTCTCTGTCCTGCCCCATCCCCGCCTCTCCCCTCTCTCTCCATCGTGGTACTCCGATTGCGCTCTTCCTCCTGGCCCCTCCCGCAGCGTCTTGCCGGGGGTAGCGATGCACCACGCGCACCTGTACCACGACAATGGCCGCCGTCAACACCGACATCAACGACCGCCGTTCGCCAGTAAGTGGCAGTGACATCGCCGTGGCGCCCGTGCCAGGCCAGGTATACTTTGAGGCCACGTGAAGCGTCAAAGGCTCGCTGGAAGGAGGAAGTCGCGTGACAGACTCAGCAGTTGCGATGGGTTAACCGACGGATGGCTATCGATTAGAAATCACATATCCCCGAGTCTCACCTGTGAGTGGCACCGCCTCACGCTGTTGTGGATCCCCACGTGGCTCGGAGCCTCAAAAGCTCCGTGACTCCTGGGTGGTGATACAAAGACAAAGATCCCTCGTGTAGCCTTAACACACTGTTGGGGCAAGTGCTGTTAGCAAGTGTCAGCACCACCTATGAAGGCCGGAACGGTACACGAGGGGGTGGGTGGCCAGCACCGCGCCCGACCGCCTTTGTCTCCCCAGTAGCGATGTTTACGCACCGCACCAGGTACTCACTTGAGGCTGAGTCGACCTAGGGGAGGCCCAGAACCGGTTCAAATAATCGTCACTGGGTGTTGGCAGTGAGCGGGAATCAAACTCGGGTCGTCAGGTTCGTAGAGCAGCGCACTAACCGCTAGACTACCGCCACACACGTTACACACACACAGTGTACACACACACACAGTGTACACACACACGGTACACACACACACAGTACACACACACACAGTACACACACACAGTACACACACACAGTAAACACACACACAGTACACACACACACGCACAGTACAGACACATGTTACACACACACAGTACACACACGCACGGTACACACACACGGTGCACACACACGCACAACACGCACGCACAGTACACACACACGCACAGTACATACACACGGTGCACACACACGCACAATACACATGCACAATACACACGCACACACACACACACAGTACACATGCACGGTACACACACACACGCACGGTACACACACACACGGTACACACATGCACAGTACACACACACAGTACACACACACACACACACGGTACACACACACACACAGTACACACACACAGTACACACACACGGTACACACACACACAGTACACACACGTACGCACGGCACGCCCACACTCCCTCAGTCACGTGACTAAGGTTGACGCGCCGCCCCGTCTCCCGAGGTGACCTCTTGGCTCTCTCGTCTCTCCTCGACACGTAGATTTATTTCTTACTCTTACCTAGAAGCGTCATTGTCTGTCTGTCTCTGTGGACGCAACTTGCGAGGAATTGTACTCACAAACTGTGGGGATAACGTTTCAAAAAAACTGCCCAGATACCACGCGATAAGCCCCGTGGTGAGCCAGTGCTATTCCTATTTCCAATCCGTCAACGTGAAAGTAGTTCAATTAACTATTTATTACTAATCTACATATATATATCAAAGGCAAAGTAATTGATTTATTAAAATATTTAATTTAACGTAGGTATAAAATAAAATAAATGTTATGTAGGTATAAATAAAATAAATAAAAATTTAACGTAGGTATAAATAAAATAAATGTAATGTAAAGCTAACCTGATTTCTAAATTCAACCACCTATCAAAGAAGAACCCAGTTCCACATATAACAAAACAAGATGTTAACAAAATCGTCATTAATCAGAGTAGCACCCCGATTTCGGACAATCTGAAAACAGTACTGGCTAGGGGACTAAATTTTGCTGTCACCCCAAAACACATACCAATAGATGATATCATCTCTCAGGTCGATGTAGCCCTCAAAGGCGTAGGACACATCCAAGCAGATGTTGCGAGAGCTGAAATAGCCACTATTCTTAAGAATGCTAAGAAACCCATTAGTAACATCAGCAAAAATGAACGCTCTGAACTCGCAAATTTAAAAAAACAGAAGTGATATAGTCATCCTCTCAGCCGATAAAGGCAACGCTACTGTTATTATGGATAAAGATTCATACAACAACAAAATCCAGAATCTGCTCAACGATGGAAGTTATTCAAAAATAAAAAATTACCCCACTAATAGCCTAGCGATAAAAACCAACAAGATCATCACAAGTTCGACCTCCCTAAGCGACCCAACTAAACGTCCCTCCCTAAAACCTTCTGCTGCAAGACCCCGTAGATTCTATGGTCTTTCCAAGATTCATAAAGAAGGCACCCCACTTCGACCCATCGAATCCACGATCAACTCCCCTACCTATAGACTAGCCCGCTTTCTGTCAGATACCTTGCTGCCTTTCACTGGCAAGACCGCCTCAGCAGTACTTAACTCAGCCCAATTGGTCTCTATGGTCAAAGACGTTGTACTGTCCCCTGACGATATCCTTGTCAGCTTCGATGTGGTCTCTTTGTTCACCAAGGTCCCAGTACCTGATACCATTAAACTAATTGAAAATTTGGTCCTACATGGACTAGACCCCGACACACCTGCACTGGTTAGGCACTGCCTCAACAATACCTACTTTACTTGGAATGGCTCCTTCTACAAACAAAATGAGGGTACCCCCATGGGATCCCCCTTATCACCAGTGATAGCCACTATTTCCATGGAGAAATTTGAATCAGACGCCATCCAGACTTCCACCCTCAGACCTTCCCTGTGGAAGAGATATGTGGATGACACTTTCGTCATTTGGCCACATGGCCTCCCAGCTCTGAACCTTTTCCTACACCACATCAATTCCAGACATCCCGCCATCAAATTCAAAATGGAAGTGGAGAAAGATGGCAAGCTACCATTCTTAGATGTTCTGTTTGAGTGTAGACCTGATGGCCCATTGGGGCATTCTGTCTACAGGAAACCCACCCACACAGATTCCTACTTGAAACCTGATTCCCACCACCACCAAGCCCAAAATAATTCTCTCATCAAAACTTTATACCATAGGGCTCATTACATTTCGGACCAACACCACCTGACCAGTGAATTAAAACATGTACACCTGGCCCTCAAAAGGAATGGTTACTCTGACCGTACCATCCGCCAAGCTGTCTCTCCCTCCATACAGAAACAACACTTGATACTCCGGTCAAAACCATCACACTTCCATATATAGCAGGCGTTACTAAAAAGATTTCCAAAATTCTAAACAAACACAAGATCCAGGTCCGGTTCAATACAGTACACAAAATTCATGATCTGATCCCATCCGTGAAGGATGTCATTCCTGATGTACAGTACCCCGGGGTTTACAAATTGAGATGTACCTGCGGTGATTGCTATATCGGTGAGACAAAGCGACATGTCTCTGACCGAATTCGCGAGCACAAATCAGATTTGAAACACGGCAAAACGAATTCTTCTGCCGTGGATGATCACTTTTACAACGCTGTGGGGGATCACGATATAATTTTCTCCGATACCAAGGTTCTTTGCAAACCCACGGGCTTTTATCAGAGATTTGTTCATGAAGCAATTCAGATCTACAAACACAGACACAATTTCAACCGAGAGGATGGTTTCAAATTAAGCAACCATTGGAAAGGTGTTCTAAATCGAACTAAACATTAAACTCATTTCAATGGTACAGTATATTTTTCAAGTAGTGGTACCCCAAACTTTCGCAGCTCTTATAAATTCCCTTTTCACACCATCAATAGGTAAACTCCCCCTCCCCCCCTTCTCCCCCCCCGCGCCAAACGGCACGTACACCACCTCTTTCCTAAAATCCGCCAATCAAATGCTAATTTTTATGCTAATTTCTTTGTCAGAACACCTTGTTTGCTCGCACACAGTCTAAAGGTCCGCTGTCTGAGCGTGGTTGTGTTTCGCTAAATTCTCCTGTTTGATGAGTACTAGGTGCCTCGGTGAATGTATATGCTCTGACTTTAACATAGCTATTTCTGTGACCAGTTACAAGCTAATCACTCAGCTATTTCAATGCTAGATTCTATGCTAAGTCCTTTGTCAAGGGGTACCTCTGCGGATGTGTATACTTTAACTTAGCTATTTCAATGAGCCATTTCAATGCTAAATTATATGCTAATTCCTTTGTCAAGGCGCTTTGTGTTTTTCTTCTCACACAGCTTAAAGGTCGTGATCTAAGCGTGGCTTCTCCCACTCCAGCGCTGTCCTCCAGACAGTCTCGTCCCTTCACCTGATGAAGGCCGCTTGTGTTGTGGCCGAAACGTCGTGATTTTTTGTTATTTTATTTTCACCTACGTGACTTTACCCAATAGAACCAAAGAGTATGGATCCTAGCAGTCACGAAAGCTTTAAATCTAAAATTTATTTGTTTTGGCTTTTTTCTTTCTTGCAAGCATCATTTTTTTCCAGGGTTTTTCAGTGAAATAGAAGGGAATGCGAAGTTAACCAAAGACAAGAATCCAAGTCCCGGGCGAAGCTGGGTAGTGAAGCTCGTTACTAATAAACCCCAATGATCCTATCAAAATGAGGGATTTCAATCGGATCGTTGGGGGGGCACGTGCCACCCCACCCCCCACTGGCTCCACCACTGTCACACACTGGCATGGTTCACAGGTGGTGGTGTGTCCAGACCCACGCCTGGCCACCTTCACCTGCTCAGTATTAATGCTTCCTCACTCCACCAAGTAGTTAATTGAGGATCAATCAACACAGCCGAGGCTGCGTTTCTCTCTCTCTCCCCGTGGTTGTGTGGATTTCCTTCCCGATCCCCCGGTCTCCCCTCTACATGTAGAGAATTAACACCGCCACGCGTCTAGAGTGAACACCACCAAGCGTCTAGAGTGAACACCGCCACGTGTCTAGAGTGAACACCGCCACGTGTCTAGAGTGAACACCACCACACATCTAGAGTGAACACCACTACGCGTCTAGAGTGAACACCGCCACGTGTCTAGAGTGAACACTGCCAACGCGTCTAGAGTGAACACCACCACGCTGTTGACAAGCCCCACCTTACACCATTGGAAACCTCATTTGCCAGTAACAAAATGATTGTTTTTTTACCCTTTTATCTGGCAACAAAACTGACACCTTTTTTACAAGGAGTCATGTTTACATTGACCACAATACCTGCGGTCGGAACGCAAACACAAAACAACAACTCTGATAATGTATGTGGCACTGTGGTGCATTGTCTTCTGGTCCAACACCAACGTGAGACGAGGCTCTAAAGAAAGCTGTCTCGGGTGTGGACCAATCAATTTCAAGGACAGTTCCAATACATTATCAGAGTTGTTGTTTTGTGTTTGCTTTCCGACCGCAGGTATTGTGGTCAATGTAAACATGACTCCTTATAAAAAAGGTGTCAGTTTTGTTGCCAGATAAAAGGGTAAAAAACCAATTATCAAGTCCCACCTTGTTGTTATTGTTGTTGTGGGCAGGTCGCTTCTGATAACAAGAGCGGTATAGCAGCTCAAGTGGGCTTGGCCTGGTGAAAAAAATAAAAACTGCGTGAATATTTACAATAAAACAAAGTTACAAAGTGGCGAGCCGGGTGAAGACAAATTAAACTTAAGCAAGATAATTTAAATAAACGCAATCAGGCGAAGGCAGGAGGCAAGGCCCCGCGTGGCTAGGCCCCGCGTTGTAAAGTTCCAACCTGGACATCGATTCCCATGCTCGCTGCTACTCAACTGACATCCCTACGAGAGAGAGCGAGGCTCTACCTTGGTAAACAACAACAACAACCACCACAACAACCACAACAGCAATGAGAATTTCTCACCTCGGATTTCAGTGCAGGAAGCGATAGCTTCCTGTTACCTCGTGACGTCACGTGGCAGCAGGTGGCATGACGTCACTTCCGGGGATGAGACACGCTCCTTTCTAGATTTAAAGCTTTCGTGACTGCTAGGATCCATACTCTTTGGTTATATTGGGTAAAGTCACGTAGGTGAAAATAAAATAACAAAAAATCACGACGTTTCGGCCACAACACAAGCGGCCTTCATCAGGTGAAGGGACGAGACTGTCTGGAGGACAGCGCTGGAGTGGAAGAAGCCACGACCTTTAAGCTGTGTGAGAAGAAAAACACCAAGCGCCTTGACAAAGGAATTAGCATAGAATTTAGCATTGAAATGGCTCATTGAAATAGCTAAGTTAAAGTATACACATCCGCAGAGGTACCCCTTGACAAAGGAATTAGCTTTTTAAATTTCGATTTAAAGCTTTCGTGACTGCAATGATTCATCTTCTTTGGTTCTTTCGGTAAAGTCACGTAGAATGATAATAAAATAATAAATTGATAAAATAAAATAACACAATAATATTCTCACGACGTTTCGGCCACAACACAAGCGGCCTTCATCAGGTGAAGGGGGCGAGACTGTCTGGTAGGACAGCGCTGGAGTAAAAGAGCCACGTTCAGATACGGCCTTTAAGCTGTGTGAGAGGAACAAAGCGCCTTGACAAAGGACTTAGCATAGAATTTAGCATTGAAATGGCTGAATGATTAGCTTGTGACTGGTCACAAGCTAAAGATGGATTCAGGCTTAGTAACCACTGGAAAGATTTTGATTTAAAGCTTTCGTGACTGCAGTAATTCATATTCTTAGTTTTTTCGGTAAAGTCACGTTGAAGAGAATAAATTTATGCAAACCGACACACCTGATGATGACCGTTTGATTTATGGTCGAAACGTCGTGAGAATTTTTTATTGTTTTATATATATTTTGTTATTTTGTTGTTTCTCTTCAACGTGACTTCACTGGAAAGATGTTTTAAATCATTTCTGTTCTTAATTAATTGTATTTTTACGATGACCTTCAGACCGCAGCTCTTTCGCCAGCATTGCCTCTTAATACCTCTCACACCACGGTTAATGGTATAGTTTTACAATATGGAGCATACTAGGGCCTCGCAGCTGTCTCTCTCCCCCTCCTCTGTTCCGACCATGGACGAACTCGTCCGTCTGAACGGGACCCGTAGCTATCCGTGGGGCTGAAATTTGAGGGTAAGAATCCACCCATTTTTTCGCCATATAGCATTGTGATATATAACGACTTATTGTTGGTAGCTTAGCTGATTGGAGAATATAGAGTTTATTGATAACATGAAGGTAATTTATATTTTAGTTTTTATTGGTTCACTATATAGTACTGTGAATAGCTCAGATGTGTAGTCATTTCTGTGACCAGTCACTAGCTAATCATTCAGTTGTTTCAATGCTGGATTTGCCTAGTTATTTCAATGCTAAATTCTCCTGTTTGATTTGTACTAAGGGCCTCGGTGAATGTGTATGCTCTGACTTTAACGTAGCTATTTCTGCAGCAGGTACAAGCTAACCACTCAGCTATCTCAATGCTAAATTCTATGCTAATTCCATTGTCAAGATGTGTATGCCTTAACTTAGCTATTTCAATGCTAAATTCTATGCTAATCCCTTTAACAATGGGTGCCTCTGCGGGTGTGTATGCTTTAACTTTTAACATAGCTATTTCTGTGACCAGTCACAAGCTAATCATTCAGCCATTTCAATGCTAAATTCTATGCTAATTCCTTTGTCAAGGCGCTTTGTTCCTCTCACACAGCTTAAAGGCCGTATCTGAACGTGGCTCTTTCACTCCAGCGCTGTCCTACCAGACAGTCTCGCCCCCTTCACCTGATGAAGGCCGCTTGTGTTGTGGCCGAAACGTCGTGAGAATATTATTGTGTTATTTTATTTTATCAATTTATTATTTTATTATCATTCTACGTGACTTTACCGAAAGAACCAAAGAAGAAAAAGGAATTAGCATAGAATTTAGCATTGAAATAGCTGAGTGATTAGCTTATAACTGGTCACAGAAATAGCTATGTTAAAGTCAGAGCATATACATTCACCGAGGCACCTAGTACTCATCAAACAGGAGAATTTAGCGAAACACAACCACGCTCAGACAGCGGACCTTTAAACTGTGTGCGAGCAAACAAGGTGTTCTGACGAAGAAATTAGCATAAAAATTAGCATTCGATCGGCGGATTTTAGGAAAGAGGTGGTGTACGTGCCGTTTAGCGCGAGGGGGAAGGGGGGGAGGGGGAGTTTACCTATTGATGGTGTGAAAAGGGAATTTATAAGAGCTGCGAAAGTTTGGGGTACCACTACTTGAAAAATATACTGTACCATTGAAATTAGTTTAATGTTTAGTTCGATTTAGAACATCTTTCCAATGGTTGCTTAATTTGAAACCATCCTCTCGGTTGAAATTGTGTCTGTGTTTGTAGATCTGAATTGCTTCATGAACAAATCTCTGATAAAAGAAAGCCCGTGGGTTTGCAAAGAACCTTGGTATCGGAGAAAATTATATCGTGATCCCTCACAGCGTTGTAACAGTGATCAGCCACGGCAGAAGAATTCGTTTTGCCGTGTTTCAAATCTGATTTGTGCTCGCGAATTCGGTCAGAGACTTGTCGCTTTGTCTCACCGATATAGCAATCACCGCACGTACAACTCAATTTGTAAACCCCGGGGTACTGTAAATCAGGAATGACATCCTTCACCGATGGGATCAGATCACGAATTTTGTGTACTGTATTGAACCGGACCTGGATCTTGTGTTTGTTTCAAATTTTGGAAATCTTTTTAGTAACGCCTGCTATATATGGAAGTGTGATGGTTTTGACCGGAGTATCAAGTGGTTGTTTCTGTATGGAGGGAGAGACAGCTTGGCGGATGGTACGGTCAGAGTAACCATTCCTTTTGAGGGCCAGGTGTACATGTTTTAATTTACTGGTCAGGTGGTGTTGGTCCGAAATGCAATGAGCCCTATGGTATAAAGTTTTGATTCGAGAATTATTTTGGGCTGGGTGGTGGTGGGAATCAGGTTTCAAGTAGGAATCTGTGTGGGTGGGTTTCCTGTAGACAGAATGCCCCAATGAGCCATCAGGTCTCCTCTAAAACAGAACATCTAAGAATGGTAGCTTGCCATCTTTCTCCACTTTCATGGTGAATTTGATGGCGGGATGTCTGGAATTGATGTGGTGTAGGAAAAGGTTCAGAGCTGGGAGGCCATGTGGCCAAATGACGAAAGTGTCATCCACATATCTCTTCCACAGGGAAGGTCTGAGGGTGGAAGTCTGGATGGCGTCTGATTCAAATTTCTCCATGAAAATATTGGCTATCACTGGTGACAAGGGGGATCCCATGGGGGTACCCTCATTTTGTTTGTAGAAGGAGCCATTCCAAGTAAAGTAGGTATTGTTGAGGCAGTGCCTAACCAGTGCAGGTGTGTCGGGGTCTAGTCCATGTTGGACCAAATTTTCAATTATTTCAATGGTATCAGGTACTGGGACCTTGGTGAACAAAGAGACCACATCGAAGCTGACAAGGATATCGTCAGGGGACAGTACAACGTCTTTGACCATAGAGACCAATTGGGCTGAGTTAAGTACTGCTGAGGCGGTCTTGCCAGTGAAAGGCAGCAAGGTATCTGACAGAAAGCGGGCTAGTCTATAGGTAGGGGAGTTGGTCGTGGATACGAAGGGTCGTAGTGGGGTGCCTTCTTTATGAATCTTGGGAAGACCATAGCATCTAGGGGGTCTTGCAGCAGAAGGTTTTAGGGATGAAACGTTTAGTTGGGTCGATTAGGGAGGTCGAACTTGTGATGATCTTGTTGGTTTTCATCGCTAGGCTATTAGTAGGGTCATTTTTTATTTTTGAGTAACTTCCATCGTTGAGCAGATTCTGGATTTTGTTGTTGTATGAATCTTTATCCATAATAACAGTAGCGTTGCCTTTATCGGCTGAGAGGATGACTATATCACTTCTGCTTTTTAAATTCCCGAATTCAGAGCGTTCATTTTTGCTGATGTTACTAATGGGTTTCTTAGCATTCTTAAGAATAGTGGCTATTTCAGCTCTCGCAACGTCTGCTTGGATGTGTCCTACGCCTTTGAGGGCAACAGTTAACTCTTACATTACGCATAGGGTGGTGACCACCGACTTACTCTAGCTAACACACACTTCTCAGATACTCTAGCGTGACCCAGCCAGGTGGGCTACTGGCAGGTCTGTAGGGTGGTGACCACCGACCTACTCTAGCTAACACACACTTCTCAGATACTCTAGCGTGACCCAGCCAGGTGGGCTACTGGCAGGTCTGTAGGGTGGTGACCACCGACCTACTCTAGCTAACACACACTTCTCAGATACTCTAGCGTGACCCAGCCAGGTGGGCTACTGGCAGGTCCGCTGACTGGAGGCTTGACTCTTCTTGGCGTCTTCACGATGCATCTTCATTCTTGATATGGGCAGCCTCGAACCTCGTGAGGAGGCTGCATATATGGGCCTCGGCGGGCCCCGGCCTGGCCACGCCTCCTTTCGAGGACCCTCTCGAAGCCCCCCCCTGCTGTCCACGTGCCCCCCGAGGTGCCCCCTAGGCCCCCGGCCCCCACTGGGGTCCAGTCACGTGTCCAGCCGGGGTCACAGAGAGTGCCACGACCTCACACCACCCTCATGACCTCCCGAGTCCAGACCCGGCCCTGACGTCATTCCCGCCTCCAGCCGGGATGACGTCATGTGTGTGTGTGGACCCGCGTGGTAATGACGCTCCCCCGCATATTGACGTCACACATGTGCGTGTGTGCACAGTGGTGATGCTACAATCACTACACTTAGAGGCATAGATGTGGTGACCACGCTTGTGTTAATTGATTGGCACTGTTAATTGATTGCCACTGTTATTTCATTTCCACTGCAACTTAATTAATTGCTACTGTTGATTGATTTGATTTAAAACGTTAATTGCTTATTTGACACTGTTAATGAACAATGTAAATCGTTGGCAACGTTTAATCGATTTATACACGGGCTCGCCCAAATTATTGTCACGGTGTAATGTTAATTGATCGTCCTTAATTGATTACGCGTGTACGTTGAACGTCTTTCGCGCCGTACGTAGCCAACCGTGCTAATCAGAGATGCGATTGGTTTGGCGCATCGATGTTAATTGACCGATGGTGGCCAAACGCTGCGTCACGTTGACTGATCGGCATAGTACCGCGTCAATCGATGACATTGGTACGTCGGATCAGTTGGGACAGTGTTGGTCGGGCTCCGTGTTCCGGCATTTAATTGGCGTAACTTTACGTTAATTGATTTGGACCGGTGTCATGTTAATCGATCATGACGAGTTTCAATGCAGCGTCAATGTCACTGATTGAAAATCGCCTTTGTTTGCAGATGGGTAGGCACTGCCGTGAAACTTTCTACAGTGAGGGAAAAAAGTATTTGATCCCCTGCTGATTTTGTATGTTTGCCCACTGACGAAGAAATGATCAGTCTATAATTTTAATGGTAGGTTTATTTGAAAAGTGAGAGACAGAATAACAAAAAAATCCAGAAAAACGCATGTCAAAAATGTTATAAATTGATTTGCATTTTATTGAGGGAAATAAGTATTTGACCCCATCTCAATCAGAAAGATTTCTGGCTCCCAGGTGTCTTTTATACAGGTAACGAGCTGAGATTAGGAGCACACTCTTCAATCGCACTTTGCCCCACTCTGCGCAGACCATCCCCGGATGAGCGTCTCTTTGAGAGGGACCTCAAGAAGGTCCTTGCCCCCGCTGGTGATCAGACGGAAATTGTGGTGTCTTCCCGGCAGTGCCACCGTAAACACTGACGATGCACCCGGTATGAGATTCTACAGATTTGCGGCTTTCTGAACCAGTCCTGGGCCTCTCCGAGGTCGACTCAGCCTCAAATGAGTACCTGGTGCAATTCCAGGCATGGTGCTGGCCATCCACCCCCATGTACGCCGTGCCGACCTTCACACGTCAAGAGGTTCAAGGCACCCAGGACCGCCACGGCCACCGCCACTCCCGCCACCAGGAGAGGGACCGCAGTAGCCGTGGTCAGGGCCAGCAGTGCAAAGGGCGCGGCACGTGGAGCCAGGGCGAATGTTGGGCCAGATCCTGCACCTCGACAATCACCGAAACACAGCTCCAGCCCCCCCCCCCCCCCCCCGCTGCCTGTCCTCAACAAAGGCAGTGTCACTGCTCGTGCCACGACATCGCGTCAACCCAAGTGGGTTCCTCCAGGTAAGGATAAAGCATTGCACCACGACCGGCACAAAGCACACGTGTTTCTAACTCGGCATTTACTTTCACGTTTTCCCCCACGATGAAACCATCCATGAATGTGCCTGATCTCCACTGGGTCTAGGAAGCTAATCAGGGGTTTTTTTTAAGCCTGCTAAGTACCTTGATAAGTGATGACCACCAGAGCTTTCCAAGTGATGTAGGTTGTGAGACCGCGAGATGGTGTGGACCTCGCAGTGCTGAGTGTTATCGCCTCGTAAGCGAGGCTCGCGACGGAGTGGCAACACGTGGACGTCAACTGCGGGGACGGAGCGAGGATATGGAAGCGTGTGCTAAATTCATTTTTGTGTGACCGTGAGGGATGGCGACAGCTTTGGGGTGGCCTTCATCTAGCAGTGGATAGAGCACGTCAGAAATGCCGATTGAGCAGAAACAAAACTCTTTGAAGGAGGCAGAAAAACACAAAAAGGGATGCAAAAAGAGAATGTTTTTTTAAGTCGAATTGTGACTCCAAATGAAGACATTCTTCGAATTACTTCGGAGGAAGTCAATGGTCGCATGGCAACTAAATATGTGTAATGCTCGGAGTAACTTTAAAATAATGTTTAAAAATCCCCCCGATAGTTTGTGGTCCACTCACGGACGAAGGCCTCTCCATGCCGCCGCAGTCACCAAAATAACGACTACTTAAAAAAGTAAAATGTGAGTTCGCATTTGTTACTCTCGTAGCCTGACCCCAACAACACCCTTGGACCCGCCTGTCGTGCCGTCAAAATATTTCACATCAGGTCCGACCTTGCGTCTTGGCCTCTCTAAACGTGCCAAGCTGACGCCACTCCACCCCGGATCTCCGTGAAACTGCCACGGACCACCACGGACCGCCACAGCCGCCAGCCACTGACTCTCTCCACGTGCCGTGGAATGTCCCAGTCAGCTACTAAGCCATTCCACTTGCCACGGTCTTCGAGCGACACATTCCAAATACCAAGCACTCCCACAGTCTGCCACTGAACCCATGGACTTGTCGGGGACAAGCACCGACCCATTCAACTGCCAAGGGCCACTAACCATTGACACAGCCCAAGCGCGACTCGACTTGCCATTACTCAACATATACAAGACCCGCCATGCCTCAATAGGTATGGTCTGCTGTAAGCTAACCTGACTCTCTGCCACGCCAGCTACAGTAGAGATTGCCACAGCCATGCTGTGAGGTGACTGCTGTCTGCCTGTAGCAGCCACGGCCTAAAACGTGGCTGCTAGACTGGCTTGAAGCACCACCACCAAAGGCAACCTCACCTGCCATGGCTTTTACCTGGCTGCCCTGAACCGGCCACAGATGAAATCTGAGGCACGGTTTAACAGTGAAAGCCCTTCATTCCATTTTAATAGCACGTTCTTGTTTAGCACATGGTTAAAAATCATCTGAATAACTTAGCTTTAATGATTTTTGTTAGAGTCTGTAGAGCCAACTTAGTTTTGCATTTTGTTATGTTGTTATATACCACGAGTGTTTGGTGTAAACTTTAACGCAAGATTGGTTTTAATTCCGTATGACATCACGGGATATTTCCCGGACTCTGTTTCAGGAAAATCGAAATGTTTTCATCCTGACTCCTCCCCCGCCCCTCGTCACACGGCGTCATGAAAAGTCAAATATGACGTCACAAAGCTCTGCCCCCCCCCACCCCCCAAAACCATATTTCTATTTTGAAAATAAAACATGCTTCAAATCGCTTTAAACTATTGTTGTCATTGCAGTGCGTTGTTCATGTGGCGCTGCACTCCAATGTTGTAGGAGTGTTGTTATAACAATTCTATATTTATTTAAAGTTGAGCATTTTGAAGTGACGTCACATTTCTCAACCCCCCCCCCCTCGTCACACATCGTCACAAATGTCTGACCCCCCCCCCCCCCAGGTGCGTGACATCATTTATGTACGGCCTCTTAACTGCTGCTGTTGTTCATTAAACCTCCTTTGCCAGTACAAACATGTAATAATAGTAGGGTTTTCCCCTTTTTTCTGGCAACAAAACTGAAACCTTTTTTTACAAGGATTCATGTCACTGCATTAACCACAAAACTTGCGGTCAAAATGCACAAAAAAACATACTATGATAATATATGTGGCATTGTCCTTGAAACTGATTGAGCTGTGTGACGCCTTTTGGCGTCCTCTGGTCGAGCACCCATCGGGTTGAGGCTCAAAAGAAAGCCGTCCCTTGGTGTGGACCAATCAGGCTCAAAAGAAAGCCGTCCCTTGGTGTGGACCAATCAGTTTAAAGGACAATGCCACATATATATTATCATAGTGTGTGTTTTAATAATGATGATGAAGTATGTGTTTTGTTTGTATTTTGACCACAAGCATTGTGGTTAATGCAGTAAACATGAATCCTTGTCAAAAGGTTTCAGTTTTGTTGCCAGAAAAAAGGGGAAAAACCCCTATTATTGCTGCTGTTGCCGTTGTTGCTGGTGTTACTGTTGTTGATGTTGCTGTTGTTATTGAGACTGTTGTTGCTGCTGTTGCTGTTGTTGTTACTGTTGTTGCCTTTGTTGCTACTGTTGTTGTTGGTGTTGTTACTGTTGTTGCTGCTGCTGCTGTTGTTGTTACTGTTGTTGCTGCTGCTGTTGTTGTTACTGTTGATGCTGCTGTTGTTACTGTTGTTGCTGTTGTTGTTACTGTTGTTGTTGCTGTTGTTGCTGTTGTTACTGTTGTTGTTGCTGCTGTTGTTGTTGCTGTTACTGTTGTTGTTACTGTTGTTGTTGCTGTTGTTGCTGTTGTTACTGTTGTTGTTGCTGCTGCTGTTGTTGTTGCTGTTGCTGTTGTTGTTACTGTTGTTGTTGCTGTTGTTGCTGTTGTTACTGTTGTTGTTGCTGCTGCTGTTGTTGTTGCTGTTGTTGCTGCTGCTGCTGTGACAACTCCCAGCGCGGTTCTCTCTCTCGCCTCACTGTGCACCTGGGGCCCTGGTGCTTCTCCAGTCCGCTACGCTCCAGCGTGCACCCCCTGCCCTCTGCATCTGCTTGAGACCTTCACACATTTGACCCTCATGGCGGTGACCCCGGGGTCCCATAAGCCCCCCCCCGCCCCCCGGCTCTCGCGTGAACTGCGTTGCGACGTCGTTTCATGTCCGCTGAAGGGCCAACCGACGAGGCGACCTCTTCCTCTCGACGAGCTCCGCTCGACGCGCGCTCATCAAAGTTTTGTGACTACGGCCGTTCTGGCCGCGACTTAGACGACGACTTAGACGACGACTTAGACGACGACTTAGACGACGACTTAGACGACGACTTAGACGACGACGGGGTGCTCGGCGGAGCACCGGAGGATTGATTCCCGGTGGCTCGCTGCGTTTATTGCGTGCGCTAGTGGGGGGGGAGGGGGGGGTGGGGAGACGGAGTCGCCCAAAAGTAAATAATTGGGCGGCGATTTTGGCTTCCGTTTATTGGGGACCCCCGGGGGGTCCGGCCACGAGGTTCACTTCACGTCGGGGACTCTCCGAGAAACTCGACCGTCGTTAAATTGTCACGTGGCTGGATGTTACTGCACACCCCACCCCTCTCCCCACCCCCTCTGCATTTCCCCATTCTCACGATGAAATGAGTTGCAGGGAAAAAACAAAAACATTGTATGCGCAAAAATCCAAAACAACGTTTAGCAATTTTGTTTAATCGAGAACATTCACTGACAATGTCACCGCAATAGACAATGACTCCCCACGCCCCGTGTAGCCCCAACAGACTGTCGGAACGAGTGCTCCTACTCGCACACCTAACACTGTGGCACCACCCCTGACCGACCGCCTTTGTCTCCCCCGCGGTGATGTTCACTACGCAGCAGCAGCAGGAGCTGCAGCAGCAGGTACGCTCGTTTGAGGCAGAGCGTACATAGGGGAGGCCCAGCACCGCTCCGAGGGGGGGTAAAGAGAGAGGCAGGCTGGGTGGTGGACGGCTGGTGAAGTGAGTAGGATAGTCCAGCAGGTCTCTGTGTGAATCTATGGGTCTTTGTGTTAAGTCTACGGGTCTCTGTGTGAATATATGCGTCTCTGTGTGAATCTATGGGTCTCCGTGTGAATCTATGGGTCTCTGTGTTAGTCTACGGGTCTCTGTGTGAATCTATGGGTCTCTGTGTTAGTCTACGGGTCTCTGTGGGAATCTATGGGCTCTGTGTTAGTCTACGGGTCTCTGTGTGAATCTATGGATTTCTGTGTGAATCTATGGGTCTCTGTGTTAGTCTATGGGTCTCTGTGTCAATCTATGGATCTGTGTGAATCTATGGGTCTCTGTGTTAGTCTACGGGTCTCTGTGTGAATCTATGGATCTGTGTGAATCTATGGGTCTCTGTGTTAGTCTACGGGTCTCTGTGTGAATCTATGGGTTTCTGTGTGAATCTATGGGTCTCTGTGTTAGTCTACGGGTCTCTGTGTTAGTCTACGGTGTGTTAGTCTACGGGTCTCTGTGTTAGTCTACGGGTCTCTGTGGGAATCTATGGGCTCTGTGTTAGTCTACGGGTCTCTGTGTGAATCTATGGATCTCTGTGTGAATCTATGGGTCTCTGTGTTAGTCTACGGGTCTCTGTGTGAATCTATGGGTCTCTGTGTGAGTCTACGGGTCTCTGTGTTAGTCTACGGGTCTCTGTGTGAATCTATGGGTCTCTGTGTTAATCTCTGGGTCTCTGTGTTAGTCTACGGGTCTCTGTGTGAATCTATGGATCTCTGTGTTAATCTCTGGGTCTCTGTGTTAGTCTTCAGGTCTCTGTGTGAATCTATGGGTTTCTGTGTGAATCTATAGGTCTCTGTGTTAGTCTACGGGTCTCTGTGTTAGTCTACGGGTCTCTGTGTTAGTCTACGGGTCTCTGTGTTAGTCTACGGGTCTCTGTGGGAATCTATGGGCTCTGTGTTAGTCTACGGGTCTCTGTGTGAATCTATGGATCTCTGTGTGAATCTACGGGTCTCTGTGTTAGTCTACGGGTCTCTGTGTGAATCTATGGGTCTCTGTGTGAGTCTACGGGTCTCTGTGTTAGTCTATTGGTTTTTGTGTGAGTCTACGGGTCTCTGTGTGAGTCTACGGGTCTCTGTGTTAGTCTACGGGTCTCTGTGTTAGTCTATTGGTTTTTGTGTGAGTCTACAGGTCTCTGTGTGAGTCTACGGGTCTCTGTGTTAGTCTACGGGTCTCTGTGTGAATCTACGGGTCTCTGTGTGAGTCTACGGGTCTCTGTGTTAGTCTACGGGTCTCTGTGTGAGTCTACGGGTCTCTGTGTTAGTCTACGGGTCTCTGTGTTAGTCTACGGGTCTCTGTGGGAATCTATGGGCTCTGTGTTAGCCTACGGGTCTCTGTGTGAATCTATGGATCTCTGTGGGAATCTATGGGTCTCTGTGTTAGTCTACGGGTCTCTGTGTGAATCTATGGGTTTCTGTGTGAATCTATGGGTCTCTGTGTTAGTCTACGGGTCTCTGTGTTAGTCTACGGGTCTCTGTGTTAGTCTACGGGTCTCTGTGTTAGTCTACGGGTCTCTGTGTTATTCTACGGGTGTAAATCGACCACTCCGCCTCTGGAGGCGAATGTGGGTGGAGCGCCGTCCGAGGCGGTGTTTGCGGTAGCGGCGGCGACGACGACGACGACGTGGACGGTGATACTCGTGGAGCGGCACGGGCGCCCCCGGTCGGCCGCCCTCACCGTCAGCTCGTAGGCCTCTACCGCGGAGCCGTCCAGCTTCCTCGCCACAGAGACGACGCCCAGCGCGCCGTGGACGGCGAAGGAATTCCCCACGTTTCCTGCCGGGGGAATTCGCGAGTTCGCGTCGTCAAAAGCGAAGGGAACCGCCGAGGGCGAACGCCGCGGGTGGGAAGCCCCGGCGCCCGTCGGCCGCCGGCGATCCGAGCTGGACGGGGGAGAGACACGCGACGGAGCGTCGCCACGAAAAAAACGCGACACGGGAAATGTGCTCCAGTGCAGAAACTCCCTCCGCGTGGGGGGGAGTGGCGGTGGGAGTGGTGGGAGTGGTGGGAGCGGTGGGAGTGGTTGTGGTAGGAGTGGTGGGAGTGGAGGTGGGAGTGGTGGGAGTGGTGGGAGTGGTGGGAGCGGTGGGAGTGGTGGGAGTGGTGGGAGTGGGAGTGGTGGGAGTGGTGGGAGCGGTGGGAGTGGTGGGAGTGGTGGGAGTGGTGGGAGCGGTGGGAGTGGTGGGAGTGGTGGGAGTGGGAGTGGTGGGAGTGGTGGGAGTGGTGGGAGTGGTGGTGGGAGCGGTGGCGGTGGGAGCGGTGGAAGTGGTGGGAGTGGTGGGAGTGGGAGTGGTGGCGGTGGTGGGAGTGGTGGGAGCGGTGGGAGTGGTGGGAGTGGTGGGAGTGGTGGGAGTGGTGGTGGGAGTAGTGGGAGTGGTGGGAGTGGTGAGAGTGGTGGGAGTGGTAGTGGGAGTGGTGGGAGCGGTGGGAGTGGTGGAAGTGGTGGTGGGAGCGGTGGGAGTGGTGGTGAGGCGGTCACCGTGGCTGATGCTGTATCTGACGTCGGCGTTGGGGCCTTCGTCGCGGTCCAGCGCCGTGACGCGCACCACGGCGGAGCCCACGGCCGCCGACTCGGCCACGCGGGCCTCGTAGGGGCCGCCGGTGAAGCGGGGCGCGTGGTCGTTGGCATCGTCGACGCTCACCGCCAGCGTGGCGTACGCTCGCCTCACGGGGATCCCGCCGTCCTGCACCTGTTTGTGCGAGAGAGTGAGAGAGTGAGAGAGACAGTGAGAGAGTGAGAGGGTGAGGGAGAGAGAGTGAGAGAGAGAGAGTGAGAGAGAGATAGAGAGAGAGAGTGAAAGTGAGACAGAGAGAGAGTGAGAGAGAGTGAAAGTGAGACAGAGAGAGAGTGAGAGAGAGTGAAAGTGAGACAGAGAGTGAGAAGAGAGTGAGAGAGAGATAGAGTGTGAAAGTGAGACAGAGAGAGAGTGAGTGAGAGAGAGTGAGATAGAGATAGAGAGTGAAAGTGAGACAGAGAGAGAGTGAGAGAGTGTGAAAGTGAGACAGAGAGAGAGTGAGTGAGAGAGAGTGAGAAAGTGAGAGAGAGTGAGATAGAGAGTGAGAGAGAGAGTGAGAGAGAGGTCCGAGCGGAGAGATCGCTCGCCACGAACGCCCCCTGACAGGAGGAGACCGTCCGCGGTGAGTCACGTCGTGCTGGTCGCGTGCGACGTGACCGGCGCTGCGGTGCCGTCAAACTGCGACACCGGCACCTGACACGGCCAATCACCAAGGTTTGTCGTCACCGAAACAAAACGTGGCCATCGGTTACGCGGTTTGTTTACGTGACAAACTACACGACACAATACTATACACTACACTGTACACTACTATACTGTACACTACACTACACACTACTATACACTACACTACTATACACTACACTGTACACTACTATACACTACACACTACTATACACTACACTATACACTACACTGTACACTACTATACACTACACTATACACTACACTGTACACTACTATACACTACACTATACACTACACTATAGACTACTATACACTACTATACACTACACTATACACTACACTATACCACTATACACCACACTATACACTACTATACACTACACACTACACTATAGACTACTATACACTACTATACACTATACACTACTATACACTACACTACTATACACTACACTAAACTATACACTACACTATACACAACACTATACACTACACTATACACTACTATACACTACACTAATATACACTACACTATACACTGCACTATACACTACTATACACTACACTGTACACTACTATACAGTACACTATACACTACTGTACACTATACTACTATACACTACACTACACACTACTATACACTACACTACTATACAGTACACTATACAATACTGTACACTACACTACTATACACTACTATACACTACACTGTACACTACTATACAGTACACTATACACTACTATACATTACACTACTATACACTACTATACACTACACTGTACACTACACTATACACTACTATACGGTACATTATACACTACTATACACTACACTATACACTACACAACTATACAATACACTATACTATAGACTACTATACACTACACTATACAGTACACTATACAGTACACTATACACTACACTACTATACACTACACTATACACTACATTATACACTAGCCTATACACTACTATACACTATACTATACACTACTATACAGTACGCTAAACACTACGATACAGGACACTATACACTACACTATACACTACTATACACTACACTATAGACTACACTACACATTACTATACACTACACTATACACTACACTACACACTACTATACACTACACTATACACTACACTATAGACTACACTATACACTACTATACACTATACACTACACTATACACTACACTACACATTACTATACGGTACACTATATACTACTACACAGTACGCTAAACACTACTATACAGGACACTATGGTCACCACGCAAGACAGCGGTCACGGCATCGTTGTCATCGTCGTCATCATCGTCGTCATCAGCACCTTCGATTTGCACGGTCGGCACACACACGTACACACACACATGTACACACACACGTACACACACACACGTACACACACACGTACACACACACGTACACACACATATGTACACACACACACGCACACACACACACGTACACACACACGTACAACACAACACATGTACACACGCACACACACACGTACACACACGTACACACACACACGTACACACACACACGTACACACACACACACGTACACACACATACACACACACACGTACACACACACACGTACACACACGTACACACACGCACACACACACGTACACACACGCACACACGTACACACACACTCACTCACACACACTCACTCACACAAAGATAAAGATCCCCTGTATAGCCTTAACAGACTGTAGGGGCAAGTGCTGTTAGCGAGCACCTATGAAGGCCGGAACGGTACACGAGGGGGTGGGTGGCCAGCACCACGCCCGACCGCCTTAGTCTCCCTAGTGGCGATGTTAACACCTCACTCTCACACACGTACACACACACGTACACACCTCACTCTCACACAAGTACACACACACGTACACATGTAAACACGTACACACGTACACACACGTGCACCTGGCGTGGCGCCCTCTCACCATGACGGTGAGCAGGTGGCTCCGCTTGGCCTCTCGGTCCAGCCTCTCGGCGGCGGTGACCTCGCCGGTGACGGGGTCCACGCGGAACAGACGCAGGCTCTCCGCGGCGTCGCCGCCGCCTAAGCCGACGAGGGAGAAGGAGAGCCGGGCGGCGACGGCGCCGGCATCGGCGTCCGTCGCCTCCAGCCGCAGGATCCCGGCGGCGGCAGGAGGAGTCTCCTCGGCCACGGTCGCCTCGTAGAGGTCACGGGAGAAGCGGGGCCAGTGGTCGTTCACGTCCAGTACCGTCACCTCCACCTGGCGGGGGGGTGGGTGGTGAGGGTAGTGGGGGTGAGTAATGTGGTGATGCGGGTGGTAAAACAACCCACTACCTCCTCGTGGTGCCGGACGGGCAACGCTGTCGTGGACGGTGCACACACAGACACACACACAGACACACACAGACACACAACAACAACCGCCATTCGCCACTAAGTGGCGGTGACGTCACCACGACGCTTGTGCCAGGCTATGTGCACCCTGAGGCCACGTGAAGTGTCGAACGCCCGCTGGCAGGAGGTCACGGGGCAGACCCAGGTGCCACGGGTCGACTGACTGAGATGACTGGCTGATGCACCACCTGTGCCCCCTACTGTGCCAACCTGCTGTGCTTTAGCCACCCGGCGCTCCGCTCGTTGTTGTGAGCGTCGCTCCTCCGCCCTCCGTTGTTGTTGGAGGGCGACTGCCTCCAACTGCCCAGTAGCATCCTTCACGAGCCTCCTCCACAGAGGCCGATCTTGACACCGCTGGTACCAGTCATCGGCAAGTCCACTCAGCTCCACGTCCTCCTGTACCACATCACTCCATCTCTTCTCTAGCCCGTGCCGCTCCCGCTTAGCCCCCTCAATCCGGCCAAACAAAAGCTGTTTCGGCATGCGGTGGCTGGGCATGCGGGCTACATGACCCAGCCATCGCAGCCTTGCCTGCCGGAGGAGCTCACCGATGGGACCCTGCCCAGATCTTTCAAGGATTTGTGAGCTCCTCACACAATCCAGTCTGGTTAAACCCAGGATGGATCGTAGGCAGGCCAGCCTAAATGTTTCTAACCGGCGAAGATGTTCCATTAGGGGGGTCCACGTTTCGCAAGCGTAGAGAAGGGAGGGAATGACCGTGGCCGAGAAGACCTGAAGCTTAGTGCGGAGCGACAGACCAGGTAGCTTCCACACAGCGTTACACAACCGATGAAAAGATATTGCCGCTCGACTGATTCGGAGTGAGACCTCTGCTGTTAAACTGGAGCCAGTCATAAGCACACTGCCCAGGTATGGGAAACTCTCCACTCTCTCCACAACTGCCCCATCACCGATTGGGAGTTGTGGGGGTGGAGTGTCCGATGGTACAAAATACCCAGGCAGGTGCTTAGTTTTGGTGGGGCTGATGGTAAGGCCCCACCTCTTAGTGGCACGCTCCAGTCTCAGCAGCAGCGTCTCCAACTCCTCCTCTGACTGAGCAGCTATTACCAAATCATCAGCATACATAACGTGGTTGAGCAATAGGGAGCCATCCCTTGACCGCACCCGGGCATCGATTAGCCTCCCATTATATCTGTACCATATGGAGATTCCCCTGGTACAGCTATTGAAGGCTTCACGGACTACGTGGTCAAAATAGATGTTAAATAATGTGGGAGCCAGAGGACATCCCTGTCGCACCCCAAGGTGTACAGGGAATGGCTCTGACTCCCGGCCACGTAGTTTTACCCGGGCCCGCTCACCATCATGAAGGTCCTTAATGATCGTGAGCAGATGGTCAGGTACTCCAAAAGCACGAAGAACGACCCAGAGCCCAGGCCTACTGATGGTATCATAGGCCTTGACCAGGTCAATAAAGCAGAGATGTAGGTCTTGTTGGAATTCCCTACACCTCTGCTGTAGCAGACGGACAGAAAATATGGCATCTGTGCAGGACCGCCCTATCCTGAAACCGCATTGGGGCTCCGCAAGCCTCTCCTCAGCGTGCCTGGCAAGGCGATGCTGAATAATCCTTGCCAGGACCTTTCCCGGCACACTGAGGAGTGAGATGCCCCTGTAGTTGTTACAGTCTGTGCGGTCCCCCTTCTTAAAAAGGGGGACCACCAGGGCATCCTTCCAATCCTGCGGAACCCGTCCAGTGGTCCAGACTGTTGTTATGATGTCATATAGGGCAGTCTGTGCACAAACGCCACCCTCCCTCAGCATTTCGCTTGGGAGATCATCTCTGCCCGCTGCCTTTCCTGGTCTCAGACTCCGGATCACCTGCAATACTTCCTCAGCAGATGGCACCTCAGCCAGCCACTCACAGGGGGTGACTTCTTCCAATATTTGAGGCACCGCAGCCTCAGCAGGGTCATCCTCACTTTGTGCCACGATGTTTTCCTGGCTGAGGGATTTTCCCTCCCCCAGGACCTCACAGAAATGCTCAGCAAATCTGCGAACCTGTTCCTGGGGGTCGGAGATTGGATCACCGTTTTTTCCCCTAATGATGGTAATAGGTGTGGCGCTGCAGGTTACTTTTTTGATGGAGTTAAATAGAGATTTGTGATCACGGGCCACTGAGGCAGACTCCATCTCCTCAGCAACCCGCGACCACCACCCATCCTTGCAGCGCCTCACGGCTCTCCGAACCTCCGAGCGAAGGCTGCGGTAAGCCTCCTCATTCTCTGACGTGGGATTCTGTAGCCGATGACAGTGGGCCTGTCGCTTTTTCTCAACCATCCTGAACACCTCCTCTGTCAGCCAGGGTCTCTGGGGAGGTCTGGACCGTGTACCCAAAGCAGCCATTGCAGCTGCATGAGTCACAGTTCTAAACCTCGCCCATTTACCCTCGACATCAGGAGGAGTCGGGGACGATGCCAATCCCAGCCGCAAGCGATGATGAAATTCTCGCTTGCAACTTTCATCAGATAACTGAGACCAGGCCACTTTAGGTTGGAATGGGGTCCTGGGTGTACACCCACCACCGGAGTGGAAGAATGGCAGGCGCATCTTACAGATGACTAGTCGATGGTCAGAGGGCAGATCAGCTCCACGGTAGGTCCTGGTGTCAAGGACATGTGCTCGCATTCGCTGGTCCGTCACTATGTAGTCCAGCAGATGTTCTTGCTTGGACCCGGCATGCATCCATGATGTTGTGTGGATGCGCCGATGCCGGAACAGCGTGTTGGTAATTACAAGCACATGGGCTGCACAAAAATCTAGCAGCCTCCTACCGTTGTTATTGAGCTGATCTGGCCCATGCCCTCCAATCACTCCAGACCAGGTGCCAGTATCATGACCAACTCGGGCATTGAAGTCACCCAACATGATGACTCTATCCCGAGAGGCCACTTTAGCCAGCACCTGTGACAGGAGGTCATAGAAGGCATCTGACTCATCGGCTTTGCCTGCATCCCTCCACGGATGTTCATCTTCGGTGGGGGCATAAGTAACCACGACCACCATTTCTCGCCTCCGGTTGATGGGAAGGCGAGCCCAAAGTAGCCTGGGGCTTACAGCTTCCCACACCTCACCGCCACGCTCCCACGCCCCCTTCATTCTTTTGTTCAAAAGAAGACCCACACCCTGTTGTTTGGCAGTCTGCTGCCCCGAGTAGAGAACTGTCCACCCCTCATGGTGGCAGGAGCCAGAGCCGGTCCACCGGACCTCCTGAATGCCGCATAGATCCAGGCGATACCGGTCCAGCTCCCGACAGAGGAGTGGCAGCCTCTCTTCTGCAGTGAGCGTTCGAACATTCCACGTGGCCACCCGTAGTGGCTTTTCGTTGTTTCTGGAGTAGCCCCGAGGGTAGGTATTCAATCTCCTGGCTCCGCCAATTGGGGTTTGGCCAGGAGACGTCATAGACGCCTGGCCCCCCGGGGCCTCCAGCACAAGCTTATTAGTTACATATTTCAGTTTAATTCGTGGTTTCGTGGTAATTCATTGAAGGTGGAGGGGTTACCAGCCCCTCGCACCCGTCCAGAGCCCCCGTTTAGCCCCTGTGGTGGACACATATGCCATGAGGGGAGGAGCCAATCAAAATTGGATCTCCCCCCACAGCACTGTCCACGACAGAGTTGCCCGTCCGGCACCGCGAGGAGGTAGGGGGTTGTTTTGCCGGACAGACACACACACAGACACACACACAGACACACACAGACACACACACACATTCACACACACACAGACACACACAGACACACACACAGACACACACACAGACACAGACACACACACAGACACACAAACACACACACAGACACACAGACACACACACAGACACACAGACACACACACAGACACACAGACACACACAGACACACACACAGACACACACACAGACACACACACAAAGACAAAGATCCCCCATATAGCCTTAACAGACTGTAGGGGCAAGTGCTGTTAGCGAGCACCTATGAAGGCCGGAACGGTACACGAGGGGGTGGGTGGCCAGCACCACGCCCGACCGCCTTTGTCTCCCTAGTGGCAATGTTTACACACCGCACCAGGTACTCATTTGAGGCTGAGTCGACCTAGGGGAGGCCCGGGACCGGTTCAGATAATCGTCACTGGTGTTGGCCGTGAGCGGGAATCGAACCCGGGTCGCCAGGTTCATAGCGCAGCGCGCTAACCGCTACACTATCGCTCCCCACACAGACACACACACAGACACACTCAGACACACACAGACACACACACAGACACACACAGACACACACACACAGACACACACACAGACACACACAGACACACACACAGACACACACACCGACACACACAGACACAGACGCACACACAGACACACACACAGACACGCGTGCCTGCCCACCAGGGTGGTTGCAGCGTTGGTCCCGTCGGTGAGCGTCACGGTGAGCCGGTAGAGGGAGCACCGCTCGGCATCCAGCGGCTTGGCCACCTCCACAAAGCCGCTGTGCTCCGTCACGTGGAAGCTGCCCTCCCAGTTACCGCCTGCCAACACCGTCACCATCGTCATCATCATCATCATCACGTCACCGTTAGCACACCACCATCAAGATGTCACCGTTAAACCATCCACATGATGTCACCATGAACACAACACGTGGGTTGGGGTGTGGTGTGTATTGTGTGTGTGGTGTGTGTGTGGTGTGTGTGTGGTGTGTGTGTGGTGTGTGTGTGGTGTGTGTGGTGTTTGTGTGTGGTGTGTGTGGTGTGTGTATGATGTGTGTGGTGTGTGTGTGTGGTGTGTGTGTGTGTGGTGTGTGTGGTGTGTGTGATGTGTGTGGTGTGTGGTGTGTGGTGTGTGTTCTGTGTGTGTGGTGTGTGTGTGTGTGGTGTGTGTGGTGTGTGTGTGTGGTGCGTATGGTGTGTGTGGTGTGGTGTGTGTGGTGTGTGTGATGTGTGTGTGTTACTGTGTGTGTGACTGTGTGTGTGGTGTGTGTGGTGTGTGTGTGGTGTGTGTGTGGTGTGTGTGGTGTGTGTGTGGTGTGTGTGGTGTGTGGTGTGTGTGGTGTGTGTGGTGTGTGGTGTGTGTGGTGTGTGTGGTGTGTGTGTGTGGTGTGTGTGTGTGGTGTGTGTGTAGTGTGTGTGGTGTGTGTGTGTGTGGTGTGCGTCGTGTATGTGTGTGGTGTGTGTGGTGTGTGTGTGTGTGTGGTGTGTGTGGTGTGTGTGTGGGTGTGTGTGTGGTGCGTGTGTGTGGTGTGTGTGTGTGGTGTGTGTGTGGTGCGTGTGGTGTGTGTGTGTGGTGTATGTGTGGTGTGTGTGTGGTGTGTGTTGTGTGTGGTGTGTGTGTGGTGTGTGGTGTGTGTGTGGTGTGTGTGGTGTGTGTGGTCTGTGTGGTGTGTGTGGTGTGTGGTGTGTGTGGTGTGTGTGGTGTATGTGTGTGGGGTGTGTGGTGTGTGTGTGTGGTGTGTGTGTGGTGTGTGGTGTGTGTGTATGGTGTGTGTGGTGTGTGTGGTGTGTGTGTGGTGTGTGTGGTGTGTGCGGTGTGTGTGGTGTGTGTGTGGTGTGTGTGGTGCGTGTGTGTGGTGTGTGTGTGTGTGGTGTGTGTGTGTGTGGGGCGTGTGGTGTGTGTGTGTAGTGTGTGTGTGGTGTGTGTGGTGTGTGTGTGGTGTGTGTGGTGTGTGTGGTGTGTGTGGTGTGTGTGGTGTATATGTGTGTGTGTGTGGTGAGTGTGTGGTGTGTGTGTGGTGTGTGTGTGTGGTGTGTGTGGTGTGTGTGTGTGGTGTGTGTGTGGTGTGTGTGGTGTGTGTGGTGTATGTGTGTGTGTGTGTGTGGTGTGTGTGTGGTGTGTGTGGTGTGTGTGTGGTGTGTGTGTGGTGTGTGTGGTGTATGTGGTGTGTGTGTGGTGTGTGTGGTGTGTGTGGTGTATGTGTGTGTGTGGTGTGTGTGGTGTGTATGTGGTGTGTGTGGTGTGTGGTGTGTGTGGTGTGTGTGTGGTGTGTGTGGTGTGTGTGTGGTGTGTGTGGTGTGTGTGGTGTATGTGTGTGTGTGGAGTGTGTGGTGAGTGTGTGGTGTGTGTGTGGTGTGTGTGGTGTGTGTGGTGTATGTGTGTGTGTGGAGTGTGTGGTGAGTGTGTGGTGTGTGTGTGGTGTGTGTGGTGTGTGGTGTGTGTGGTGTGTGTGTGGTGTGTGTGGTGTGTGTGTGGTGTGTGTGGTGTGTGTGGTGTATGTGTGTGTGTGGAGTGTGTGGTGAGTGTGTGGTGTGTATGTGGTGTGTGTCGTGTGTGTGGTGTGTGTGTGGTGTGTGTGTTGTGTGTGTGTGGTGTGTGTGTGGTGAGTGTGTGGTGTGTGTGGTGTGTGTGTGGTGTGTGTGTGTGGTGTGTGTGGTGGCACCACGTGACCTGTGATGCTGAACCACAGGAGGCTCCCCCACGTGCTCTCCGTGGGCAGCACGATCACCACCATGCCCACGGCGGCCGTCTCCGCCACGGTGACCGCGTGCTGCCTCAGGGCGAAGGCCGCGGGCGTCTCGGGTGGCCGTGGAGCGGCGATCCACTCCACGTGGAGCGTGGCCGTCGACGACTTGGGCGGTCGCCCCCCGTCCGTGGCGTGGACCTGCGGGGCCGGCGACGCCGACATCGGCGAGTTCCGTTTCAGCGGTCGAATCGTCGCGGCGATAAGAGGCGAGGCGGGGGGGGGGGGGTCCTTGCGTCGAGTCGGGGTTACCTCGTCATGCGTGTCTGCGTGAGGAGGGAGAGGAGGAGGGAGAGGAGGAGGGAGAGGGGGAGTAGGGAGAGCAGGAGAGGAGGAGGTAGCATGTGGAGTGTGCCCAGCACCGTGATTGAGTTGGATGTCCCCGCAGGCTGCCGCCTGCTCTGGCTGTAGACGATTCCTCGCGCGCGGTCGATGGCAAAGTCTCCAACGTCGTGCCCCCCGCTGATGACGTAACGCAGATCCGCGTTGATGCCCCGGTCGGCGTCGGCGGCGTAGACACGGGCGACGGGCACCGCCGGGCCCGGGGTCGGCGCCGCCGCCGCCGCGACGACTTTGACTCGCGTGAGGTTCCTGGGGAAGCGCGGGGCGTTGTCGTTCTCGTCGGAGACGCTCAGCGTCACCGCCACCCTCGCTTCACGCGGGGGGACGCCGCCGTCCACGATGGACACCTGGCGCCGGCCGGCGGGAAGCACACACAGACACGCACAGACACGCACAGACACGCACGCACAGACACACACGCACAAACACACACAGACACGCACAGACACACACAGACACACACAGACACGCACAGACACACACAGACACGCACGCACAGACACACACACACAGACACACACAGACACACACAGACACAGACACACACAGACACGCACAGACACACACTGACACGCACAGACACGCACAGACATGCACAGACACACATGCACAGACACACACGCACAGACACACACAGACACGCACAGACACGCAAGCACAGACACACACAGACACGCACAGACACGCACGCACAGACACGCACATACAGACACGCACGCACAACAACAACCGCCATTCGGCCACTAAGTGGCAGTGATGTCACCATGACGCTTGTGCCAGGCTAGGTGCACGTTGAAGCCACGTGAAGTATCGAACGCCCGCTGGCCGGAGGTCACGGGGCAGACCCAGGTGCCACGGGTCGACTGAGATGACTGGCTGATGCACCAACTGTGTCCCCTACTGTACCACCACTACCACCACTACTACCACCACCACCACTACCACTACTACCACCACCATTATCACTACCACCACAACTACCACCACCACAACTACCACCACCACAGCCACTACTACCACTACCACCACCATCACTCCACCACCACCACCATCCCTACCACCACTACTACCACTACCACCACCACCACTACCATCATCATCACTACTACTACCACCACTACTACCACTACCACCACCCACCACTACCATCACCACTACTACTACCACCACCACAACTTCCACCACTACCAGCACAACTTCCACCACCACTACTACCACTACCACCACCATCACTACCACCACTACCAATGCCACCACCAACACGACTACCACCACCATTACTACTACCATTATCATCACCACCACCAATAGCACCAGCACTACTACCACCATCACCACTACTACCACCACCACCATCACTCCACCACTACCACTACTACCACCACCACTACTACCAGCATCACTACCACCACCGCCACTATTTCCACCACTACCACCACAACTTCCACCACCACTACTACCACTACCACCACCATCACGAACACCGCTACCAACACCACCACGACTACCACTAACACCACCACTACTACAACTACCACCACTACTACCACTACCATTATCACTACCACCACCACTACTACTACAACCACCACTACCACCACCACTACCACCAACACCACCACCACCACAACTACCACCCCCACCACAACCACCACCCTCACGGTGACTCTTACCTCCAGCTCGTGCTCCGCCTGCCTCTCTCTGTCCAGCGGCCTGCTGGTGGTGTGGATGACGCCTGTGACGAGTCGTTCACCAGAGGTGAACCACAACCCTCCCACGCCGGCCGGCACACGCACACGGTGGGGTGGGGGGCGTCAACGTGGAGACGGGGTGGGGGGGGTAGCTCGTCAGTTGACAACTTAAAGACGACATCACCACGTGATGTCAGGCTATGTTGGGTCACATCGTGCCAAATGGAAATGCGTCGATAGTAAATGTTGTTGGATTTGCTCTCTATACACTACAATACACTACAATACACGCTATACACTACGCTACACACTGCTATACACTACACTATACACTACTATACACTACACTATACACTACTATACATTACACTATACACTACAATACACTACTATACACTACAATATACACTACACTATACACTACGCTAAGCACTATTATACACTATACAATACACTCTACACTACTATACACTACACTATACACTTATAACTACGCGCTGTTGCGTAACCTGCATTGCCACCAGGGCAGTACAGCATTACCCCTGGGTACAACGGTTGGGGTCAGTCGAGGTGAAACAAATCGTGGCCAGGGTTTGGTACGAACCAATCAGACGGTTCCACGTGGGAATGTATGATTGGTTCTACCTGGCCACGAAGGAGTATAAGACGGGTGACCCAACGGACCTTGGGGAGTTCTCTCCCTGCACAAAGACAGAAGACTGGGCTGAAGCCTAGCTAGGACCCTGGACCAGCCTTCCAGCCCTTCTAAGGGCTAAGGCTCGGCAAACCCAGTGGTCAGGACCCACCGGGCCAGCGGTGGGTCAGATAGCCTCCCCTAGGTCCTAGCCGGAGGACTAGGATAGCGGTAGACGTGTGAGTCCCGCCAAGTCCGGAGGTTGTACCTCCTTAGGTATCAAGGAGGTTAGCGGTAGACGTGTGAGTCCCGCCAGGTCCAGAGGCTGTACCTCCCTAGGGTATCGGGTGAGGGGACCGAATATCCCTCTGTGTGTGTTAAGCGTTGTATAAGGAAATAATACAATAAACAGAGTGTGCCTCCTAAAGAAGTCTGCTCGTCCTTACAACACTAAACTACAATACACTACAATACACTATACACTACGCTATACACTACGCTATATACTATACACTGCACTATACACTACACGCTATACACTACTATACACTACGCTACACACAACACAACACACTACGCTACACACAACACAACACACTACACTACACACAACACTACACTATACACTACACTATATACTACACTGCTACACACTACACTATACACTACTATACACTACACTATACACTACACTATACACTACGCTACACACTGCTATACGCTACACACAACACTGTACACTACACTATACATTACTATACACTACACTACTATACACTATACTATACACTACACTATACACTACGCTATACACTATACACTACACTATACACTACGCTGCAAACTGCTATACGCTACACACAACACTGCACACTACACTATCGTTGTAAATGTTGTGGATTTGCTCTCCACCCCCAGCACCACCGCCCCCACCTGTGCTGGTGTTTATGTTGAAGAATCCCTGCGGGTCTCCGCAGACGATGTTGAACGTGAGGCCCCTGCCCCGCGCCTCCCCGGCGGTGTCGGCGGCGGTGTTGGCGGCGGCGTCGGCGTTGTCCGGGTCCCAGGCGTCAACTTGTGCTGCCGCGACGCCCCCTGGGGAGTTCTCCGCCACCTCGGCCCGGTACCACGGACGCGACGCCCGTGGGGGGTTGTCGTTCACGTCCTGGGGGGGGGCGGCGGGACGGGGGCGGGAGAGACGCACGGCATTCGCATCGTGTCGTTTTAAAACGCAGCGGTGCAAACGCACGCACTCACACGTGCGTGCGTGCGCGCAAGTGCGCACGGGTTCCCGTACCTGCACCTCCACGTAGACGTGCAGCGTGGCGAAGCGAGGGACGAGTCCGCGATCCGTAGCGCGCACCGCGAGCCAGTAGCTGCTCGCCGTCTCGCGATCCAGCGGCCGCGCCGTGACGATCGCCCCTGCCGGCGCGGGACACGGCGTCATTAGCCGCGAGGGTTTTTAGTTTTTTTAGTTTATTTATTTTGGTTATAGCCCTGTGAGCCATTCGGCGCTTGAATCGGGTGCAACCACAACAAACAAACAAAAACACGAACAAGAAAAACATCTTACAGTGACTATGTGTGACTGTGCAGGATGAGGGGGGGAGGGAGGAGGGAGGTAGCGGTGGTAGCTGTAGAAGTGGTGGTTGTAGTGATAGCAGTAGTGGGTGTGATCTACCGGTCTCCGGATGAACGCTGAAGACCCCCAGGTCGGACCCGTCCACGAGGGAGTACCGCACCTCCCCGTCGATCCCCCGGTCTTCGTCCGCGGCCGCGACGGTGACGACGACGGCCCCCGCGGGGGCGTCCTCCCGCACGGCGGCGGCCGCCGCGAACTCCGTGAACCGCGGGGCGTGGCGGTTCTCGTCCACGTCCGCCACCTCCACCGTCGCCCGGCAGACCGCCGGCGGCGGCCCCCCGGGGTCGCCGTCGCGCGCGGCCACCGTCAGGTCGTAGCGGCGTCGCCTCTCGAAGTCGAGCGGCCGCGCCAGACGCAGGGCCCCACTCGTCTCGTGCACCGCGAACGTGACGCCGTCCTCGTCCTCGCCCCGCAGGGAGTAGCGCGCCTCCCCGGCGGGGCCACCAGCGTCGAGCCAGCCGAGGACGGCCCCCACCGGGACGTCCTCGGGCACGCGGAGGCGGAGGGGGGCCGGCCCGCACGCGGGCGCGCGGGTCGCGGCGACGGCGACGCGCGGGGCGTGGGCGTTCGCCCGGCTCACGTTCACTACGACGCGCGCCGAGCCGCTCAGCCCGCCGCCGTCGACGGCCGTCACCTTGAACTCGTGCGGCCCCGCGTCGCCGGGCTCCGTCAGCCTCCTGGCGAGCGTCACCTCGCCGCTCGCCGGGTGCACGGCGAAGGCGTCCGAGCGCTGCTCCAGGGTGTAACTGAAGCGCCCGTTGGGGCCCTCGTCGGCGTCCGTGGCGGCGACGCGTAGGAGCGCGGCGCCCGCCGGCGCGTCGTCGGCGACGCCGGCGACGCCGAGAACAGCGGACTCAGGTCGTTGCGGTCCAGCACGTGGACGAAGACCTCGGCGGACGCCGCCCCGCGGCCGTTCTCGGAGAACGCTTTGACCCCTAGCGTGTAGCCGTGGCGCTCCTCGCGGTCCAATGGCACGCCCCTTGTGCGGACGCGCAGGAACCAAAAGTCGCCCACGACGAGCCCCTCCGCCTCGAACGCGGCCTCCTCGTCCCCGGACACGACGGCGTACCGGGCCCCGGGGGCCGAGCGGCCGACGTGGATCCCCATCTTGTCGTGGCTCTCCACGTACGTGGCGGGCGCGGAGTTCTCGTAGACGGTGGCATGGTAGGACGGCCTGGTGAAGCGCAGGGGCGACCCTGGCGGGCCGCGTTGCCCGGCGAGGCATCTCACGCACGGTGGCAGCAGCAGCAGGAGCAGCGGCAGCGGGAGGAGCGCCGAGGCCATCGTGTCGGGCGTCGGGCCCTGCGCCTGAGAGCCGCCGACGACACCGAGCCGCGGTCGGAGAGGCGGGCGCCGTCAAAGTCTCCGGGTTCGTTGGGCGCTCCCGATGGGGTGTCGGTCCTCCTCCTCCTCTAACGTGTCAGATCGAGACCAAACACAAACCAAACAATTTTTCTTTTTGCCAGGCAAGGCGCCCCGCTGAGTTACCGGATAGCGCTTTTTCAGAAGCGACCTGGCCATCGTAAACGATAGCTCGACAATGTGGCTCATCAGCATCGTCGTCATCATCACCATCACGTGGACATTTACAATTACAGCAGCAGACAAATACTCAAAAGGGACGTTTCTACAACCACCGCCATTCGCCACTAAGTGGCGGTGGCGTCACCACGACGCTTGTGCCAGGCCATGTGCACGTTGAGGCCACGTGAAGTGGCGAACGCCCGCGGGCAGGAGGTCACGGGGCAGACCCAGGTGCCACGGGTCGACTGACTGAGATGACTGAGATGACTGGCTGATGCACCACCTGTGCCCCCTACTGTGCCAACCTGCTGTGCTTTAGCCACCCGGCGCTCCGCTCGTTGTTGTGAGCGTCGCTCCTCCGCCCTCCGTTGTTGTTGGAGGGCGACTGCCTCCAACTGCCAAGTAGCGTCCTTCACGAGCCTCCTCCACAGAGGCCGATTATGACACCGCTGGTACCAGTCATCGGCATGTCCACTCAGCTCCACATCCTTCTGTACCACGTCATTCCATCTCTTCTCTAGCCCGTGCCGCGCCCGTTGAGCTCCCTCAATCCGGCTGAACAAAAGCTGTTTAGGCATGCGGTGACTGGACATGTGGGCTACATGACCCAGCCAACGCAGCCTTGCCTGCCGGAGGAGCTCACCGATGGGACTTTGTCCAAATCATTCAAGGGTTTGTAAGCTCCTTACAGAATTCAGCTTGGTTAAACCAGCATAAATTTTTCCAACCGGTGAAGATGCTCCATTAAGGGAGTTAACGTTTCGCAAGCATAAAAAAGGGAGGGAATGACCGTGGCCGAAAAGACCTGAAGCTTCGTGCGGAGCGACAGACCAGGTAGCTTCCACACAGCAGCGTTACGCAAACGATGAAAAGATATTGCCGCTCGACTGATTCGGAGACATCTGCTGTCAAACGGGAGCCGGTCATGAGCACACTGCCCAGGTATTGGAAACTCTCCACTCTCTCCACAACCGCCCCATCACCTCCTTCTGTTCGCCCCCTTATTGGTTACTCACAATACTCCTCTACACTACTGTAGAGCCAGACACTACTACAGAGTCACTACTGGATACTAACTTGATTAGGCGCTTTCGTGATTTTTAATTAACCGACCGTCTGTGTTGCTTTATATAGTTTACAAATTTTGCTAAACCCTGTTTGATTTAGTGTGATGTTCCGTCTCTCTGTATCCCTTGGTATATCTGTGTTAATTCTCCCTACTTAAGGTCTGTCTGCTGTTATGTTTCCTCTACCTGATGATGATTGCTTGTGTTGCGATCGAAACGTCGTATGCTATTATATAATTTTATTTTTTTATTACTTTTTTATTATTTCTACGTGAATTTACCGAAAAAAACAGTCACTACATACTACCCACCTGTATGTAGGGTGTGTAGGTATCTATGCCTACACAGGGATGTGTCCCCCTACCCCAATATATATTAAAATTACGGCCTTGCCACACACTACACATTCTTATAATTTCAAGACCACGCACTACACATAAAAAAAGACCACACACTACATCGATATATAAAAGGCAAAGTTGTGATTGTGTGTGTTGTCTGTTCAAAATGTTTAGCGTACTTTCCGACATGCAACAAACTTTAAATTTGCCATGTGGGTACTTTCCAGACTGTACACCGTGCTAACATTATACAAATACACTTTTGTTTCTTTGGGGGGTGGGGGTGCAATAATGCATTTAGATTTTGCACGGCAAGTGAGCTGTGACGTCACATGTGTGTTGTGGTTCGAGCAGCCAGCGACCCGGGTTCGATTCCCGCCCATGGCCACCACCGGTGACGATTATCTGAACCGGTCCTGGGCCTCCCCTAGGTCGACTCAGCCTCAAACGAGTAACTGCTGTGCGGTGTGTGAACATCGCTAGCACTGGGGAGACAAAGGCGGCCGGGCGTGGTGAATCCAAGTCCCGGGCGAAGCCGGGCAGTAGCAGCTAGTTGTCTGTATATATATAATAAAAGGGAAATGTGTGGATGTGTGTCTGTTCGAGATGTTTAGCATGCTTCCCAACATGCTATAAAAAACTAAAATTTGGCACGTGGGTAGCTCCCATATTCTAGATTTGAAGCTTTCGTGACTGCAAGGATCCATACTCTTTGGTTCTATTCGGTAAAGTCACGTAGGTAACAAAAATAAAATAACATAAATCACGACGTTTTGGCCACAACACCTGAAGAAGGCCACTTGTGTTGTGGCCGAAACGTCGTGATTTTTGTTATTTTTTGCCTACGTGACTTTACCGAATAGAACCAAAGAGTACGGCTCCCATATTGTACACAATGTCAAAACGTATAAAAATAAGACTTTTTGTATATTGGTCTGCAAGGCTGAACCCCTACCACGTGGCGTGCCCCACGCGGCGCGCTCCACCTCGACAGCTGTGAGCAGCGTGCCCCACGCGAGAGTTCAGGTGGCGTACGCCTCGCTCCTGGCCCATTAAGCCACTTGGCCTTCTTCTCCCGAGTTGCAATACTTGACATGGCACGCGCCACCTCTCAAAGTTTTCACTCTTTTGCGGATATCACCTAACTTCCTGGGACTCGTGAACCGATATAACAGCCTGCAGAGCGGCATTGAAAATCAGACAAATATCTTGTTGGATTCCGTTAGTGTTTTATAAGAGCAGGCCCCGTGCTTACGAGGCCTAGGGAGGCCATTTCATTGTCACGCAATTTGTGGAGGGGTTTTTTGTCTACTTGGGGGGGGGGGGGTGTGAACATTTTATCTCGCCGCGTCTGCAATAAGAGCCAGTAGCGTGTTGTCTGGAGCTTGGTGTCTGTCCTCACGCAACCCTCTAGGCTCAGAATCACCAGCGGCACTCAGCTGTTTAATATTACGACTAGGACTAAACTATCGATTTCCGTGAACGGGGACAACTTTGAGTCATTAATATATCAAGACCACACTTACAGCGTCAAGTGCAGTGGTAGTAGCAATGGTAGTAGTGGTGGTGGTAGTCATGGTGGTGGTAGTGGTGATAGTAGTGGTGGTAGTAGTGATAGTAATAGTAGTAATAGTAGTGGTAGTCGTGGTAGTAGCAGTGGTAGTAGTGGTGGTAGTAGTGGTGGTGGTGATAGTAGTGGTGATTGTAGTGATAGTAATAGTAGTGATAGTAATAGTAGTGGTAGTAGTCGTGGTAGTAGTGGTGGTAGTAGTGGTGGTGGTAGTCGTGGTGGTGGTGGTAGTAGTGGTGATAGTAGTGGTGATAGTAGTGATAGTAATAGTAGTGATAATAATAGTAGTGGTAGTAGTCGTGGTAGTAGTGGTGGTAGTGATAGTAGTGGTGATAGTAATAGTAGTGATAGTAGTGGTAGTCGTGGTAGTAGCAGTGGTAGTAGTGGTGGCAGTCGTGGTGGTGGTAGTTAGTGGTGGTAGTAGTTGTGGTAGTAGTGATAGTAATAGTAGTGATAGTAATAATAGTGGTAGTCGTGGTAGTAGCAGTGGTAGTAGTGGTGGTAGTTAGTGGAAGTGGTGGTAGTCGTGGTGGTGGTTGTGGTGATAATAGTGATGTTAGTAGTGATAGTAATAGATGTGGTAGTCGTGGTGGTGGTAGTTAGTGGTAACATAGTGGTAGTTAGTAGTAACATTGTAATAACATTGCCACTCGCCTGCAGGCTTGTGAGAGTGAACGGCGCGACGTGGAGCGAACAGCTGCACCAGCACGAGACGGAGGCAGCGGCACACTGAGGGGGAGGGGCAGCGCTGGGGGGAGGGGCAGCGCTAGGGGGGAGGGGCAGCGCTAGGGGGGAGGGGCAGCGCTGGGGGGAGGGGCAGCGCTAGGGGGGAGGGGCAAAGCGAGTGGGTGAGTGAGTGTGTGGCTGTTTGGCTGATTGGGTGAGTGGGTGGGTGAGTGAGCGGGTGGCTGATTGGGTGAGTGGGTGGGTCAGTGGGTGGGTGAGTGGGTGGCTGCTTGTGTGAGTGGGTGGGTGGGTGAGTGGGTGGCTGTTTGGCTGATTGGGTGGGTGAGTGGGTGGGTGAGTGAGCGGGTAACTGATTGGGTGAGTGGGTGGGTCATTGGGTGGGTGAGTGGGTGGCTGCTTGTGTGAGTGGGTGGGTGAGTGGGTGGGTGAGTGGGTGGCTGAATGGGTGAGTTGGTGGGTGAGTAAGTAGGTGGCTGATGGGCTGATTGTGTGAGTGGGTGGGTGAGTGAGTGGGTGGGTGGGTGAGTGAGTGGGTGAGTGAGTGAGTAGGTGGCTGATGGGCTGATTGGGTGAGTGGGTGGGTGAGTGAGTGGGTGGCTGATTGGGTGAGTGGGTGGGTCAGTGGGTGGGTGAGTGGGTGGGTGATTGGCTGATTAGGTGAGTGGGTGGGTCAGTGGGTGGGTGAGTGGGTGGGTGAGTGAGTGGGTGAGTGAGTAGGTGTCCGGCAAAACAGCCCCCTACCTCCTCGCGGTGCCGGACGGGCAACTCTGTCGTCGACAGTGCTGTGGGGAGAGGGCCAATTCCGATTGGCCCCTCCCCTCATGGCGTCTGTGACCACCACAGTGGCTAAACGGGGGCTCTGGACGGGTGCGAGGGGCTAGTAACCCCTCCACCTTCAAAACATTACCACGAAACCACGACTTAAATATGTAACTAATAAGCTTGTGCCGGAGGCCCCGGAGGGACAGGCGTCTATGACGTCTCCTGGCCAAACCCCAATTGGCGGAGCCAGGAGATTGAATCTCTACCCTCGGGGCTCCTCCAGAAACAACGAAAAGCCACTTCGTGTGGCCACGTGGAAGGTTCGAATGCTCACTGCAGAGGAGAGGCTGCCACTCCTCTGTCGGGAGCTGGACCGGTACCGCCTGGGTCTCTGTGGCATTCAGGAGGTCCGGTGGACCGGTTCTGGCTCCTGCCACCATGAGGGGTAGACAGTCCATGAGGGATGGGTGGTTACTTATGCCCCCACCGAAGACGAACATCCATGGAGGGATGCAGGCAAAGCCGATGAGTCAGATGCCTTCTATGACCTCCTGTCACAGGTGCTGGCTAAAGTGGCCCCTCGGGATACAGTCATCTTGTTGGGTGACTTCAATGCCCGAGTTGGTCATGATGCTGGCACCTGGTCTGGAGTGATTGGAGGGCATGGGCCAGATCAGCTCAATAACAATGGTAGGAGGCTGCTAGATTTTTGTGCAGCCCATGGGCTTGTAATTACCAACACGCTGTTCCGGCATTGGCGCATCCACACAACATCACGGATGCATGCCGAGTCCAAGCAAGAACATCTGCTGGACTACATAGTGACGGACCAGCGGATGCGAGCCCATGTCCTTGACACCAGGACCTACCGTGGAGCTGATCTGCCCTATGACCATAGACTAGTCATCTGTAAGATGCGCCTGTCATTCTTTCACTCCGGTAGTGGATGTACATCCAGGACCCCATTCCAATCTAAAGTGGCCTGGTCTCAGTTATCTGATGAAAGTTGCAAGCGAGAATTTCATCATGTCGAGGGTAAATGGGCGAGGTTTAGGACTGTGACTCATGCTGCTGCAATGGTTGCTTTGGGTACGCGGTGCAGACCTCCCCAGAGACCCTGGCTGACAGAGGTGTTCAGGATGGTTGAGAAAAAGCGACAGGCCCACTGTCATCGGCTACAGAATCCCACGTCAGAGAATGAGGAGGCTTACCGCAGCCTTCGCTCTGAGGTTCGGAGAGCCGTGAGGCGCTGCAAGGATGGGTGGTGGTCGCGGGTTGCAAAAATAACCTGCAGCGCCACACCTATTACCATCATTAGGGGAAAAAACGGTGGTCCAATCTCTGACCCCCAGGAAAAGGTTTGTAGATGTGCTGAGCATTTCTGTGAGGTCCTGGGGGAGGGGAAATCCCTCAGCCAGGAAAACATCGTGGCACAAAGTGGGGATGACCCTGCTGAAGCTGCAGTGCCTCAAATATTGGAAGACGTTACCCCGTGTGAGTGGCTGGCTGAGGTGCCATCTGTTGAGGAAGTACTGAGGGCGATCCGGAGTCTGAGACCAGGAAAGGCACTGGGTAGAGATGATCTCCCAAGCGAAATGCTGAGGGAGGGTGGCATTTGTGCACAGACTGCCCTATATGACATCATAACAACAGTCTGGACCTCTGGACAGGTTCCGCAAGATTGGAAGGATGCCCTGGTGGTCCCCCTCTTTAAGAAGGGGGACCGCACAGACTGTAACAACTACAGGGGCATCTCACTCCTCAGTGTGCTGGGAAAGGTCCTGGCAAGGATTATTCAACATCGCCTTGCCAGGCACGTTGAGGAGAGGCTTGCCGAGCCCCAATGCGGTTTCAGGAAAGGGCGGTCCTGCACAGATGCCATATTTTCTGTCCGTCTGCTACAGCAGAGGTGTAGGGAATTCCAATAAGACCTACATCTCTGCTTTATTGACCTGGTCAAGGCCTATGATACCATCAGTAGGCCTGGGCTCTGGGGTGTTCTTCGTGCTTTTGGAGTCCCTGACCCTCTGCTCACGATCATTAAGGACCTTCATGATGGTGAGTGGGCCCGGGTAAAACTACGTGGCCGGGAGTCAGAGCCATTCCCTGTACACTTTGGGGTGCGACAGGGATGTCCTCTGGCTCTTACATTATTTAACATCTATTTTGACCACGTAGTTCGTGAAGCCTTCAATAGCTGTACCGGGGGAATCTCCATTTGGTACAGATATAATCGGAGGCTGATCGATGTCCGGGTGCGATCAAGGGATGGCTACCTATTGCTCAACCACGTTATGTATGCCAATGATTTGGTAATAGCTGCTCATTCAAAGGAGGAGTTGGAGACGCTGCTGCTGGGACTGGAGCGTGCCACTAAGAGATGGGGCCTTACTATCAGCCCCACCAAAACCAAGCACCTGCCTGGGTATTTTGTACCATCGGACACTCCAACCCCACAACTCCCAATCGGTGATGGGGCAGTTGTGTTTCCCATACCTGGGCAGTGTGCTTACGACCGGCTCAGGTTTAACAGCAGAGGTCTCACTCCAAATAAGTTGAGCGGCAATATATTTACATCGGTTGCGTAATGCTGTGTGGAAGCTACCTGGTCTGTCGCTCCGCACGAAGCTTCAGGTCTTCTCGGCCACGGTCATTCCCTTCCTTCTCTACGCTTGCGAAACGTGGACCCCCCTAATGGAACATCTTCGCCGGTTAGAAACATTTAGGCTATCCTGCCTACGATCCATCCTGGATTTAACCAGGCTGGATTGTGTAAGGAGCTCACAAATCTTTGAAAGATCTGGGCAAGGTCCCATCGGTGAGCTTCTCCGGCAGGCAAGGCTGCGTTGGCTTGGTCATTTAGACCGCATGCACAGCCACCACATGCCGATACACCTTTTGTTCGGCCGGATCAAGGAGGCTAAACGGGCGCGGGACAGGCTAGAGAAGAGATGGAGTGATGTGGTACAGGAGGACGTCGAGCTGAGTGGACTTGCCGATGACTGGTACCAGCGGTGTCAAGTCTTTGTGGAGGAGGCTCGTGAAGGACGCTACTGGGCAGTTGGAGGCAGTCACCCTCCAACAACAATGGAGGGCGGAGGAGCGACGCTCACAACAGCGAGCGGAGCCCCGGGTGGCTAAAGCACAGCAGGTTGGCACAGTAGGGGGCACAGGTGGTGCATCAGCCAGTCATCTTAGTCAGTCGACCCGTGGCACCTGGGTCTGCCCCGTGACCTCCTGTCAGCGGGCGTTCGACACTTCACGTGGCCTCAAGGTGCACATGGCCTGGCACAAGCGTCGTGGTGACATCACCGCCACTTAGTGGCGAATGGCGGTTGTTGTTGTTTAGGTGGCTGTTTGGCTGATTGGGTGAGGTGTATAGTGTAGTGTATATTGTAGTGTATATTGTAGTGTATAGAGTAGTGTAGTGTATAGTGTCATGTATAGTGTAGTGCATAGTGTAGTGTATAGTGTAGTGTATATTGAAGTGTATAGAGTAGTGTATATTGTAGTGTATAGTGTACTGTATATTGTAGTGTAGTGTATATTAGGGTAGTGTAGTGCCTCCATAGAGCCCAATGTATTAGCTTACCGTCCATTCCCCTGTTAACGATAGGCTGTTGAAGGTACAGTAAAAATGTATGAATGCATCCATTAACCATGTTTCTTTTAATATTACCTGTTTATATCTTTATGTTTTAATATCTATTGTTTCAATATATGAAGTACAGTGGCACCTCGGTACACGTCGTTAATTTGTTTCAGAAGGTAGGAGGACTTATACCCAAAATGACGAATACCAAACGCATTTTTCCCATAAGAAATAAAGGGAATGGAACTAATCCGTTCCAGAGTAAAAGAAATGATATTTTATATGGCATATTATACATTAATGGGGTTGTATAAGATAATTTAGACACTACTTATTACTAAAATGCATACATAAATTAAAATAAATAAATATAAAAAATAAAATTTAACATCACTTTGCCTTGCTGAGAGGAGTTGATAGCCTACGAGGATGGTGGTGAGGAAGGGGAGGAATCAGTGACTCATCCCGACCCAGACAAGTTCGAGCAAGCGCATCGTACCTCAAGCAAGACGCCGTATCACAAGACGACGTATCACAAGACGTCGTATCACAAGCAAGACGTATCACAAGACGTCGTATCACAAGACGTATCACAAGCAAGATGTATCACAAGACGTCGTATCACAAGCAAGACGTATCACAAGACGTATCACAAGACGTTGTATCACAAGCAAGACGTATCACAAGCATGACGTATCTCAAGCAAGACGTATCACAAGCAAGACGTCATAAAGTCACGTAGATGAGTTATTTTATTTTATTTGAACCTATCAACGTGACCTGAAAGACCCAATAATACGTACACTAGCCTACTGTACACTACACTACCATGCTCCTCTACACTATCCACTACGCTACACACTACACCAGTGGTTCTTGACCTGTGGGTCATGCACCCCCTGGGGGGTGCGAGACATGGCCGGATGATTTTTTAAAGTGAAATCGTCAAACTCAAACGAAGCCACGGGGCAACGTAAGTAAGAACTTTGTTTGGTCAAGCCCCCTCCCCCTACGTTGTTATTAACATCGTCACATGTCTAACGATTTCAGAGCCAAAGGGGGTGGGTGCAAGGCTACAGTAAAGGTTCAAGAACCACTGCCCTTAGGTTACAACAGCAGCAGCAGCAGGAACTCTTGCACTGGGAAGTTCAGCATGCATACATACACGAGCACAGTTTTGTTTACCATCTTTTTAATAATTCCCTATAGCAAGAGACAGGCACGACTCTATTGTATACACGCACGTGGGGTGGTCACACGTGGGGGGGGGGGGGGGGGTGGTATAGTGTCCCCGGGTAGGCACTAGGCCTGAACGATTAAATCGATTTAAAATCAAACAATCGCAATTTGAAACAATGCGATTAGCAAAATTGCAAAGGTTGCGATTTTTTTGCGCTTTGACGAGTCCTATTACTTTCTTAATGGAATTGTTTTGTTATTATAACTTCATTTCACTTAACAATCGTTCTACGTTTCATCGTTCCATTCCAATTAAAACGTTTTAAATGAATACACGTCGGACTTGCGATTCACATCTTTTAAGTTCTCATCCTTGCATTAGAATATATATAGAGAGAGCAGTTGATATTGTTGATGGTATCACGTGCTAATGCTCCATCACGTGTTTTACATCTATTACACAGTGAATATTGAACTGAAGCTTCACTTGACAATGAGGCGCGTGTCGCACAAACGACTCGCCCCACGATATTCTCCCTCGCGGGCGCCCCTTGGGTTGTCGGCTTCCCTGCCTCTGTGCTGGAAAGAAGTCGAGCAATAAACGATGCCAAAATATGCCATAGGGGCACGGTTAATGCCGAACCATCCTGAATCTGCAGACTCCTCGCAATCTAACAAGGCATCCGTTAAACAAACTAAAAAAGAGGCGTTGTCCACGATTAAATTAGTTTTTTTTATTCGTCGGAAGTTACAACCGCACGGCTCAAAGTGTTGGCTCAACGCGCATCCTCTTCGCTTAGATTGCGTTTCGAGCTGAAGAGAGTGAATCTTCAGCGGCGCACTGCGTGAGAATCCTAAAACACAATCAACAATCCCACGACGGCTGGGCAAAAACAACCGTGACTTTCTAAACTAGATCCCCGCTCGCTGGCAAACGACCGTGACGATTGTCTGAACCGGTCATCCCTGGGCCTCCCCCCCAGGTTGACTCGGGTTCAAATGGGTACCTGGCGCGTTGTGCAAAACATCAACACTGGGGAGACAAAGGCGGACGTGCGTGGTTTGCTGGCTACCTACCACCTCGTGCCCGATGCCAGCCTTCACAACACGAGGTGCCGCTGGCTAACGCCGCTTGCTCCAACGGTCGGCTAAAGGCTAGACGGGGTATTTCTGTCTTTTTAGTTCAACCGAGTTCAATGCGCTGTCAAATAATGAATAGTTAAACAATGGACAAAGAGCTTTCGTGAACGGCGCGCAAGCGATAAGTGACACGGGCCACCACCAGGGTTGTACCAATAATCCACGCCGAACGGAATTCCTTTCGGGCCACGAGCGTCTCCTCGTTATCACTTCGAGCGTAGACCTCTAAGACTGTGTGGGTGGAGTGGGGGGTGGGGTGGGGGGTGGAGTGGGGGGGTGGAGTGGGGGGTGGAGTGGGAGGGTGGGGTGGGGGGTTGGGGTGGGGTTGTGGGGGGTGGGGTGGGGGGTGGAGTGGGGGGTGGAGTGGGGGGTGGGGGGTGGAGTGGGGGGTGGAGTGGGGGGTGGGGTAGGGGGTGGAGTGGGGGGTGGAGTGGGGGGTAAAGTGGGGGGTGGGGTGGGGGGTAGAGTGGGGGGTGGAGTGGGGGGTGGAGTGGGGGGTAGAGTGGGGGGTGGGGTGGGGGGTCAGGTGGGGGGTGGGGTGGGGGGTGGAGTGGGGGGTGGAGTGGGGGGTGGGGTAGGGGGTGGAGTGGGGGGTGGAGTGGTGGGTGGAGTGGGGGGTAGAGTGGGGGGTGGAGTGGGGGGTAGAGTGGGGGGTAGAATGGGGGGTAGAGTAGGGGGTGGGGTAGGGGGTGGAGTGGGGGGTAGAGTGGGGGGTAGAGTGGGGGGTGGAGTGTGGGGTAGAGTGGGGGGTAGAGTGGGGGGTGGAGTGGGGGGTAGAGTGGGGGGTAGAGTGGGGGGTGGAGTGGGGGGTAGAGTGGGGGGTAGAATGGGGGGTAGAGTAGGGGGTGGGGTAGGGGGTGGAGTGGGGGGTAGAGTGGGGGGTAGAGTGGGGGGTGGAGTGTGGGGTAGAGTGGGGGGTGGAGTGGGGGGTAGAGTGGGGGGTAGAGTGGGGGGTGGGGTAGGGGGTGGAGTGGGGGTGGAGTTGGGGGTGGGGGGTGGAGTGGGGGGTGGAGTGTGGGGTGGAGTGGGGGGTGGGGTAGGGGGTAGAGTGGGGGGTAGAGTGTGGGGTAGAGTGTGGGGTAGAGTGGAGGGTGGAGTGTGGGGTAGAGTGGGGGGTAGAGTGGGGGGTGGAGTGGGGGGTGGGGTGGGGCACCACAGTGCCAGCTGTCCCGGCACACCCGGCTGGTCACTGCTGTGCTCGTTACGCCGCTGCCGCTCCACCGGCCGCTCCGGCACCTCGCGGCTCCGCCTCGGCCAGGGGCTGCCCCCGCTCGGGAGTTGTCGCTGCACGGCCCGCCAGCGCTTCCCTCCTCCGCCGCAGGTCCTCGTGCGCCACACGCGAGAGCCGGGGGTGGGGAACGAATTCAGGGGCCGAGGCGCAGGAATGGGTTTGTCGCTGGTAGGAACCTCCTGGTGGTTACTACACCGGCAGCAGCAGCGGCACACAGGAGATTGTTGTTGTGTCCGTCCGTCTGTCGTACATCCACAAATGGGAGGGGTGGAGAGGGGAGGGTGGGGAGGGTGGGGTGGGGAGGGTGGGGAGGGTGGGGACGGGCTGGGTGGAGGGGGTGGGGAGGGGCTGGGTGGGGAGGGAGGGAGGGGATGGGTGAGGGTGGGAGGGGTGGGCCTGGTTGGGGAGGGGCTGGTCACCCCGTGGTGCCCTTATAAACTCAACCCAACGTTCCCTACCGGCTCCCTCCGGCAGGAATGTGTTCTCACGCCGATGTCGGCGCGGCGGCCTCTGCCCGGGGGGGGTCACGTGCCGGCAAAGGCGACTTCGCCTGACCCCATCCCCCCTACCCCGCCGTGAAGGAGCGGACCGCCTGCGTGCCCTCGGCCGCTACGCAGGAGGTCGTGGGGTTCCATCCTGACCCCGACGCCTGCTACTGCGTGCGTATTTGGGAGTTGGCGTGCGTCTCTCTCGACGTCGATTTCCCCCCCGGGTTCCTCCGGGTTTTTCACCCTCCGCATTTTGTAATCGACGTCGCACGTTCGGAGAGCACTCGGCCTACCGCGGAACATTTTCCACGCGGTGATAATAATGAGCCACTTCCGCTTGGGCTATCGTCATTTGTGATTGCCAGGCAGCTTACGATGCGGCTCAGTGAGCCTTACCTGGTAAAATAAAATAAAAAGTTGATCGTTGAAATAGTTGAAATCAGAATAATGATTTATACTGGAGGAATCCGATGAGCTGCGGAGTGAATTTTCACAGATGTCCAGCAGGGGCGGATAAAAACGTTAGAGTAACAAACAGCAAAACAAATGACCCAATCGCATGCAAATGAAACTAAACCATCCCCATCTCACCAGGCAAAGCCCACTGATGTATTCACTTATATTTTTTGTTACAAGTGACACTGGCCACGAATGACAGCTCGACAAAGCGGCCCATCGTTTGCACATTCGGGAGCACCAAATTAATCTCCCAAAGTCTCAACGCATGTTTCTTCATGTGGAGGGATAAAACCGGAGGAGCTGGAGGAAGAATTTCACACGACCGCGTCAGGGTCGGGATCTAACACCCGACCTGCATACCAGGCGCAGGAGTTTACATCATCTCGGAGCCGCCCTCCGCAGAGAGAAGGGCGGCAAGCGAGCCGTGGCCAGAGGAGAAGAGGAAGGCCCTAAGTGGGGGCACGAGTTCATCTTCTTTGGTTCTTTCGGTAAGGTCACGTAGAATGAGAATAAAATAATAAAATAACAATAAAATTCTCACGACGAAACGTCACGACGAAACGTTGTGTTATTTTATTATTTTAGTCTCACTCTACGTGACCTTACCGAAAGAACCAAAGAAGATCAATCCTTGCAGTCACGAAAGCTTTAAATCGAAATTTGGAGGCAAGAGGTCCAGCGGCACGGATGGTTCACGATGGATTTCTTTGGTGGTGGGGCCAGTTGGGTCACCGCGTAAGTAAAATGTCGTGCCGCACACCCTCCTCCACCCGACGCGGCCGATGAAAACGGCCGTCACGTGGCGAACTGCAAGCGTTGCCATATTACGGCTTTGACAGCACCGCCGGGTGCTTCTTGCGGGAGAGCGATCCGCACGCGACGTTTGACCACACGGGACGGACGTTTTGCTGGTGGCTGCCGGCACAGATGGCTTCTTCACATCAGCGTGCGTTGCAGGGACGCCTCTCTAAGCGGGAATGCCGTGTAAACCCCAACCCACAATGCCTTGCGAGGTGCGGCCACTCACCAGTGTGTGCCTGGAGTGAATCTACCACCACAGCGACAGGAGATAAACCCCCTGGCGCAGATCAAATAAGACACGCGCGCAGAGCGTGAATATTTCCCTCTCCTGCCCACTTCACACTCTTTCGTTCTTTCGGCAAACTCGCGTGGGGAGAAATAAAAGAAAAACAATTTTGATTTCTTTTAAATTTGTGTTACTTATTTTATTTTATTTCTAACTACGTCACTTTACCCTACACCCCCCCCCCCCCTCTCTCTATCTCTCCCCCCTTGCTCCTCCTCCCCCCCTCTCTTACCTACATGGCCTCTTGTCATGGCAGCCCTTCTGCCCACCTCAGCAACTGTCTCCTTGCTGTGGTTGTCTCCACCTGGTGACGTACAGCTTCGTGTTGCGCCCATAAACGTCGCGGATTAAAATTTAGATTTAAAGCTTTCGTGACTGCAAGGATTCATCTCCTTTGGTTCTTTCGGTAAAGTCACCACGTAGAATGAGAATAAAATAATAAAATAACACGATAAAATTCTCACGACGTTTCGAAGAAGGCCACTTGTGCTGTGGCCGAAACGTCGTGAGTATTTTATTGTGTTAGTTTATTATTTTATTCTCATTCTACGTGGTGACTTTACCGAAAGAACCAAAGAAGACGTCGCGGATTTAATTTATTTTATTCCCGCGGGGACTTTACCGACGGAAGCAAAGAGCACGTGGTACCTATTGGTCCCATGTTGTAGTTGCTCACTACCAGCTGTAAATGCTCCGATAGCGACCCTTTGTCTTTGTACTTTTGTCCTCTTGATGTGCTCTGGGGGTACGACTCTAAGTGTAGGGTGTGGGCCAATCAGTTTCAAAGACAATGCGAATGTGATCGGAGCGTGTTTTGTTTACATGTTCAACACAAACACTCTCTCTGTGTCTGTGCGTGTGGTTAATGCAGATTGTATTCGGTTTCTATTTTTGGTGTTTGAACATCTTAACGCATTTTATTTTTCGATTTAAAGCTTTCGTGGATGCAGGGATTAATATTCTTGGTTTTCACACCCGATGATAATGATGATTGCTTGTGTTGCAGTTTGAGTGTGATGGGGGTGTGAGTGTGATGGGGGTGTGAGTGTGATGGTAGTGTGAGTGTGATGGGGGTGTGAGTGTGATGGGGGTGTGAGTGTGATGGGGGTGTGAGTGTGATGGGGGTGTGAGTGTGATGGGGGTGTGAGTGTGATGGGGGTGTGAGTGTGATGGGGGTGTGAGTGTGATGGGGGTGTGAGTGTGATGGGAGTGTGAGTGTGAAGTGGGTGTCAATGCGATGGGGTGTGAGTGTGATGGGAGTGTGAGTGTGATGGGGGTGTCAGTGTGAGTGTGATGGAGGTGTGAGTGTGATGGGGGTGTGAGTGTGATGGGGTGTGAGTGTGATGGGGGTGTGAGTGTGATGGGGGTGTGAGTGTGATGGGGGTGTGAGTGTGATGGGGGTGTGAGTGTGATGGGGGCGTCAGTGTGACGGGGGTGTGAGTGTGATGGGGGTGTCAGTGTGATGGGGGTGTGAGTGTGATGGGGGTGTGAGTGTGATGGGAGTGTGAGTGTGATGGGGGTGTGAGTGTGATGGGGGTGTGAGTGTGATGGGGGTGTGAGTGTGATGGGGGTGTGAGTGTGATGGGGTGAGTGTGACGGGGGTGTGAGTGTGACGGGGGTGTGAGTGTGATGGGGGTGTGAGTGCAATGGAGTTACCGGAGCTCACACTCTGTGTTGCAGCCCTGACTGAGTGGCTCGGGCCGCCGTAGGTGATGGCAGCGCTGCTCCGAGGCCACGAGGCGATGGCTCTCCCATACGCACGACACCTCCCTGTGCTGCTCCCCTGCACGCGGGGGGGGGGGGGGGGGGGCGCCTCGTTACCCCCGTCGCCAGCTCACCGGCGGCGATCCCCAATTTGAAATCGATTTCAAAACGCGCCGAAACATTTGACACCGCAAAACCAAACGTGCGCTAAGTGAGGTTTCAGATAACGGCCATTTTCCCGTCGCTCTCTTGCTACGTGCCACGAAGACGGGCCATCGACCCAGGTGGGCCACTGACCACCGTGCAACGTGGCATCACGAAATAATATTCCACGAGGGAGGGTTGCGGCTCACACGTGCACGTGTGGGCCTCCCCCCCTCTCTCTCCGTGTCGCTACGCCGACCACGTGACCGATCGCGCCGCGGCCAACGGTGGACGAACGCCGCCCCTCGGCAACGTGGACCCGGGGCGAACCTCGTACTCCCTGCGACGAGGGCGGCAAGACGCTCCCCCCCGCCGCCCCCCCCCAGCTCGGCCGCGGTGCCACTGCCTGGGGGCTTGTCCGGGCACACCCCTCGACGGGACTCGCGAAAGGGCGTCGGGAGGGTCGGGCTTGTTTCACGCAAAATGCCGATCTCGTCGGGGACCGCAAACCGCCGCCCGAAACTTCTGGGGCGGCGTCGCGAGCGGCGGCGGCGGCTTTGCGCTGACCGTCAAACGGAGCCAGGATGTGCGTTCGTGCCGGAGGAATCCGATGAGCCGCGAAGCTCTTTTTCACTGGACGTTCGAGAGTTGCGCAGATGCCTAAAAACAAAGGCGGTCACCGCATCGCGCGCTTTCAGGAGCGCTCCTGCGGCCGTCTGGAAAGCTCTTCCTTCTGATATCAGGAAGCCACCGGAGCTATGCACGAGATTGACAAATTCATTTTTTAGTAAAACTGCTTCCCGTGTTTCAGTTTGTTGTCCTTCCGCCGATCGTTCGATGAGCACGGTTGGCTCCAAACGGTGCGAAAGACGTTCAACATTCACAAATAAAGACAAAGATCCCCATATAGCCTTAACAGCCCGTTGAGACAAGTGGTGTTAGCGAGCAGCACCTATGAAGGCTGGAACGGCACACGTGGGGGGGAGGGTGGCCAGCAACACGCCCGGGCACCTTTGTCTCCCCAGTGGCGATGTTTACACACCGCACCGGGTACTCATTTGAGGCCGAGTCTATCTAGGGGAGGCCCAGGACCGGCTCAGATAATCGTCGCCGGTGTTGGCCGTGAGCGAGAATCGAACCCGGGTCGCCGGGTTCATAGCGAGGCGTGCCAACCGCTGCACCACCGCTCCCCACAACACAACACACAAAGTGACACACACACACACGTACACACACGTACACACACAACAACAACCGCCATTCGCCACTAAGTGGCGGTGACGTCACCACGACGCTTGTGCCAGGCTATGTGAACCCTGAGGCCACGTGAAGTATCGAACGCCCGCTGGCAGGAGGTCACGGGGCAGACCCAGGTGCCACGGGTCGACTGACTGAGATGACTGGCTGATGCACCACCTGTGCCCCCTACTGTGCCAACCTGCTGTGCTTTAGCCACCCGGCGCTCCGCTCGTTGTTCTGAGCGTCGCTCCTCCACCCTCCGTTGTTGTTGGAGGGCGACTGCCTCCAACTGCCCAGTAGCATCCTTCACGAGCCTCCTCCACAGAGGCCGATCTTGACACCGCTGGTACCAGTCATCGGCAAGTCCACTCAGCTCCACGTCCTCCTGTACCACATCACTCCATCTCTTCTCTAGCCCGTGCCGCGCCCGCTTAGCCCCCTCAATCCGGCCAAACAAAAGCTGTTTCGGCATGCGGTGGCTGGGCATGCGGGCTACATGACCCAGCCATCGCAGCCTTGCCTGCCGGAGGAGCTCACCGATGGGACCCTGCCCAGATCTTTCAAGGATTTGTGAGCTCCTCACACAATCCAGTCTGGTTAAACCCAGGATGGATCGTAGGCAAGCCAGCCTAAATGTTTCTAACCGGCGAAGATGTTCCATTAGGGGGGTCCACGTTTCGCAAGCGTAGAGAAGGGAGGGAATGACCGTGGCCGAGAAGACCTGAAGCTTAGTGCGGAGCGACAGACCAGGTAGCTTTCACACAGCGTTACGCAACCGATGAAAAGATATTGCCGCTCGACTGATTCGGAGTGAGACCTCTGCTGTTAAACTGGAGCCAGTCATAAGCACACTGCCCAGGTATGGGAAACTCTTCACTCTCTCCACAACCTCCCCATCACCGATTGGGAGTTGTGGGGGCGGAGTGTCCGATGGTACAAAATACCCAGGCAGGTGCTTAGTTTTGGTGGGGCTGATGGTAAGGCCCCACCTCTTAGTGGCACGCTCCAGTCTCAGCAGCAGCGTCTCCAACTCCTCCTCTGACTGAGCAGCTATTACCAAATCATCAGCATACATAACGTGGTTGAGCAATAGGGAGCCATCCCTTGACCGCACCCGGGCATCGATTAGCCTCCCATTATATCTGTACCATATGGAGATTCCCCTGGTACAGCTATTGGAGGCTTCACGAACTACGTGGTCAAAATAGATGTTAAATAATGTGGGAGCCAGAGGACATCCCTGTCGCACCCCAAGGTGTACAGGGAATGGCTCTGACTCCCGGCCACGTAGTACACACACACACACACGTAAACACACACGTACACACACGTACACACACACGCGTATACACACACACGTACACACACGTACACACACACGTACACACACACGTACACTTACACACACACGTACACACACGTACACACACATACACGTACACACACACGTACACTTACACACACACACATACACACACACGTACACACGTACAATTAGTCTTACACACACACATACACACACAAAAAACAAAGATCCCCCATATAGCCTTAACAGACTGTAGGGGCAAGTGCTGTTAGCGAGCACCTATGAAGGCCGGTAACGGTACACGAGGGGGTGGGAGGCCAGCACCACGCCCGACCGCCTTTGTCTCCCCAGTGGCAATGTTTTTTATCAAGCGCACCAGGTACACATTTGAGGCTTAGTCGACCTAGGGGAGGCCCAGGACCGGTTCAGATAATCGTCACTGGTGTTGGCCGTGAGCGGGAATCGAACCCGGGTCGCCAGGTTCATAGCGCAGCGCGCTAACCGCTACACTACCGCTCCCCACACGTACACACATACACGTACACACACACACGTACACAACAACAATCGCCATTCGCCACTAAGTGGCGGTGACGTCACCACGACGCTTGTGCCAGGCCATGTGCACCTTGAGGCCACATGAAGTGTCGAACGCCCGCTGGCAGGAGGTCACGGGGCAGACCCAAATGCCACGGGTCGACTAAGATGACTGAGATGACTGGCTGATGCACCACCTGTGCCCCCTACTGTGCCAACCTGCTGTGCTTTATCCACCCAGCGCTCCGCTCGTTGTTGTGAGCGTCGCCCCTACGCCCTCCGTTGTTGTTGGAGGGCGACTGCCTCCAACTGCCCAGTAGCGTCCTTCACGAGCCTCCTCCACAGAGGCCGATCTTGACACCGCTGGTACCGGTCATCGGCAAGTCCACTCAGCTCCACGTCCTCCTGTACCACATCACTCCATCTCTTCTCTAGCCCGTGCCTCGCCCGTTTAGCCCACTCGATCCGGTGGCTGGGCTACATGACCCAGCCAACGAATCCTTGCCCGCCGGAGGAGCTCACCGATGGGACCTTGCCCAGATCTTTCAAGGATTTGTGAGCTCCTCACACAATCCAGCCTGGTTAAACCCAGGATGGATCGTAGGCAGGCCAGCCTAAATGTTTCAACCGGCGAAGATGTTCCATTAAGGGGGTCCACGTTTCGCAAGCGTAGAGAAGGGAGGGAATGACCATGGCCGAGAAGACCTGAAGCTTCGTGCTGAGCGACAGACCAGGAAGCTTCCACACAGCGTTACGCAACCGATGAAAATATATTGCCGCTCGACTGATTCGGAGTGAGACCTCTGCTGTTAAACTGGAGCCGGTCATAAGCACACTGCCCAGGTATGGGAAACTCTCCACTCTATCCACAACTGCCCCATCACTGATTGGGAGTTGTGGGGGTGGAGTGTCCGATAGTACAAAATACCCAGGCAGGTGCTTAGTTTTGGTGGGGCTGATGGTAAGGCCCAACCTCTTAGTACACTCACACGGACACACAGACACACACACACTAGTACACTCACTCTGTGACACTCTCTGACACTCATTAACACTCTCTCACACTCATTAACACTGTGACACTCTCTCACACTCATTAACACTCTGTCACACTCTCTCACACTCATTAACACTCTGTCACACTCTCTCACACTCGTTACCACTCTGTGACTCTCTCACACTCATTAACACTCTGTGAAACACTCTCACACTCATTAACACTCTGTGACACTCTCTCACACTCATTGACACTCTGTGACACACTCTCTCACACTCATTAACACTCTGTCACACTCTGTCACCCTCTCTCACACTCTGTGACACGCTCTCACACTCATTAACACTCTGTCACACTCTCTCACACTAATTAACACTCTGTGACACTCTCTCTCACACTCATTAACACTCTGTGACACACTCACACTCATTAACACTCTGTGACACACTCTCTCACACTCATTAACACTCTGTGACACACTCTCTCACACTCGCTGACCTTGGCGGGGATGGAGAGGCGTTCTCGTGCGTGCGAGAAGACACAAAGTGGGCAGCGAGTTGACGCCGAGACCCAGCACACAGAGGAGGCCTCCCCAGAGACCCAGCACACAGAGAAGGCCTCCCCAGAGACCCAGCACACAGAGGAGGCCTCCCCAGAGACCCAGCACACAGAGGAGGCCTCCCCAGCGCATCGCTCACTCCAGCAGCAGCAGCAGTGGCGGTGGTGGTGTAGGTGGTGGTGAAGGTGGTGGAGGTGGTGATGGTGATGGTGGTGGTGAAGGTGGTGGTGGTGAAGGTGGTGAAGGTGGTGGTGAAGGTGCCGGGCAGGGAGCAGCAGCAGCAGGAGGGGGTGGGGTGCCCCACGCTCGTCTCCTCCTCCTCCACCACCAACAGCCTCTCTTCTCAGCAGCAGGAGGAGGAGGAGCCATGTCTCAACTTTCTCGATTTGCACCAAGCGCACTAATAATGATGATGATGTTGGCGTGTAGTTTGTGGACGCGGCTTTGCTGTCTGTGTGTTGTATGTTATATGTATGTTATACGTGTGTTGTATGTGTGTTGTATGTATGCTGTATGTATGTTATATGTATGTTGTATATATATGGAGATGTTGACATCGCACAGTACGTAGCCAAGCGTTTGGTGGAGTCAGCTGGACGACTGGGTGAGTGAGAAGGTGGCTAATTGGCTGATAGGTTGAGTGAGGGGGTGGCTAATTGGCTGAGTGGGTGAGTGAGGGTGGCTAATTGGCTGAGAGGTTGAGTGAGGGGGTGGCTGATTGGCTGAGAGGGTGAGTGAGGGGGTGGTTGATTGGGTGAGTGTGTGAGTGAGGGGGTGGCTGATTGGCTGAGAGGGTGAGTGAGGGGGTGGCTGATTGGCTGAGAGGGTGAGTGTGTGAGTAATTGTGAATGAGTGGGTGAGTGAGTGGGTGTGTGAATGAGTGGGTGAGTGAGTGGGTGTGTGAGTGAGTGGGTGAGTAATTATGTGAATGAGTGGGTGGGTAACTGAGTGATTGGATGGGTAAGTGGGTGAATGGGTGAGTGAGTGGGTGGGTGTGTGAATGTGTGGGTAAGTGGGTGAATGAGTGAGTGAGTGTGTGAGTGAGTGGGTAGGTGAGTGAATGGGTGAGTGGGTGTGTGAGTGAGTGGGTAAGTGAGTGAGTGGGTGAGTGAGTGGGTGAGTAATTGTGTGAATGAGTGGGTGGGTGAGTGAGTCGGTGAGTGTGTGAGTGGGTGAGTGAGTGGGTAATTGTGAATGAATGGGTGGGTGAGTGGGTGGGTGAGTGGGTGGGTGACTGAGTGATTGGGTGGGTGGGTGAGTGAGTGGGTGGGTAACTGAGTGATTGGGGTGGGTAAGTGGGTGGGTGACTGAGTGATTGGGTGGGTAAGTGGGGGAGTGAGTGGGTGAGTGAACAAGTGAGGAACATATTTCAGTCTCAACTGCCAACAACCTCAACATTTTCAATCCCCTAGGAGGTGGTGTTGGTGATGGAGGAGTGTAGGTGGTGGAGGTGGAGGGGGTAAGAGGCCTCCATACTCGTACATCGCTCGCATAGCGATGGCGATTGTCATCCCGGCCGAGGGGCGCCTGACAGCGAGGGACATCCGTCGCTTCATTACAGAGAACTTCCCCTTCTATCAGAACAATAAGAAGTGGGGAAACTCTGTCCGTCGCTGCCTCACGTTTGAAGACTGCTTTGTTAAAGTGCCCAGAAGGCCGGGTCGGCCGGGCAGAAGCAATCACTGGGTCGTGGACCCGGTGGCTGCGGACATCTTTGATGACGGCTCGTATCAGCGCAGGAGGAAGAGGTTCAAACGGTGCGGTGTGGGGTGAGTGGGCGAATGACTGGATGGGTAGATGAGTGGGTGGGTAGGTGAGTGGGTGGGTAGGTGAGTGGGTGGGTAGGTGAGTGAGTGGGTGAGTGAGTGGGTAGGTGAGTGGGTAGGTAGATGAGTGGATGGGTGAGTGGGTAGGTGAGTGGGTGGGTAGGTGAGTGAGTGGACGAATGACTGGATGGGTAGATGAGTTGGTGGGTAGGTGAGTGGATGGGTAGGTGAGTGAGTGGGTAGGTGAGTGGGTGGGTAGGTGAGTGGGTGGGTAGGTGAGTGGGTAGGTGAGTGAGTCGGTAGGTGAGTGGGTAGGTGAGTGGATGGGTAGGTGAGTGGGTGGGTAGGTGAGTGGGCGAATGACTGGATGGGTAGATGAGTGGGTGGGTAATTGAGTGAAAGGGTGGGTGGATCGGTCGGCGGATGAGTGGAAGGGTGGGTGTGGATGTGTACTGTAGTGCATCTGCCAATTGTCTCAGTCAATCCATGGCATCTGGGTCTGTCCCGTGACCTGTCAGCGAACTTGGCCTAAGCTCCGTGGTGATCTCACAGGTGGTCGGGGCATTTAAACTGGAGCATGATGTGTTTATTTTGTTCCCCATTGAATGTGGAGATTTTACGTGGTAACAACTTCTTTAAACACCACCGAGGCGTCGTTAAGCGTCTCTTTCAAACCGTGATAGTTTGCGAACGGTAGTTTCCCTTATCTCCAGATATATAAAAGGCAAAGTTGTGATTATGTGTCTGTTCAAAATGTTTAGCGTACTTCCCGACATGCAACAAACTTTAAATTTGCCATGTGGGTACTTTCCAGACTGTACACCGTGCAAACATAAAAATACACTTTTAGCTTCTATTTTATGGGGGGGGGGGGGGGGGGGAGCTCAATAATGCATTTATTTTTTGCACGGCAAGTGAGCTGTGACATCAAATCTGTCACGTGACCCGCGCACGTGGAAGCGTAACACATTGTAGTGTAGCGGTTAGCGTTGTCTGTGTGTGTCTGTGTGTCTGTGTGTGTGTCTGTGTGTGTCTGTGTGTGGGGGGGGGAGCGGTAGTGTAGCGGTTAGCGCTACGCTGCGCTACGAACCCGGCGACCCGAGTTCGATTCCCGCTCACGGCCACCACCGGTGACGATTATTTCAACCGGTCCTGGGCCTCCCCTAGGTCGACTCAGCCTCAAACGAGTAAATGTTGTGGTGTGAACATCGGCAGACAAAGGCGGCCGGGTGTGGTGAATCCAAGTCCCGGGCGAAGCCGGGTAGTTAAAGCTCGTGCTGTTATATTCACAATCAGATGTTTTTATTTCGACTCGAGGAAAATCGGTGAAATCGGAAGCCAACGATAGGCCCCAGTTGTGGGCCCTTCTTAACCTGGTAACAAAATATTATTCTTCGTCAGTGATGTCCTCACCTAAGCGTGTGAGACGAGACGGACGCACAAAACTCGTCTCCCGTTGCTGTACATCACTCACAGAGCACCACAGCGCCCCCCCCAGATCCACAACAGCGTTCGCCCCGCAAGACTCTGGCACCTTCTCCCTGCCTCAGCTGGACCATCAACAACGGCAACATTTGTGTCAACAACAGCAGCAACAGCTAACTTGGCGCCTTTATGATTACGTCTTCAGCACGGCAGCAGCAGCACGGAACAACTTCAGGGCATGACTCAGTCGCAACTCGCGTTTAAAATCGTCACGCAAGACGGCTCTCCGCGAGACGTCGCGGGCACACGGCGCGTTACTTTTTTCCCCGAATAAAACTCGGGACAACGTGAATGCGTGGAAACGAGAAACGATGTCAGAACGCAACGGGGCATCACAAATCGTAAAGATTTTTGCGAGAGCGAGAAAGAAAAGCTTCCTTCTAGACGTCGCCGCCGCGCGCCAACGACGGCACCAGCGTGAGCAGAAGCGCCGTGGGCCAAGCGGCACCGGGGCAGCAAGACGCCTTGCTGGTGGCGGACGCCCGCCCCGCTGACGTTGTCGCCGCTGACGTCGCTGCAAAGGGGCAAGCGGAGAAACGAGACGTCAGTCGCCATCGCTACGATGAGAGCCATGTACGAGTACCGGGGGGCCTCTTACAACCCTCCGCCTCCTCCTCCATTTCCACCACCATCACCACCAACACCACCAACACCACCACCACCAACACCACCACTACCACCACCAACACCACCACCAACACCACCACCCCCACCACCAACAACACCAACACCACCACCACCACCAACACCACCAACACCATCACCAACACCACCAACACCACCGCCACCCCCACCACCACCAACACCACCAACACCACCAACACCACCAATACCACCAAAACCACCACCGCCACCACCTCCTAGGGGATGGAAGATTTGTTGGAGGTTGTTGGTAGTTGAGACTGAAACCTCTTCCTCACTTGTTCACTCAGCCACTCACCCACCCACCCAATCACTCATTCAGAGAGACGATCCATCACACTACGTTAAAACTATTTGGTAAATTAAAACGCCGACTGTCACATCATCGACGTCGGGTGCCCGATTGTAACTCCTCTGCGGTGAGCGGTGCACCACCACCACCACCACCGCCACCCCCCGCGTGTCAACAACGCTCTTTGCCAAAACAGCAAACCCCTGCCCAGAGTTACGATGCTGAGAATCTTTTGTATTGTCAAAGCGTTAGTTTATCTCCGTTTGACCGGAACTTTGTTGACTGCCCTCGATGTGTGCACCTCCGTGAGTCTATGGGAGCCTTTAACATTGAAGTCTATGGGAGCCTTTAACAGTGAAGTCTATGGGAGCCTTTAACAGTGAAGTCTATGAGAGCCTTTAACAGTGAAGTCTATGGGAGCCTTTAACAGTGAAGTCCATGGGAGCCTTTAACAGTGAAGTCTATGGGAGCCTTTAACAGTGAAGTCTATGGGAGCCTTTAACAGTGAAGTCTATGGGAGCCTTTAACAGTGAAGTCTATGGGAGCCTTTAACAGTGAAGTCTATGGGAGCCTTTAACAGTGAAGTCTATGGGAGCCTTTAACAGTGAAGTCTATGGGAGCCTTTAACATTGAAGTCTATGGGAGCTTTTAACATTGAAGTCTATGGGAGCCTTTAACATTGAAGTCTATGGGAGCCTTTAACATTGAAGTCTTTGGGAGCCTTTAACATTGAAGTCTATGGGAGCCTTTAACATTGAAGTCTATGGGAGCCTTTAACATTGAATCCAAGCATGAATGAAGCAAGCACTTGGGAACCCGAGCAGCCAATGGAGATTCGCGGGGTGGCCGAAACCCAGTTTTTTGAAAACCCAGGAATTTCCGCGCCGCCGACCTCATTGGGCTGACTACGGCCATTTGCATCGTCAGGGTGGTCAGACGATCCAAGCCGCCGCCCTCCCGCGTACCTGGCGAGGTAGCTAACAGCTCGTTGTCGTCATCCTCGCCCTCGTCAGCACCGCCGTCACGGCCGCTACCGGCATTGAGGGCCGATGGCGAGGACGTAGAGGCCTCCTTGCCATCGTCCTGGCCCTCCTCCTCGTCCTCCTCCTCGTCCTCCTCCTCACCGCCCGGCGCCACTGTGGAGGTGGTTGTGGGGGTGATGGTGGTGGTAGTTAATGGTGGCGGCGGTGGTGGCGGCGGCGGGTGTAGTGGTCTACGCCGCGCTACACCGCGCTACGAACCCAGCGAACCCAAGTTCGATTCCCGCTCACGGCCACCAACACGCGGTGACGATTATCTGAACCGGTCTTGGGCCTCCCGTAAGGTCGACTCAGCCTCAAACGAGCACCCGGCGCGGTGTGTGACGAACATCGCCAGCACCGGGGAGACAAAGGCGGTCGGGCGTGGCGCCGGCCACCCACCCCCTCGTGCGCCGTGCCGGCCTTCACAGGCGCCGCTCGCTAACGGCGCTCGCCCCCGCGGCCTGTTGAGGCTACACGGCGGGGGATCTTCGTCTTCGACGGCGGCGGTTAACGGCTCGGCGCCGGATCGGAGAGGGATTCCGGCCGGCGGGTTTGTTGCCGGCGGCGACTTTGCTCACCTTCGACGGAGAGGTGCGCCCGCAGCTGGTCTGTGTTGAGGTTGTTGGTGGCGAAGCAGGTGTAAGTGTCCGTGTCCTCGCGCCGCAAGTCCACGATGTGAAGGGTGCCATTCTCGAAGATCTGGAAGCGCTCGCCCTCAACATTCAAGCTCCGGTAGTTCCTGAACCTGGCGGTGCGCGGGAAGGCGTGGGGGGGGGGCAGGCGGGGGGCGTGAACCGTTGAGGTTTGACGGCGATGCCGTCGGGGGATTTGAGATCCGGGGTCGGCGGCTTCGGGAGACGCGGAGGCGAACGTCCCGGGGGACGTTGGGGCGGCGAGGTTCACGCGGCCCTCCGCCGCGTTGAGTGCCCCTCTCGCTCTCTCGCTCTGAGCCACGTCCGCGTGGCGGCCATCGACAGTCGCCCTACCCTGCCCCCGCGCGCGCAAAATTATAAATGTTAGCCTATGGGAGCCTTTAACATTGAAGCCTATGCGAGCCTTTGACATTGAAGTCTATGGGAGCCTTTGACATTGAAGTCTATGGGAGCCTTTAACATTGAAGTCTATGGGGGCCTTTAACATTGAAGCCTATGGGAGCCTTTAACATTGAAGTCTATGGGAGCCTTTAACATTGAAGTCTATGGGAGCCTTTAACATTGAAGTCTATGGGAGCCTTTAACATTGAAGTCTATGGGAGTCTTTAACATTGAAGTCTATGGGAGCCTTTAACATTGAAGCATATGGGAGCCTTTAACATTGAAGCCTATGGGAGCCTTTAACATTGAAGCCTATGGGAGCCTTTAACATTGAAGCCTATGGGAGCCTTTAACATTGAAGTCTATGGGAGCCTTTAACATTGAAGCCTATGGGAGCCTTTAACATTGAAGCCTATGCGAGCCTTTGACATTGAAGTCTATGGGAGCCTTTGACATTGAAGTCTTTGAGAGCCTTTAACATTGAAGTCTATGGGGGCCTTTAACATTGAAGCCTATGGGAGCCTTTAACATTGAAGTCTATGGGTGCCTTTAACATTGAAGTCTATGGGAGCCTTTAACATTGAAGTCTATGGGAGCCTTTAGCATTGAAGTCTATGGGAGTGTTCTATGTTGAACTTCTTTCGCTCCGTACGTGGTCAGCCATGCAAACCCGCTGGCGGCATTCACAAAACAGACTCGGCTCTCGTGCCTCTGATTAGCACGGTTGGCCACGTAGGGTGCGAAAGAAGTTCAGGGCACATACACATACAGAGAGACCCACAGACACCCAGATCCACGGAGGCACAGATTAGCATGGTTGGCCACGTAGGGTGCGAAAGAAGTTCAGGGCACGTACAGCCCTCGCGACAGGGAGCTTCGAGGCGCGTCGTCAGGGCCGTCGTTTGCGACATGGCCGGGTAGCTTCTGAAAAACAGCTGCACGGCTCGGTGGGCATCAGGCGGTGAAATAAACAAAAAGAGTCTCCAGCGAGCGGAGAGCGAGAGGAGAGGCGGAGAGGGACGGACGCTCAGGCGCAGCGTTCGGTCTCACCACAGGATGGTGGCGGGCGGCCACACCGAGCACTCCATGTACACCGCCTCTCCCTCTCTCGCCCTGTACATCCTGTCTGGCTCCGACAGCATCGACGGGGGGTTGGCTGTGTGAGGCGGTGGTGGGGGGGGGGGCAGATACAGCGAGCGGGCAGAGGTCGCTCCCGAGGGTGGGGGGGGTCGCTCCGGGCTGAGCAAGTACTTGCAGTGCTGCACCTTAACAAACTGCGTACTCAACTGGGCCCTGTACGTGTGTGTGTGTGATGTCGCAACCATGCACCTTTCCGTCGTGTTTCAGGAGGTTGCTGCTTTGCTGCATACACCTGATGTGAGCTTCTTTGGTACCGTACGTGGCCAGAGATGATAACCGCAGCTGCGGGCGAAAATACAGCAGAGTGTTAATAGGGTCTCTGTGTGAGTAGTGTGTGGATCTCTGTGTGAGTAGTGTGTGGGTATCTGTGTGAGTAGTGTGTGGGTCTCTGTGTGAGTAGTCTGTGGGTCTCTGTGTGAGTAGTATGTGGGTCTCTGTGTGAGTAGTGTGTGGGTCTCTGTGTGAGTAGTCTGTGGGTCTCTGTGTGAGTAGTCTATGGGTATCTCTGTGAGTAGTGTGTGGGTCTCTGTGTGAGTAGTCTGTGGGTCTCTGTGTGAGAAGTCTGTGGGTATCTCTGTGAGTAGTGTGTGGGTCTCTGTGTGAGTAGTCTGTGGGTCTCTCTGTTAGTAGTGCGTGGGTCTCTGTGTGAGTAGTCTGTGGGTCTCTGTGTGATAGACTGTGGGTCTCTGTGTGAGTAGTGTGTGGGTCTCTGTGTGAGTAGTGTGTGGGTCTCTGTGTGAGTAGTGTGTGGGTCTCTGTGTGTGAGTAGTGTGTGGGTCTCTCTGTGAGTAGTGTGTGGTTCTCTCTGTGTGAGTAGTGTGTGGGTCTCTCTGTGTGAGTAGTGTGTGGGTCTCTCTGTGTGAGTAGTGTGTGAGTCTCTCTCTGAGTAGTGTGTAGGTCTCTCTGTGAGTAGTGTGTGGCTCTCTGTGTGAGTAGTGTGTGGGTCTCTGAGTGAGTAGTCTGCGGGTCTCTGTGTGAGTAGTGTGTGTGTCTCTGTGTGAGTAGTGTGTGGGTATCTCTGAGTAGTGTGTGGGTCTCTCTATGAGTAGTGTGTACGTCTCTCTGTGAGTAGTCTGTGGGTCTCTGAGTGAGTAGTCTGTGGGTCTCTGTGTGAGTAGTGTGTGGGTATCTCTGAGTAGTGTGTGGGTCTCTCTATGAGTAGTGTGTACGTCTCTCTGTGAGTAGTCTGTGGGTCTCTGAGTGAGTAGTCTGTGGGTCTCTGTGTGAGTAGTGTGTGGGTCTCTGAGTGAGTAGTGTCTGGGTCTCTATGTGAGTAGTCTGTGGGTCTCTGTGTGAGTAGTGTGTGGGTCTCTGAGTGAGTAGTGTCTGGGTCTCTATGTGAGTAGTGTGAGGGTCTCTGTGTGAGTAGTGTGTGGGTCTCTGAGTGAGTAGTGTGTGGGTATCTCTGTGAGTAGTGTGTGGGTCTCTCTGAGTAGTGTGTGGGTCTCTCTGTGAGTAGTCTGTGGGTCTCTGAGTGAGTAGTCTGTGGGTCTCTGTGTGAGTAGTGTGTGGGTCTCTGAGTGAGTAGTCTCTGGGTCTCTATGTGAGTAGTGTGAGGGTCTCTGTGTGAGTAGTCTGTGGGTCTCTGTGTGAGTAGTCTGTGGGTCCCTGTGTGAGTAGTGTGTGAGTCTCTCTCTGAGTAGTGTGTGGGTCTCTCTGTGAGTAGTGTGTGGCTCTCTGTGTGAGTAGTGTGTTGGTCTCTGAGTGAGTAGTCTGCGGGTCTCTGTGTGAGTAGTGTGTGGGTCTCTGTGTGAGTAGTGTGTGGGTCTCTGAGTGAGTAGTGTCTGGGTCTCTATGTGAGTAGTGTGAGGGTCTCTGTGTGAGTAGTGTGTGGGTCTCTGAGTGAGTAGTGTGTGGGTCTCTCTGTGAGTAGTGTGTGTGTCTCTGTGTGAGTAGTGTGTGGGTATCTCTGAGTAGTGTGTGGGTCTCTCTATGAGTAGTGTGTGGGTCTCTCTGTGAGTAGTCTGTGGGTCTCTGAGTGAATAGTCTGTGGGTCTCTGTGTGAGTAGTGTGTGGGTCTCTGAGTGAGTAGTGTCTGGGTCTCTATGTGAGTAGTCTGTGGGTCTCTGTGTGAGTAGTGTGTGGGTCTCTGAGTGAGTAGTGTCTGGGTCTCTATGTGAGTAGTGTGAGGGTCTCTGTGTGAGTAGTGTGTGGGTCTCTCTGTGAGTAGTGTGTGTGTCTCTGTGTGAGTAGTGTGTGGGTATCTCTGTGAGTAGTGTGTGGGTCTCTCTGTGAGTAGTGTGTGGGTCTCTCTGTGAGTAGTCTGTGGGTCTCTGAGTGAGTAGTCTGTGGGTTTCTGTGTGAGCAGTGTGTGGGTCTCTGAGTGAGTAGTCTCTGGGTCTCTATGTGGGTAGTGTGAGGGTCTCTGTGTGAGTAGTGTGGGTCTCTGAGTGAGTAGTGTGTGGGTCTCTATGTGAGTAGTGTGAGGGTCTCTGTGTGAGTAGTGTGGGTCTCTGAGTGAGTAGTGTGTGGGTCTCTGAGTGAGTAGCCTGTGGGTCTCTGTGTGAGTAGTGTGTGGGTCTCTGAGTGAGTAGTGTCTGGGTCTCTATGTGAGTAATGTGAGGGTCTCTGTGTGAGTAGTGTGTGGGTCTCTGAGTGAGTAGTGTGTGGGTCTCTCTGTGAGTAGTGTGTTGGTCTCTGTGTGAGTAGTGTGTGGGTCTCTCTGTGAGTAGTGTGTGGGTCTCTCTGTGAGTAGTCTGTGGGTCTCTGCGTGAGTAGTCTGTGTGTCTCTGTGTGAGACCCACAGATACCCACACACTACTCACAGAGAGACCCACACACTACTCACACAGATACCCACACACTACTCACACAGATACCCACACACTACTCACAGAGAGACCCACACACTACTCACACAGATACCCACAAGTGTTTCGAGTACTCGGCCCCGCTTGAATGTCAAAGTGCTTCGTTGAAGCCATCATTTGCAGGAGCCGGGGCGCTTCTGAAAAAAAAAGAGCCACGAAGCTCAGTGGGCATTGCCTGGTGAAGTCAAAAGAGTCGAGTTTAGTCGATGGCCTTTAGCGGGAGTAGCGTTGAGAGGGGGCATCGTCTCAAGTGGGGTAGCGGCGCTGTTTGCTACTCACGGTCAAGGGGCAGGGCGAAGGGGTTGTGACGGTCGCCCAGCACAACGACCAGCAAGGCCACTAAATGGGTGGTGGTGGAGAAAGTCTCCATGGGGGGGGGGGGGGGGGGTGGCAGATGGTCGGCCTGGCGGCTTCCTTCACTTGGCTAGGAGGGGTGAAGGGGAGGGAGTGGGAGGAGCAGTGGGAATGATATTTATTTAGACTGCAAGAGGAGGAATCCAAAGCGCTACGAAGCTCTTTTTGTCACAGATGTCCAGCTGTGGCACTGGGTCAGAACATGACAACAAACACAAAACAAAAACACGGCGTGAGTGTAGAGTTACAGGAAGAGTAAAACAAATCACTTTAAAAATATATATACTAATAAAAGTAACCAATGTTTCATGTTGCCACGTGAAGCACACCACCGTGCTACATAGCTCTTTTCAAGAAGAGACCTGGCCCATAAATGGTGGGCTGATATCAAGTGGACATTCAGGGCAAAATACTCTAAACGCGTGGCGTTTCTGAATGTGGAGGGGAAAAAACCGGAGGATTCGGGGAGAGAAATCCACGCGGCCGCGGGGCGCGAGAAACGTCAACTCCAAAGATAGAGCAGGGAGTGTCAGGGTCGGTATCAAACCCCACGACCTCCTGTACACCAGGTGACAACCATGCCGGGTTAAAGACCTCCTCCTTCACAAGGGACAATTGGATGCATGCCTAAGGCTCCCTCACTGATGGACATGTTCCTCCTGCGTTGAGAAAAATGTTTAGGTTCTCATCGTTTTGCAGAGGCTGCATTTTTTGCCACCGCAGAAAACGAACGTTGGGGGAAACGCCTCCTCGCATTGGACTCGTTGTTTTTTTTGCTAAAGTCACGTAGGTAAAAAAAAATCTATAAAATAAATAAATGAAAAAAACAACAATTAAAATCACGACGTTTCGGAGGCAGCAGCACAAGCTTCCGTCTTGAGGTGGAAACCGTCACGGCAAAATTGCTGCATCAGGTGAAGAGAACTCTAAGACACCCGAGATTGTATACAGGTTAAGGGGGGGGGGGGGAGATAAGAAGGGCCGTGGGGGGGGCTAAGTTAAGCCGCCTTCTGTTATGCTGCAGGGGGTTGGGGACGGAGAGATGGCCGTGTGCAGGTTGAAGAGCGTTACACACGTGAACCAGAGGCAGGAGGCAGTAGTTAAGCTGACAAACTGGTTGCCTTGCAGAGCATACTGCTGTAAACTATAAGGCTGCTAAAGTTTAACTTGGGTTTAACTTTATTTTTTTTTACCCCCGCGACTTTACCGAAAAAAATCCAAAGAGTATGAATCCTTGCACATCGCGAAAGCTTCAAATCTAGCGCCTCACATCGTGTTAGTTTGGCACCGATGTTCGTGCTGATGTTTTAAACTAGATCAATAAAACAACATTGATTACAGCCCCAGCTCAGGTTTTTTTTCCCATCAATGAAACATCCCCTGAAGTGAGAGCACCTTCCAGGATATAAACCAACACTGCCGCACGTCTGTCCAAGAGCTGTGTAAAAAAAACAATTGAGTTGAAAAAAATGTCAAGCCGACAGGGAAAGGGGCTCCTGGCAACTGTGACCGCCAGCCAGGTCGATGTATTGGTAATGAGAATGTGCAATTTTTTTGTCCTTGGAAACACAGACTATGAATAAAATGAGATATTCTTAGCTCTTTCGGTAAAGTCACGTTGAAGGTAAACAACAAAATAATAAAATATATATAAAACAATAAAATTTCTCACGTTTCGACCATAACACAAACGGTCGTCATCAGGTCGAAACGTCGTGAGAATTTTTATTGTTTTATATATATTTTATTGCTTTATTGTTTCCTTTCAACTCTGACTTTACCGAAAGAGCTAAGAATATGAATTACTGCAGTCACGAAAGCTTCACATCAAGATTCAAAACGAGATACTCGCAGAGTTTACGCTTCTGAATGTGCACTTGTTCAAGCGATTCACTCGGTCTAAGAGGCAGACGCACGGTAAATTATTGGGCGGCACTTTGTAAGCTCCTAAGGTAGACAAAGCGAGCTTGAACACGACACACTCGAGTGAAGTCTTTGAGCGACGCATAGTTCATAGTTCATTTATTTGGTATAGCCCTGTGAGCCATTCGGCTCTTGAATCGGGTGCAACCGCAACAAACAAAAAACATGAACAAGAAAACATCTTAAAGTGATTATGTGACTGTGCAAACAGAAAATATAGGAAAAAAATATCAAAATATTCCTGAAATAGCACCGTACACCAATGCTGTGTGCAAAAATCCCAGTGGGATGCAAGTCAAATAACAACAACAACCACAAGACAACTAAGATTAAAGCCATCAGTCTAACTCCGTACTACAATAAACAAAAACATGGCCAAAACAAAAAAAAACTTTTCGAAATCACCAAAATAAAAGCCATAAATCCAATGTAACAGTGATCATAGGGACTGTGACCGAATTTTTAACAATAAACTACATAAAAAAATTATAACACCAAAATCTAGAGCCATAATTTAGGCCACTGAACAGCAGTGGCAGCTAGGGTTGTACAACTCCTCTAGAGCACATTGACACGCGTGCATTGCAAATAATTCAAGTTTAAAACACGCAGCAAAGATTCGTTACAAAAGCCGAGCGGCAGCCTTCACGCATCCTTGGGAAGCTTGCTAACCCACAACATAACCTAGAGACCATCTTCCAGGTCTCTATGGAGGCCATCGCATGACAGCGGCATCTGTAGCCGGCCAAAGTGCCGCCTCGGTCGGCTGGGCAATCTAGCCGAGACCGGTGACACTCCCGGAATAGGCCTCAACACGGCACTCACCAGCGCAACGCTGCGTAGGTGTCTGGGGGGGGGGGTCTTGAGCTATATCCTCCTTCGTGGTGAGGTTACAAACAAAACAATGTCCTCGTGTGGTCGTGGTGGAGGAGGAGATTCGACGTCCCGTGCCTTGAATCACGGGCAGGCGACTCGGCAGGGCTGCTATCACGTGAGGCCTTAGCAGGGCGCTTTTATAAATCGTAGTGCGGATAGGCGAACACGCAGTGCGAGCGAGGCTCAGATTCTGTAGAACTGATAAACACTGCCCATAGACTCAGCACTGCCCATAGACTCAGCACTGCCCATAGACTCAGCACTGCCCAGAGACTCACCACTGCCCATAGACTCAACACTGCCCATAGACTCAACACTGCACCATAGACTCAACACTGCACCATAATAGACTCAGCACTGCCCATAGACTCAACACTGCCCGTAGACTCAACACTGCCCGTAGACTCAACACTGCCCATATACTCAACACTGCACCATAGACTCAACACTGCCCGTAGACTCAACACTGCCCGTAGACTCAACACTGCCCATATACTCAACACTGCACCATAGACTCAACACTGCCCGTAGACTCAACACTGCCCATAGACTCAACACTGCCCATAGACTCAACACTGCCCATAGACTCAACACTGCCCATAGACTCAACACTGCCCCATAGACTCACCACTGTGATCTCTACATTGGGTCAAACTTAACATCTCTTAAAGTTCGACGGCTTGTGCACCAGATCTTATTTATTCACGATGTACTTACAAAAAATTCCGCAGACTACCTACTGGATCTCCTCTCTGTTTCAAAGAACAAATTTGACCTCAGGTCTTCACTCATTTACCAGCTTCACATTCCCTATTGCCGTACAAAAACTGGAGGAAGGGCCTTTGCTATTCATGACCCCAGGGTCTGGAATGCTATTGCCAATAAACTGCAACTTGAATCACTACCTATGAGATCTTCACTCAAAACTGCTCTAGAGGAGTTGTACACCCCTAGCTGCCACTGCTATTCAGTGGCCTAAAATATGGCTCTAGATTTTGGCGTTATAATTTATGTATATAGTTTATTGTTAAAAATTCGGTCACACTCCCTATGATCACTGTTACATTGCATTTATGGCTTTTATTGTGGTGATTTCGAAAAGTTTTTTTGGTTTAGGTCATGTTAATGTTTATTGTAGTACGGAGTTAGACTGATGGCCTTAATCTTAGTTATCTACATAATGACACCTTGCCGATATTAACTATGTTAACCTATTTGCATTTTTTATTTTTCAATTATATCTTAAAGCTATTTTATATTCGATATTTATTCAATTTTACATACTTCAGCCCCTTGGTGTTAGACTTTTAACCCTTATTATTATAGTAAGACTTGTTTAAAACTTATTTAAGATTTTAGATTCCTATATGTTGAATGTATGCACCATCCTGCCAAAGTAAATTCCGTGTCGGTGTGAACTTTCATGGCGAATAAAACCCTTTCTGATTCTGATTCTATTGTGGTTATTGTTGTTGTTATTTGACTTGCATCCCACTGGGATTTTTGCACACAGAGTTGGTGTACGGTGCTATTTCAGGAATATTTTGATATTTTTTCCTGTATTTTCTGTTTGCACAGTCACATAATCATTTTAAGATGTTTTCTTGTTCATGTTTTTTGTTTGTTGCGGTTGCACCCGATTCAAGAGCCGAATGGCTCACAGGGCTATACCAAATAAATAAACAAATGAACTGCAATGAACTAATATCGAAATGTACATTAGCATAATTTATTCATACTCTATTTTTTTATTTACGGAGAAGCTCATTGTGGGAGGAGCGTGTCCCGTTCCCCGGAAGTGACGTCATGTCACCTGCTGCCGCGTGACGTCACGAGATAACAGGAAGCTATCACTTCCTGCACTGAAATCCGAGGTGAGAAATTCTCATTGCGATTGTGGTTGTTGTGGTGGTGGTTGTGGTGGTTGTTGTGGTGGTTGTTGTTGTTTACCAAGGTAGAGCCTCGCTCTCTCTCGTAGGGATGTCAATTGAGTAGCAGCGAGCATGGGAATCGATGTCCAGGTTGGAACTTTACAGCGCGGGGCCTAGCCACGCGGGGCCTTGCCTCCTGCCCTCGCCTGATTGCGTTTACTTTAATTATCTCGCTTAAGTTTAATTTGTCTTCACCCGGCTCGCCACTTTGTAACTTTGTTTTATTGTAAATATTCACGCAGTTTTTTTTTTCACCAGGCCAAGCCCGCTTGAGCTGCTATACCGCTCTTGTTATCAGAAGCGACCTGCCCACAACAACACAAGGTGAGGCTTTGTCAACGTGTGTGAATGTTTTGACTTAAAACTTTGGTGACTGCAGGAATTAATATTCTTGTTTCTTTCGGTAAAGTTACGTAGATAGAAAATAAAATAAAATAAAAAAATTAAAATAAAGCAAAAAACCCACGACGTTTCGATCGCAACACAAGTGGTCTTTATCTTATTGAATTTAATCTGTTATTTTTATTTTCTATCTACGTGACTTTACTGAAAGAACCAACAATACGTGTGTCAATGTCTATCGGTCAAAGACGCTAAACGGAGTGACACACAAACTCCAAATATACAGCAGGCGTCAGGGTCGGGATCGAACCCACGACTTCCTGTATACCGGGTGAGGTAGTTAACATCTCACCACGGAGAGAGACACGCAAACTCCAGTTAGCCTCGGATATGTTCGTTGATCCTCAATTAATTACTTGGTGGAGTGAGGAAGCATTCATGCCAAGCAGATGAAGGTGGCCAGGCGTGATTCTAGACACGTCACCACCTGTTTACCCAGTGACAGTGTACAGTTTGTGTTTGCAGTAACGTCTATTAACTCTGTTGAACACGGAGGTTATATCATAACAGTAGTTTACTTTTGTTTTCCTCTGAAACTCTTTGTAAGAATGGAAACAGGAAGTTAACACAGCACACACATTCAGCTGAAGTCGGAACTGTTCATCCCAGCATTTAAGAACATCTGAGCCTGGATTCGCACCTCTAAGCTGCGATTGAACATTAATTTATTAATTTCTGCATAACACAAATAGTATTGTTTTCAACACCCTTTGCTATGTCAGCTGAATTTAGCTCTCATAAATATTCCTTTTGTAGCCAGACAGCCGAAATTGTGTACTCGGAGTTTTGGGTGAACATTCATTTTGAAGATACGAGGGCTTCCAGGCATGTTTATGACCATTTGCCCTCTCATTGTGTGCCATAACAGCCCGTGTGATGAATTTGGGAAACGTTTTACTACATCATGAATATATGAATATAGACGTGTAAGTCACATGTGACTATATATGCATTTCTCTGTGCCTCGATACTGACGTGTAGATGGTGTGGGTATTATTTTTTTCTGTCTGCAGCTGACGCCTCCTCTGACGCTTCCTCTGCAGAATTGGTCTGATGGAGCAAATGTACTCAGCGCAGCTCGGTATGACAAGGCAACAATGCGACTGGCGTGCATACAGCACGGATCGGACTGGAAATTTGACACAGCACCAGAGAACACACACAGGAGAGAAACCCTTCAAGTGCAGTGTGTGTAACAAGGCATTTGAACGGTCATTTGCTCTTAAAATACACCAGAGAACACACACGGGAGAGAAACCCTTCAAGTGCACTGTGTGTGGGAAGGCGTTTGCGCGTTCATCTACTCTTGTAATACACCAGAGAACACACACGGGAGAGAAACCCTTCAAGTGCAGTGTGTGTGGGAAGGCGTTTCCACATTCATCTACTCTTGTAGAACACCAGAGAACACACACGGGAGAGAAACCCTTCAAGTGCAGTGTGTGCGTGAAGGCGTTTGCACAGTCATGTGCTCTTGTAAAGCACCAGAGAACACACACAGGAGAGAAACCCTTCAGGTGCAGTGTGTGTGGGAAGACATTTTCAGATTTATCTACTCTTAAAACACACCAGAGAACACACACGGGAGAGAAACCTTTCAGATGCACGATCTGTGGGATGGCGTTTACACAGTCATGTAATCTTGTAACACACCAGAGAACACACACGGGAGAGAAACCCTTCCAGTGCAGTGTTTGTGGGAAGGCATTTTCACGGTCATCTTCTCTTAAAAAACACCAGAGAACACACACGTGAGAGAAACCCTTCAAGTGCAGTGTGTGTGGGAAGACATTTTCAGATTCATGTAATCTTGTAATACACCAGAGAACACACACGGGAGAGAAACCCTTCACGTGCAGTGTGTGCGTGAAGGCGTTTGCACAGTTAGCTGATCTTGTAAAACACCAGAGAACACACACAGAAGAGAAACCCTTCAAGTGTACTCTGTGCGGGAAGCCGTTTGCAGATTCATCAACTCTTCGAAGACACCAGAGAACACAAAAGCATCAGAAGATCCACAAGGAGTGGAGTCTGAAATCAGCTTGTGAAAGTCAAAGTGCCGCAATGAGCCCATCCCTCATGAAACAAGAAGCGGACGAAAATCCCAGCTTGGACACTTTTAAAGGTATCAAGGTGAAATATGAAGAGGTGATGGTGAAATGTGAAGAAGTGATGAGCGAAGAAGTGAAGGTAAAATGTGAAGATGAAGATTCAACTCCAAAATGGGAACTTCACATCGTGAAGCAGGAGGAGAATTCTGACTGAGTCAGAGTGAGGCAACTCCCAGCAGTTTGTGGAAGTGGAGGTGTGGGTGGACTTGCTCCTAGATAATACAAAGTCAAGCGGAGACCCGGTAGATGTGTAAGCCAGAGACGATGTCGCTACAATAGATGCACCTTTGTCACAGGCCTTTAATGACAAGAACGTGAAGTTGAACACTTTGTGGGCCCGTGGGTTGGGTAGATCTCTAACCAGGAGCAAGAGCCAATAAGCTCCCAAGCATTCACTATGTTATCATAATAATTGCTTTTACATGGTGCTTGCTTAATCGCCTCAGCAACTCGGAGTTTTGTATCTCATCTCACGCTCGAAGAGCATCCCCAAGTAGCAGCTGCCCCTGTGTGGTACAAGGTGGTGTCCCTGCACCGGCCTGCATGTGGACAAGAGCCTGTCATCTTCTTTGGTTCTTTCGGTAAAGTCACGTAGAATAAGAATAAAATAATAACATAAAACAATAAAATTCTCACGACGTTTCGGCCACAACACAAGTGGCCTTCGACAGGTGAAAGGAACAAACCTGTCGGGACGACAGAGCTACAATGAACGCTGCTAAGATTCTACGTGACTTTACCGAAAGAACCAAAGAAGATGAATCCTTGCAGTCACGAAAGCTTTAAATCGAAAAAAAGAGCCTGTTAGTAGGGGGCGATGATTGATGTGTCATCTCAGTTGTGTAGTTTGTAGGTAATGTTTAGAATTTGCTACATTTTCACTCAGACACCAGCATGCAATGGCCTACTCGTTTTGAATGACACAATAAAAGCTTTTTGTTAATACGATGTAACGTGATGCAGTATATTTCACTGCAGTAATCCAATTTTGTTAATATGCCTGTCAATAATTTAGAATGTATACTTGTCTGGTTTTGTGCATACTTGCAACATTTGATCCATAAGGGTCAAACAATGATTAAGTGATGTTAGGACAAAGTGTGTGTGTGTTTGAAAGTAACCTGTACAGAGAACTCAGGTGGGACCCGTTGTTCTTGTGATACAGGTCAAACGGTGTTTTTGTGTTCCACGAAGCATCTGGAGCAACTCATTGTCTTTGAAATAGGTAGCACGCTCGGATCATTCATCAGTTACAAGGCATACCACTTGAAAGTTACACTATAGGAGGAGGTACATTCTCTACAACACGAATTGTAGTTTTGTCTTACGTGTTGATGTAGATTTTGTCTAACTAGGACTAGAAATGCTCCTTGCTGATTGACGTCTGGATGTTCTTTACCTATCGGTTGAAGCAAACCCCACTGCTGTTGAGACGCTGTGCACCAATAAGGGTCCAACACGTTGACGGCCTTCAGGCCAGGAAAGTCACAACATTTGCACACGAAGGACGCATTCACGCAAGCACCCCATGCTCCGTTTTGAAGTTTTAAAATGAAACATCTTTGAATTGTGTTGTGTTTTGATTTAGATTATTTCTTCATTAAAAGTTAATTTTACATCCGGAAGTCTTCGTTGAGAAGGACATTTCGTGTGAATTTTCTCTCGTCGTTAAGTAGACGGCCTTGCCGGGGGTTCGGTTCGATGCGGACTTTCACCTGTTTGGGATTGCGGGATGGAGATAAGGCGACACGGAGCTGCTGGTCGTCTGCAGATCGATTCCAACGTAATTGAACGTCTGTCCCTGCGCCTCCGTCATTTGCAGGGGGCGCTGTAAACCTACACGCGCCCCCTGCATGAAAACAACAGAAAGTGCAGCGTTCATCACGGATAAAGTTGTGCGCTTATTTTTTAAATGTTATTCTTTTATAAGGTGATGTTGATATCGAAAACTGACACATAGCTGGCATGCCATAAATAGGAAATTAACTCTGCTTATTCGAATCAATGTATTCATATATGTTGATGAACTGTTTTCAAGCAGATTTTGTGTCTCTAACGGCGACTATAGGGACCACGTGATTGTTTAAAAATGTCTCTGATTATAACTATAATTGCCTACAATTCGTCATGTGTAGCTTATTTAGACTATAATTTATTCACTACCCAAACTGTATTGACTTGAAAACATAGAGCTGATATTTATTCTTGGTTCTTTCGGTAAAGTCACGTAGAAGGGAAACAATAAAATAACAAAAATATAAAACAATTACATTATCATGACAATTCGACTGCAACACAAGCAATCATCATCAGGTGTCACACACAGGCACACACACAGAGACACAGGCACACACAGATACAGGCACACAGTGTGTACACACACAGTGTGCACATACACAGTGTACACACACAGTCTGTACATACACAGTATACACACAGAAACAGTGTGTACACACAGAAACAGTGTGTACACACAGTAATGTCCACGTTGTAGTTGCTGAGCTCACGCACCCAAGAGGTCTCTGTTGAAGAGATGGAGCAATGGAAAATGAATCTAAATCAACTTAAACTCCATTCCCGCTCTGTGACGTCACCACTCAGCATGACCTCATCGCTGTGAAACGCCAGGGGGAGGTGTGCCTCGCTAGTGACGTCATGTCACCAAGGTATTCACCCCACCCCCGTCCACCGCGCCCTTGAGCGTGACGTCACCTCTGCTTGGTCACTGCCGATTCTGTTCCGGTACAATCCTTATTTGGGCAAAGCTACGCCCAGTGACTGGTGGCTCATTAACATAATGTTTCTGTTAAAGCCGTCGCGAGTTTATTGCGACGGGTTTAGCGCCCACGCTCCCATTGCTCGACATATGGGCCGACGTCATTAACATAATTTATTCAGTTACAGAGCCGCACGTGGGAGGGAAGTGACGTCATACTACTTCCTGCTGTCGCGAGGCAACAGGAAGCTGCCGTGTGCGCGCTTGCACTGAAATCCGAGGTGAGAAATTATCATCGTTGTGGTGGTGGTGGTTGTGGTGGTTGTTGTTGTTGTTGTTTACCAAGGTAGAGCCTCGCTCTCTCTCGTAGGGATGTCAGTTGAGTAGCAGCGAGCATGGGAATCGATGTCCAGGTTGGAACTTTACAACGCGGGGCCTAGCCACGCGGGGCCTTGCCTCCTGCCCTCGCCTGATTGCGTTCACTTTAATTATCTCGCTTAAGTTTAATTTGTCTTCGCCCGGCTCGCCACTTTGTATCTTTGTTTTATTGTAAATATTCACGCAGTTTTTATTTTCTTTTGTTAGCAGGCCAAGCCCGCTTGAGCTGCTATACCGCTCTTGTTATCAGAAGCGACCTGCCCACAACAACACAAGGTGAGGCTTTGTCAACGTGTGTGAATGTTTTGACTTAAAACTTTGGTGACTGCAGGAATTAATATTCTTGGTTCTTTCGGTAAAGTCACGTAGATAGAAAATAAAATAAAAATAACAGATAATAATTTTTCTTTTCTTAAATGAAGCAAAAAACCCCACAACGTTTCTATGGCAACATTAATGTTGATGCGAGGGCTTACAGGAATATTTATGACATTTGCCCTCTCATTGCGTGCCATGACAGTGCTGTTTGCACAGTCACACACAGTCACTGTAGGATGTTTTTCTTGGTCGTGTTTTTGTTTTGTTGCTTGTTGTGGTTGCACCCGATTCAAGAGCCGAATGGCTCACGGGACTATAACCAAAAAACTGAAACCGCGTGATGAATTTGGGAAAGTTTTTCACTGCATCTCCAAATATATATAAAAGGCAAAGTTGTGATTGTGTGTGTTGTCTGTTCAAAATGTTTAGCGTACTTCCCGACATGCAACAAACTGGAAGTTTGCCATGTGGGTACTTTCCAGACTGTACACCGTGCAAACATTATACAAATACACTTTTGTGTTGTTTTAAGGGGGACGGGGGAGCTCAATAATGTATAGATTTTTTGCACGGCAAGTGAGCTGTGACGTCACACCTGTCACGTGCCCCTCGCACGTGGAAGCGTCACGCATTGTAGTGTAGCGGTTAGCGTTGTCTGTGTGTGTCTGTGTGTGTGTGTCTGTGTGTGTGTCTGTGTGTGTGTGGCCCGTGATCACAAATCTCTATTTAACTCCATCAAAAAAGTAACCTGCAGCGCCACACCTATTACCATCATTAGGGGAAAAAACGGTGATCCAATCTCCGACCCCCAGGAACAGGTTTGCAGATTTGCTGAGCATTTCTGTGAGGTCCTGGGGGAGGGAAAATCCCTCAGCCAGGAAAACATCGTGGCACAAAATGAGGATGACCCTGCTGAGGCTGCGGTGCCTCAAATATTCGAAGAAGTCACCCCCTGTGAGTGGCTGGCTGAGGTGCCATCTGTTGAGGAAGTACTGAAGGCGATCCGGAGTCTGAGACCAGGAAAGGCAGCGGGCAGAGATGATCTCCCAAGCGAAATGCTGAGGGAGGGCGGCGTTTGTGCACAGACTGCCCTATATGACATCATAACAACAGTCTGGACCACTGGACGGGTTCCGCAGGATTGGAAGGATGCCCTGGTGGTCCCTCTTTTTAAGAAGGGGGACCGCACAGACTGTAACAACTACAGGGGCATCTCACTCCTCAGTGTGCCGGGAAAGGTCCTGGCAAGGATTATTCAGCATCGCCTTGCCAGGCATGCTGAGGAGAGGCTTGCGGAGCCCCAATGCGGTTTCAGGATAGGGCGGTCCTGCACAGATGCCATATTTTCTGTCCGTCTGCTACAGCAGAGGTGTAGGGAATTCCAACAAGACCTACATCTCTGCTTTATTGACCTGGTCAAGACCTATGATACCATCAGTAGGCCTGGGCTCTGGGTCGTTCTTCGTGCTTTTGGAGTACCTGACCCTCTGCTCACGATCATTAAGGACCTTCATGATGGTGAGCGGGCCCGGGTAAAACTACGTGGCCGGGAGTCAGAGCCATTCCCTGTACACCTTGGGGTGCGACAGGGATGTCCTCTGGCTCCCACATTATTTAACATCTATTTTGACCACGTAGTTCGTGAAGCCTTCAATAGCTGTACCGGGGGAATCTCCATATGGTACAGATATAATGGGAGGCTGATCGATGCCCGGGTGCGGTCAAGGAATGGCTCCCTATTGCTCAACCACGTTATGTATGCTGATGATTTGGTAATAGCTGCTCAGTCAGAGGAGGAGTTGGAGACGCTGCTGCTGAGATTGGAGCGTGCCACTAAGAGGTGGGGCCTTACCATCAGCCCCACCAAAACTAAGCACCTGCCTGGGTATTTTGTACCATCGGACACTCCACCCCCACAACTCCCGATCGGTGATGGGCCAGTTGTGGAGAGAGTGGAGAGTTTCCCATACCTGGGCAGTGTGCTTATGACTGGCTCCAGTTTAACAGCAGAGGTCTCACTCCGAATCAGTCGAGCGGCAATATCTTTTCATCGGTTGCGTAACGCTCTGTGGAAGCTACCTGGTCTGTCGCTCCGCACTAAGCTTCAGGTCTTCTCGGCCACGGTCATTTTCTCCCTTCTCTACGCTTGCGAAACGTGGACCCCCCTAATGGAACATCTTCGCCAGTTAGAAACATTTAGGCTGGCCTGCCTACGATCCATCCTGGGTTTAACCAGACTGGATTGTGTGAGGAGCTCACAAATCCTTGAAAGATCTGGGCAAGGTCCCATCGGTGAGCTCCTCCGGCGGGCAAGGCTGCGATGGCTGGGTCATGTAGCCCGCATGCCCAGCCACCGCATGCCAAAACAGCTTTTGTTCAGCCGGATTGAGGCGGCAAAGCGGGCGCGGCACGGGCTAGAGAAGAGATGGAGTGATGTGGTACAGGAGGACGTGGAGCTGAGTGGACTTGCCGATGACTGGTACCAGCGGTGTCAAGATCGGCCTCTGTGGAGGAGGCTCATGAAGGATGCTACTGGGCAGTTGGAGGTAGTCGCCCTCCAACAACAACGGAGGGCGGAGGAGCGACGCTCACAACAACGAGCGGAGCGCCGGGTGGCTAAAGCACAGCAGGTTGGCACAGTAGGGGGCACAGGTGGTGCATCAGCCAGTCATCTCAGTCAGTCGACCCGTGGCACCTGGGTCTGCCCCGTGACCTCCTGCCAGCGGGCGTTCGACACTTCACGTGTCCTCAGGGTGCACATAGCCTGGCACAAGCGTCGTGGTGACGTCACCGCCACTTAGTGGCGAATGGCGGTTGTTGTTGTTGTGTGTGTCTGTGTGTTTGTGTCTGTGTGTGTGTCTGTGTGTCTGTGTGTGTGTGTGTCTGTCTGTGTGTGTGTGTCTTTGTGTGTCTGTCTGTGTGTGTCTGTGTGTGTCTGTGTGTGTGTCTGTGTGTGTGTGGAAGCGTAACGCATTGTAGTGTAGTGGTTAGCGCTATGCCGCGCTACGAACCCGGTGACCCGAGTTCGATTCCCGCTCACGGCCACCACCGGCGACGATTATTTGAACCACTTCTGGGCCTCCCCTAGGTCGACTCAGCCTCAAACGAGTAACTGTTGCGATGTAAACATCGCCACTGGGGAGACAAAGGCGGCCGGACGTGGTGGATCCAAGTCACGGGCGAAGCCGGGTAGTATAGCTAGTCGTGAATATATGAATGAATATAGACGTGTAAGTCACGTGTGACTGTATATATTAATTCCTCCATGGCTCGATACTGACGTGTAGATGGTGTGGATATTCTTATTTTCTGTCTGCAGCTGACGCTGGTCTGATGGAGCAAAGGCACTCAGCGCAGCTCGGTACGACAAGTCAACAATGCGACCAGCGTGCATACAGCACGGATCGGACTGGAAATTTGACACAGCACCAGAGAACTCGCACAGGAGAGAAACCCTTCAAGTGCACTGTGTGTGACAAGGCATTTGCATGGCCATCTGTTCTTGAGACCCACCAGAGAACACACACAAGAGAGAAACCCTTCAAGTGCACTGTGTGTGGGAAGGCATTTTCACAGTCATCTGCTCTTAAAATTCACCAGAGAACACACACAGGAGAGAAACCCTTCAAGTGCACTGTGTGTGGGAAGGCATTTTCACAGTCATCTGCTCTTAAAATTCACCAGAGAACACACACGGGAGAGAAACCCTTCAGGTGCAGTGTGTGTGGGAAGACATTTTCAGATTCATTTGCTCTTAAAACACACCAGAGAACACACATGGGAGAGAAACCCTTCAAGTGCAGTGTGTGTGGCAAGGCATTTTCAGATTCATCTACTCTTAAAACACACCAGAGAACACACACGGGAGAGAAACCCTTCAGGTGCAGTGTGTGTGGGAAGACATTTTCAGATTCATCTAATCTTAAAATGCACCAGAGAACACACACGGGAGAGAAACCCTTCAGGTGCAGTGTGTGTCGGAAGACATTTTCAGGTTCATTTGCTCTTAAAACACACCAGAGAACACACACGGGAGAGAAACCCTTCAAGTGCTGTGTGTGTGGGAAGGCATTTTCAGATTCATCTCATATTCAAAGACACCAGAGAACACACACGGGAGAGAAACCCTTCAAGTGCAGTGTGTGTGGCAAGGCATTTTCAGATTCATCTACTCTTAAAACACACCAGAGAACACACACGGGAGAGAAACCCTTCAGGTGCAGTGTGTGTGGGAAGACATTTTCAGATTCATCTAATCTTAAAATGCACCAGAGAACACACACGGGAGAGAAACCCTTCAGGTGCAGTGTGTGTCGGAAGACATTTTCAGGTTCATTTGCTCTTAAAACACACCAGAGAACACACACGGGAGAGAAACCCTTCAAGTGCTGTGTGTGTGGGAAGGCATTTTCAGATTCATCTCATCTTCAAAGACACCAGAGAACACACACGGGAGAGAAACCCTTCAAGTGCACTGTGTGCGTGAAGACATTTTCAGATTCATTTGCTCTTAAAAGACACCAGAGAACACACACGGGAGAGAAACCCTTCAAGTGCAGTGTGTGTGGAAAGTCATTTTCACAGTCATCTTCTCTTAAAAAACACCAGAGAACACACGGGAGAGAAACCCTTCAAATGCACTGTATGTGGGAAGACATTTTCAGATTCATCTGCTCTTAAACCACACCAGAGAACACACACGGGAGAGAAACCCTTCAGGTGCAGTGTGTGTGGGAAAGCATTTTCAGATTCATCTACTCTTAAAAAACACCAGAGAACACACACGGGAGAGAAACCCTTCAAGTGCACTGTGTGTGGGAAGACATTTTCAGATTCATCTGCTCTTAAATCACACCAGAGAACACACACGGGAGAGAAACCCTTCAGGCGCAGTGTGTGTGGGAAAGCATTTTCAGATTCATCTACTCTTAAAAACACCAGAGAACACACACGGGAGAGAAACCCTTCAGGTGCAGTGTGTGTGGGAAGGCATTTTCACAGTCATCTGCTCTTAAAACACACCAGAGAACACACACGGGAGAGAAACCCTTCAAGTGCAGTGTGTGTGGGAAGACATTTTCAGATTCATCAAATCTTCAAGTACACCAGAGAACACAGAAGCATCAGATGATCCATAAGGAGTGCAGTCTGAAATCAGCTTGTGAAAGTCAAAGTGCCGCAATGAGCCCATCCCTCATGAAACACGAACCGGAAGAAAATCCCAGCTTGAACACTTTTAAAGGTATCGAGGTGAAATATGAAGAGGTGATGGTGAAATGTGAAGAGGTGATGGTGAAATGTGAAGAGGTGATGGTGAAGAGGGAAGAGGTGATGGTGAAGAGGGAAGAAGTGATGGTCAAGAGCGAAGAAGTGAAGGTAAAATGTGAAGATGATTCAACTCCAAAATCGGACCTTCACATCGATGGAGGCAACGTAAAGCAGGAGGAGAATTCTGACTGTGAGGCAGAGCGAGGCAACTCCCAGCAGTTTGTGGAAGTGGAGGTGTGGGTGGACTTCCTCCGAGACAATACAAAGTCAAGTGGAGACCCGGTAGATGTGTAAGCTTGAGATGATGTCGCTCCAATAGATGCACCTTTGTCACAGGCCTTTAATGACAAGAACGTGACGTTGGACACTCAGTTGCTAGGTTCAACCTGCAGAGTAAGTGCGGCCAGTCTTTGTGGACCTGTCTGTTGGGTAGATCTTTAACCAGGAGCGAGAGACAATACGCCCCCCAGCATTCACTGTTATAATTGCATTTACACGGTGCTTGCTTTATCGCCTCAGCAACTCGGAGTTTTGTGTCGTACCTCGTCTGAAACACTCGAAGAACATCCCCAAGTAGCAGCTGCCCCTGTGTGGCACAGGGTGGTGGCCCTGCACCGGCCTGCATGTGGACAAGAGCCTGTCAGTAGGGGGCGATGATTGATGCGTCATCTCAGTTGTGTAGTTTGTAGGCAATCTTGATTTCGAAGCTTTCGTGACTGTAGGAATCCACACTCTTGAGTTCTTTCGGTAAAGTCACCACGTGGGTAGAAACATAACAGGTCACGGCGTTTAGATCACAACACAAGCAATCGTCATCAGGTCGGACAACCACAGCAAGAGAAACTGCTGAAGTAGTAGGCACCTACTCCAGCAGTTTCTTCTTGTTGCTGCTGTGCTTGTCCCACCTGATGACGATTGCTTGTGTTGCCATCGAAACGCCGTGATCTATTATTTGTAGTGTAATGTTTAGAATTTGCTACATTTTGACCCAGGCGCCAGCATGCAACGGCCTACTCGTTTGGAATGACGCAACAATACTACGGTGTACAAACACTGTTAAGCAGACGGTGCGTATTTGTAAAATAACTTCTTGTTAATACGATGTAACGTGATGCAGTCAATTTCGCTGCAGTAATTCAATGTTGTTAATATGCCCGTCAATGATTTAGAATGAATACTTGTCTGATTGTTCGCGTGCATGTAACATTTTGTCTGAGGGTCAAACATTGAATAAGTGATGTTAGGACAAAGTGTGTGTGTGTGTTTGGAAGTAACCTGTACAGAGAACTCGGGTGAGACCCGTTGTTCTTGTGATACAGGTCAAAGGGTGTTTTGTGTTTCACGAAGCGTCTGCCTCTGGAGCAACTCATCGTCTTTGAAATATGGAGCACGCTCGGATCATTCATCAGTTACAAGGCATACCACTTGAAAGTTACACGTATAGGAGGAGGTACATTCTCTACAACACGAATTGTAGTTTTGTCTTACGTGTTGACGTACGATTTTGTCTAACTTGGACTAGAAATGCACTTTGCTGATTCACGTCTGGATGTTCGTAACCATCGGTTGAAGCAAACCCCACTGCTGTTGTTGAGACGCTGTGCACCAATAAGGGTCCAACACGTTGACGGCCTTCAGGCCAGGAAAGTCACAACATTTGCACACGAAGGACGCATTCACGCAAGTACCCCATGCTCCGTTTTGAAGTTTTAAAATGAAACATCTTTGAATTGTGTTGTGTTTTGAATTAGATGATTTTATTTCTTCATTAAAAGCTTGTATCAATTTACATCTGGAAGACTTCATTGAAACGGACATTTTGTGTGAATTTTCTCTCGTCATTAAGTGGATGGCCTTGCCGGGGGTTCGGTTCAATGCAGACACAAACAGTGTACACACACACAGTGTACACACACAGAGTGTACACACACACAGTGTATACACACAGTATACACACAGTGCACACACACAGTGTGCACACACGCAGTGTACACACACAGTGTACACACAGTGTACACACATAGTGTACACACACAGTGTACACACACAATGTACACCCACACAATGTACACACACAGTGTACACACACACAGTGACACACACAGTGACACACAGTGACAGAGCGACACAGTGACACAGTGTATACACACAGTGTATACACACATAGTGTACACACACAGTGTATACACAGTGTACACACACAGTGTACACACACAGTGTACACACACACAGTGTATACACAATAATGTCCACGTTGTTGTAGCTGGGCTCACACACCCAAGGGAGGGAGCAATGGAAAATTAATCTAAATCAACTTAAACTACAACTCTGTGACGTCACCACTCTGCATTACCTCATCGGCGTGAAACGCCAGGGTGAGGTGTACCTCGCTAGGGACGTCATGTCACCAAGGTATTCACCCCTCCCGCGTCCACCGCGCTCTTGAGCGTGATGTCACCTCCGCTTGGGTCACTGCCGATATAGTTCCAGTGGCAATCCTTATTTGGGCACAGCTACGCCCAGTGACTGGTGGCTCATTAACATAATGTGTCCGTTAAAGCCGTAGCGAGTTTGTTGCGACGGGTTCAGCACCCACGCCCCCATCCCTCGACGTAGGGTCCAGCGTCATTAACATAATTTATTCCGTTAGAGAGCCGCTCGTGGGAGGGAAGTGACGTCATACTACTTCCTGCTGTCGCGAGGCAACAGGAAGCTGCCGTGTGCGCGCTTGCACTGAAATCCGAGGTGAGAAATTCTCATCGTTGTGGTGGTGGTGGTCGTTGTGGTGGTGGTTGTTGTTGTTGTTGTTTACCAAGGTAGAGCCTCGCTCTCTCTCGTAGGGATGTCAGTTGAGTAGCAGCGAGCATGGGAATCGATGTCCAGGTTGGAACTTTACAACGCGGGGCCTAGCCACGCGGGGCCTTGCCTCCTGCCCTCGCCTGATTGCATTCACTTTAATTATCTCGCTTAAGTTTAATTTGTCTTCACCCGGCTCGCCACTTTGTAACTTTGTTTTATTGTAAATATTCACGCAGTTTTTATTTTCATTTTTTTCACCAGGCCAAGTCCGCTGGAGCTGCTATACCGCTCTTGTTATCAGAAGCGACCTGCCCACAACAACACAAGGTGAGGCTTTGGCAACGTGTGTGAATGTTTTGACTTAAAACTTTGGTGACTGCAGGAATTAATATTCTTGGTTCTTTCGGTAAAGTCACGTAGATAGAAAATTAAATAAAAATAACGGATGCTAAATTAAATGAAAAAAATTTAAATGAAGCAAAAAACCCACGACGTTTTGATCGCAACACAAGTGGTCTTTATCTTATTGAATTTAATCTGTTATTTTTATTTTCTATCTACGTGACTTTACTGAAAAAATCAACAATACGTGCGTCAATGTATCTATCGGTCAAAGTCACTAAGCGCGTGTCGCTGTTGGCTCTGAATATGTGGAGGGGAACACCTTCACCATGGGGAGAGAGACACAGAGACACGGATAGCCTCGGCTATGTTGATTGATCCTCGATTCATTACTTGGTGGAGTGAGGAAGAATTAATGCTGAGCAGATGAAGGTGGCCAGGCATGGTTCTGGTCACACCACCACCTGTTTACTCATGGCAGTGTGTGACAGTGTCAAGTTTGTGTTTGCAGTAAAGTCTATTAACTCTACTGCACACGGAGGTTATATCAAAACAATAGTTTATTTTTGTTTTCCTCTGGAACTCTTTATAAGAATGGAAACAGGAGGTGAACACAGCACACACATTCAGCTGAAGTCGGAACTGTTCATCCCAGCATTCAAGGACATCTGAGCCTGGATTCACACCTCTAAGTTGCGATTGAACATTAATTTCTGCATAACACAAATAGTATTGTTTTCAACACCCTTTGCTATGTCAGCTGAATTTAGCTTTCATAAATTTTCCTTTTCTAGTCAGACAGCCGAAATTGTGTGCTTAGAGTTTTGAGTTAACATTCATCTTGATGATATGAAGGCTTCCAGGCATATTAATGACATTTTCCCTCTCATTGTGTGCCATAGCAGCCCGTGGAGAGAAACCCTTCAGGTGCACTCTGTGCGGGAAGGCGTTTGCAGATTCATCAAATTTGATGAATTTGGGAAACTTTTTCACTACATCTTGAATATATTAATAAGTATAGACGTGTAAGTCACGTGTGCATTCCTCTGTGCCTGACGTGTAGATGGTGTGGATATTATTTTTTTCTGTCTGCAGCAGACGCTTCCTCTGCAGAATTGGTCTGATGGAGCAAATGCAGTCAGCGCAGCTCGGTACGACAAGTCAACATTGCGACCAGCGTGCATACAGCACGGATCGGACTGGAAATTTGACACGGCACCAGAGAACTCGCACAGGAGAGAAACTCTTCAAATGTACTGTGTGTAACAAGGCATTTGCATGGCCATCAGTTCTTCAGACCCACCAGAGAACACACACAGGAGAGAAACCCTTCAAATGTACTGTGTGTGGGAAGGCATTTTCATGGTCATCTGCTCTTAAAACACACCAGAGAACACACACGGGAGTGAAACCCTTCAGGTGCACTCTGTGCGGAAAGGCGTTTGCACATTCACCACATCTTAAAGTACACCAGAGAACACACACAGGAGAGAAACCCTTCAAGTGCAGTGTGTGTGGGAAGACATTTTCAGATTCATGTAATCTTGTAATACACCAGAGAACACACACGGGAGAGAAACCCTTCAGGTGCACTCTGTGCGGGAAGGCGTTTGCACAGTCACCACATCTTAAAGTACACCAGAGAACACACACGGGAGAGAAACCCTTCAAGTGCAGTGTGTGCGTGAAGGCGTTTGCACAGTCATCTGATCTTGTAAAACACCAGAGAACACACACAGGAGAGAAACCCTTCAAGTGTACTCTGTGCGGGAAGCCGTTTACAGATTCATCAACTCTTCGTAGACACCAGAGAACACAAAAGCATCGGAAGATCCACAAGGAGCGGAGTTGGAGTCTGAAATCAGCTTGTGAAAGTCAAAGTTCCGCAATGAGCCCATCCCTCATAAAACAAGAACCGGACGAAAATCCCAGCTAAAGGTTCTCGAGGTGAAATATGAAGAGGTGATGGTGAAATGTGGAGAAGTGATGAGCGAAGAAGTGAAGGGAAAATGTGAAGATGAAGATTCAACTCCAAAATGGGACCTTCACATCGTGAAGCAGGAGGAGATTCTGACTGAGGCAGAGCGAGGCAACTCCCAGCAGTTTGTGGAAGTGGAGGTGTGGGTGGACTTCCTCCTAGACAATACAAAGTCAAGTGAAGACCCGGTAGATGTGTAAGCCAGAGACGATGTCACTACAATAGATGCACCTTTGTAAATAGGCCTTTAATGACAAGAATGTGAAGTTGAACACTTTATGGGCCCGTGGGTTGGGTAGATCTCTAATCAGGAGCAAGAGCTAATAAGCTCCCAAGCATTCACTATGTTATCATAATTGCTTTTACATGGTGCTTGCTTAATCGCCTCAGCAACTCGGAGTTTTGTGTCGTACCTCATCTGAAACACTCGAAGAGCATCCCCAAGTAGCAGCTGCCCCTGTGTGGCACAAGGTGCTGGCCCAGCACCGGCCTGCATGTCGACAAGAGCCTGTCAGTAGGGGACGATGATTGATGCGTCATCTCAGTTGTGTAGTTTGTAGGTAATGTTTAGAATTTGCTACATTTTCACTCAGACGCCAGCATGCAATGGCCTCGTTTTGAATGACACAATAGTATGTTTTACATACACTGTGAAGCAGACTATGCAACTTTTTTGTAAAAGCTTCTTGATAATACGATGTAACGTGATGCAGTATATTTCACTGCAGTAATCCAATTTTGTTAATATGCCTGTCAATAATTTAGAATGTATACTTGTCTGGTTTTGTGCATACTTGTAACATTTGATCTGTAAGGGTCAAACATTGAATAAGTGATGTTAGGACAAGGTGTGTGTGTGTGTGTTTGAAAGTAACCTGTACAGAGAACTCAGGTGAGACCCGTTGTTCTTGTGATGCAGATCAAAGGGTACTTTTGTGTTTCACGAAGCGTCGGCCTCTGAAGCAACTCATTGTCTTTGAAATAGGGAGCACGCTCGGATCATTCATCAGTTACTAGGCATTCCACTTACAAGTTACACTTATAGGAGGAGGTACATTCTCTGCAACACGAATTGTAGTTTTGTCTTACGTGTTGACGTAGATTTTGTCTAACTGGGACTAGAAATGCACCTTGCTGATTCACGTCTGGATGTTCGTAACCATCGGTTGAAGCAAACCCCACTGCTGTTGTTGAGACGCTGTGCACCATTTAATGGTCCAACACATTGACGGCCTTCAGGCCAGGAAAGTCACAACATTTGCACACGAAGGACGCATTCACGCAAGTTCTGAAGTTTTAAAATGAAACATCTTTGAATTGTGTTGTGTTTTGATTTAGATTATTTTATTTCTTCATTAAAAGTTAATTTTACATCTGGAAGACTTCGTTGAAAAGGACATTTTGTGTGAATTTTCTCTCATCGTTAAGTAGACGATGGCCTTGCCGGGGGTTCGGTTCGATGCGGACTTTCATCTGGTAGGGGATCGCGGGATCGAGATGAGGCGACACGGAGCTGCTGGTCGTCTGCAGATCGATTCCAACATAATCGAACGTCTGTCCCTGCGCGTCCGTCGTTCGCATGCAGGGGGCGCGTGTAGGTTTACACAGCCCCCTGCATGAAAACGACAAAGTGCAGCGTTCATCAAGGATAAAGTTGCGCGCTTATTTTTTAAATGTTATTCTTTTATAAGGTGATGTTGATATCGAAAACTGACACATAACTGGCATGCCATAAATAGGAAATTAACTCTGCTTATTTGAATCAATGTATTCATATATGTTGATAAACTGTTTTCAAGCAGATATTTTGTCTCTAACGGCGACTACAGGGACCACGTGATTGTTTAAAAATGTCTTTGATTATAACTATAATTACCTACAATTGGTCATGTGTAGCTTCTTTAGACTATAATTTATTCACTACCCAAAATGTATTTACTTGAAAATATAGAGCTGAATTTCGATTTAAAGCTTTCGTGACTGCAATGACTCATCTTCTTTGGTTCTTTCAGTAAAGTCACGTAGAATGAGAATAAAATAATAAATTGATAAAATAAAATAACACAATAATATTCTCACGACGTTTTGGCCACAACACAAGCGGCCTTCATCAGGTGAAGGGACGAGACTGTCTGGTAGGACAGCGCTGGAGTGAAAGAGCCACGTTCAGATCACAACCTTTAAGCTGTGAGAGGAAACAAAGCGCCTTGACAAAGGAATTAGCATATAATTTAGCATTGAAATGGCTGAGTGATTAGCTTGTGACTGGTCACAGAAATAGCTATGTTAAAAGTTAAAGCATACACATCCGCAGAGGCACCCCTTGATAAAGGAATTAGCATAGAATTTAGCATTGAAATAGCTAAGTTAAAGCATACACATCAGCAGAGGCACCCCTTGACAAAGGAATTAGCATAGAATTTAGCATTGAAATAGCTGAGTGATTAGCTTGTAACTGGTCACACCACCATCCATCCCAGAAGAACTCCCTCATCAAGACTCTATACCATAGAGCCCAATGCATTTCCGACCAGGAACACATTACCAGTGAACTCAAGCACGTACACCATGCTCTCAGGGCTAATGGTTACTCCGACTACACAAACCGCAAAGCCATCACTCCAGTCATGAAGAAGGATCCTCTTGTGGAGCCACTCAAAACCATCGCCTTACCCTACATTGCAGGGGTCACTAAAAAGATCTCCAAAATCCTGAATAAACACAAGATCCAGGTCCGATTCAACACAGTACATAAAATCCGTGATTTAGTTCCATCTGTAAAAGATGTTGTTCCAGACATACAGTATCCGGGCGTTTACAAACTAAAGTGCCTCTGTGGTAGTAGCTACATTGGAGAAACCAAACGACATATCTCGGACCGCATCCGTGAACATAAAGCAGACTTGAAACACGGTAGTACGAACTCCTCTGCCGTGGCAGATCACTGTTATAATTCAGTGGGCTCACATGACATTGACTTCTCCAAGACGGAGGTTCTTTGCAAACCAACCGGCTACCATGAGAGATTCGTTCATGGCCATTAACATATACAAGCACAGAGACAATTTCAACCGAGAAGATGGATTCTGGCTTAGTAACCATTGGAAAGATGTTTTAAACCATTTCTCTTCTTAATTAATTGTATTTTACGATGACCTTCAGACCGCAGCTCTTTCACCAGCATTGACTCTTAATACCTCTCACACCACGGTTAATGGTATGGTTTACAACATGGAGTATAATAGCGCCTCGCAGCTGTCTCTCTCCCCCTCCTCTGTTCTGACCATGGATGAACTCGTCCGTCTGAACGGGGCCCGTAGCTATCCGTGGTGCTAAAGTTGAGGGTAAGAATCCACCCATTTTTTCGCCATATAGCATTGTGATATATAACGGCTTATTGTTGGTAGCTTAGCTGATTGGAGAATATAGAGTTTATTGATAACATTAAGGTAATTTATATTTTAGTTTTTTATTGGTTCACTATATAGTACTGCGAATAGCTCAGATATGTAGGCCTTGACTTCAACATAGTCATTTCTGTGACCAGTCACTAGCTAATCACTCAGTTATTTCAATGCTAAATTCGCCTAGTTATTTCAATGCTAAATTCTCCTGTTTGATTTGTACTAAGTGCCTCGGTGAATGTGTATGCTCTGACTTTAACGTAGCTATTTCTGTGAGCAGTTACAAGCTAATCACTCAGCTATTTCAATGCTAAATTCTATGCTAATTCCTTTGTCAAGGGGTGCCTCTGCGGATGTGTATGCTTTAACTTAGCTATTTCAATGCTAAATTCTATGCTAATTCCTTTATCAAGGGGTGCCTCTGCAGATGTGTATGCTTTAACTTTTAACATAGCTATTTCTGTGACCAGTCACAAGCTAATCACTCAGCCATTTCAATGCTAAATTATATGCTAATTCCTTTGTCAAGGCGCTTTGTTTCCTCTCACAGCTTAAAGGTCGTGATCTGAACGTGGCTCTTTCACTCCAGCGCTGTCCTACCAGACAGTCTCGTCCCTTCACCTGATGAAGGCCGCTTGTGTTGTAGCCGAAACGTCGTGAGAATATTATTGTGTTATTTTATTTTATCAATTTATTATTTAATTCTCATTCTACGTGACTTTACCGAAAGAACCAAAGAAGATGAACATAGAGCTGATATTTATTCTTGGTTCTTTCGGTAAAGTCACGTAGAAGGGAACCAAAATAACAAAAATATAAAACAATTAAATTCTCACGACGTTTTGACTGCAACACAAGCAATCATCATCAGGTGTCACACACAGGCACACACGCAGAGACAGAGGCACACACAGAGATACAGGTACACACAGTGTGTACACACACACAGTGTACACACACAGTGTATACACATAGTGTACACACACACAGTGTGTACACACAGAAACAGTGTGTACACACTATAGTGTCCACGTTGTAGTTGCTGAGCTCACGCGCGCAAGGGGTTTCTGTTCAAGAGATGGAGCAATGGAAAATGAATCTAAACTTAAACTCCATCCCTGCTCTGTGACGTCACCACTCAGCATGACCTCATCGGTGTGAAACGCCAGGGGGAGGTGTGCCTCGCTAGTGACGTCATGTCACCAAGGTATTCACCCCACCCCCGTCCACCGCGCCCTTGAGCGTGACGTCACCTCTGCTTGGTCACTGCCGATATCTGTTCCGGTACAATCCTTATTTGAGCAAAGCTACGCTCAGTGACTGGCGGCTCATTAATATAATGAGTTCGTGAAAGCCGTCGCGAGTTGATTGGGACGGGTTCAGCACCCACGCCCCCATCCCTCGACATATGGCCCGGTTCATTAACATAATTTTATTCAGTTACGGAGCCGCTCGTGGGAGGGGAGTGTCTTGTACCCCGGATGTGACGTCATGTCACCTGCTGCCGCATGACGTCACGAGCTAACAGGAAGCGATCGCTTCGCTCTTGCACTGAAATCCGAGGTGATAAATTATTATCGTGTTGGTGGTCGTAGTTGTTGTGGTGGTGGTTGTTGTGGTGGTCGTTGTTTACCAAGGTAGAGCCTCTCTCTCGTAGGGATGTCAATTGAGTAGCAGCGAGCATGGGAATCGATGTCCAGGTTGGAACTTTACAACGCGGGGCCTAGCCACGCGGGGCCTTGCCTCCTGCCCTCGCCTGATTGCATTCACTTTAATTATCTCACTTAAGTTTAATTTGTCTTCACCCGGCTCGCCACTTTGTAACTTTGTTTTATTGTAAATATTCACGCAGTTTTTATTTTCTTTTGTTAGCAGGCCAAGCCCGCTTGAGCTGCTATACCGCTCTTGTTATCAGAAGCGACCTGCCCACAACAACACAAGGTGAGGCTTTGTCAACGTGTGTGAATGTTTTGACTTAAAACTTTGGTGACTGCAGGAATTAATATTCTTGGTTCTTTCGGTAAAGTCACGTAGATAGAAAATGAAATTAATATAACAGAAAATAATTTTTCTTTTTTTAAATGAAGCAAAAAACCCCACAACGTTTCTATGGCAACATTAATGTTGAAGATGCGAGGGCTTACAGGAATATTTATGACATTTGCCCTCTCATTGCGTGCCATGACAGTGCTGTTTGCACAGTCACACATAGTCACTGTAAGATGATTTTCTTAGTCGTGTTTTTGTTTTGTTGCTTGTTGTGGTTGCACCCGATTCAAGAGCCGAATGGCTCACGGGACTATAACCAAAATAAATCAAACTGAAAATCAAAAAACTGAAACCGCGTGATGAATTTGGGAAAGTTTTTCACTGCATCTCCAAATATATATAAAAAAGGCAAAGTTGTGATTGTGTGTCTGTTCAAAATGTTTAGCGTACTTCCCGACATGCAACAAACTGGAAATTTGCCATGTGGGTACTTTCCAGACTGTATACCATGCAAACAATATACAAATACACTTTTGTGTTTTTGTTGGGGGGGGGGAGCTCAATAATGTATAGATTTTTTGCACGGCCAATGAGCTGTGACGTCAAATCTGTCACGTGACCCTCGCATGTGGAAGAGTAACGCATTGTAGTGTAGTGGTTAGCGTTGTCTGTGTGTTTGTGTCTGTGTGTGTCTGTGTGTGTGTGTCTGTGTGTGTGTGTATGTGTGTCTGTGTGTGTGTATCTGTGTGTGTCTGTGTGTCTCTGTGTATCTGTGTGTGTGTGTCTGTGTGTGTGTCTGTATCTGTGTGTCTGTATCTGTGTGTGTATGTGTGTGTGTCTGTGTGTGTCTGTGTGTGTGTCTGTGTGTGTGTGTGGAAAAGTAACTCATTGTAGTGTAGCGGTTAGCGCTACGCTGCGCAACGAACCCGGCGACCCGATTCCCGCTCACGGCCACCACCGGTAATGATTATTTGAACCGCTTCTGGGCCTCCCCTAGGTCGACTCAGCCTCAAACGAGTAACTGCTGTGGTGGTGTGAACATCGCCACTGGGGAGACAAAGAAACCCTTCAAGTGCAGTGTGTGTGTGAAGGCATTTTCAGATTCATTTGCTCTTAAAACACCAGAGAACACACACGGGAGAGAAACCCTTCAAGTGGAGTGTGTGTGTGAAGGCATTTTCACGGTCATCTGCTCTTAAAACACACCAGAGAACACACACGGGAGAGAAACCCTTCTTGTGCAGTGTGTGTGGGAAGACATTTTCTGATTCATCTGCTCTTAAAAAACACCAGAGAACACACACGGGAGAGAAACCCTTCGGGTGCAATGTGTGTGTGAAGACATTTTCAGATTCATCTACTCTTAAAAAACACCAGAGAACACACACGGGAGAGAAACCCTTCAAGTGCAGTGTTTGTGGGAAGACATTTTCACGGACATCTGTTTTTAAAACACACCAGAGAACACACACGGGAGAGAAACCCTTGTGCAGTGTGTGTGGGAATACATTTTCAGATTCATCTACTCTTAAAAAACACCAGAGAACACACACGGGAGAGAAACCCTTCAAGTGCAGTGTTTCTGGGAAGACATTTTCACGGTCATCTGCTCTTAAAAAACACCAGAGAACACACGGGAGAGAAACCCTTCAAGTGCAGTGTGTGTGGGAAAGCATTTGCACATTAATCAAATCTTCAAGTACACCAGAGAACACAGACAGGAGAGAAACCCTTTAGGTACACTCTGTGTGGGATGATGTTTGCACAGTCATCACATCTTAAAGTACACCAGAGAACACACACGGGAGAGAAACCCTTCAGGTGCACTGCGGGAAGGTGTTTGCACATTCATAAAATCTTCAAGTACACCAGAGAACACAAAAGCATCAGAAGATCTGCAAGGAGTGGAATCTGAAATCAGCTTGTGAAAGTCAAAGTGCCACAATAAGCCCATCCCTCATGAAACAAGAACCGGACGAAAATCCCAGCTTGGACACTTTTAAAGGTTTCGAGGTGAAATATGAAGAGGTGATGGTGAAGAGGGAAGAAGTGATGGTGAAGAGGGAAGAAGTGAAGGTGAAATGTGAAGATGAAGATTCAACTCCAAAATGGGACCTTCACATCGATGGAGGCAACGTGAAGCAGGAGGAGAATTCTGACTGTGAGGCAACTCCCAGCAGTTTGTGGAAGTGGAGGTGTGGGTGGACTTCTTCCGAGACAATCCAAAGTCAAGTGGAGACCCGGTAGATGTGTAAGCCAGAGACGATGTCGCTACAATAGATGCACCTTTGTCACAGGCCTTTAATGACAAGAATGTGAAGTTGAACACTTTGTGGGCCCGTGGGTTGGGTAGATCTCTAACCAGGAGCAAGAGCCAATAAGCTCCCAAGCATTCACTATGTTATAATAATTGCTTTTACATGGTGCTTGCTTAATCGCCTCAGCAACTCGGAGTTTTGTGTCGTAACTCGCCTGAAACACTCAAAGAGCATCCCCAAGTGGCAGCTGCCCCTGTGTGGCACAAGGTGGTGGCCCTGCACCGGCCTGCATGTGGACAAGAGCCTGTCAGTAGGGGGCGATGATTGATGCATAATCTCAGTTGTGTAGTTTGTAGGTAATGTTTAGAATTTGCTACATTTTCACTCAGACGCCAGCATGCAATGGCCTACTCGTTTTGAATGACACAGTAGTATGTTTTACATACACTGTGAAGCAGACTGTGCATTTTTTTAAAAGTTTCTTGTTAATACGATGTAACGTGATGCAGTATATTTCACTGCAGTAATCCAATTTTGTTAATATGCCTGACAATAATTTAGAATGTATACTTGTCTGGTTTTGTGCATACTTGTAACATTTGATCTGTAAGGGTCAAACATTGAATAAGTGATGTTAGGACAAAGTGTGTGTGTGTGTGTGTTTGAAAGTAACCTGTACAGAGAACTCAGGTGAGACCCTTTGTTCTTGTGATACAGGTCAAACGGTGTTTTTGTGTTCCACGAAGCATCTGGAGCAACTCATTGTCTTTGAAATAGGTCGCACGCTCGGATCATTCATCAGTTACAAGGCATACCACTTGAAAGTTACACGTATAGGAGGAGGTACATTCTCTACAACACGAATTGTAGTTTTGTCTTACGTGTTGACGTATATTTTGTCTAACTGGGACTAGAAATGCACCTTGCTGATTGACGTCTGGATGTTCGTTACCTATCGGTTGAAGCAAACACCACTGCTGTTGTTGAGACGCTGTGCACCAATAAGGGTCCAACACATTGACGGCCTTCAGGCCAGGAAAGTCACAACATTTACGGCACACGAAGGACGCATTCACGCAAGTACCCCATGCTCCGTTTTGAAGTTTTAAAATGAAACATCTTTGAATTGTGTTATGTTTTGAATTGGATGATTTTACTTCTTCATTAAATGCTTGTATCAATTTACATCTGGAAGACTTCATTGAAAAGGGCATTTCGTGTTAATTTTCTCTCGTCGTTAAGTAGATGGCCTTGCCGGTGGTTCGGTTCGATGCGGACTTTCAACTGTTTGGGACCGCGGGATCGAGATAAGGCGACACGGAGCTGGCCGTGCGAGAAGACCGCTGTCTGCAGATCGATTCCAACGTAATCGAACGTCTGTCCCTGCGCCTCCGTCGTCCATGCAGGGGGTGCGTAGGTTTGCAGCGCCCCCTGCATGAAAACAACGGAAAGTGCAGCGCTCATCACATAGATAAAGTTGTGCGCTTATATTTAAAATGTTATTCTTTTATAAGGTGATGTTGAAATCGAAAAGTGTTTAGCCAGTTGATGATTTCAATCAGATTGATTCATTTATTATGCACTACATATCTGATCTTTTGTGGTCCTGTTGAGCTAAAGTTGGAAAATGTCCGTGACTATAACTTCGCTCAATATTGTAAACGTGTTTCTATTATTTAGTTATTGTTTAATACAAACTGCTTCAGATAATGGGTTTCAAGATGTACTTGAATGGCACGTTCGTTGTTCCGGTGTTTAATGGCTTGGACGTCATGGCAAATGGCTTCCATCGATGTGGAAGTCAATGGTGGATGATGATTTGACATTTCGGTGTTGATTTGGAGTAGATTGTTTAACAGTTGCATACCGGGTGGTGAAATGCTTTGCCGAGTACCTGAACTGTTTGACCAAGTGAATTCATGAAGAGTTCGATACGAGTTTGAGCGTTAATATTCTTGCGGAACGACAAAGGTCGAATATTTTAAAGATTCCTGATCGTACGTTTATTGCGACAATGTTCACGGGAAACACGTGTGGAGGAGAGTTCCGGGTGAAGTCTCCCCTTACCTGGCAACCATGGTGGCTGTCCTCTGATCACTCTCGCTCCGTCACAGCTACGAGCTGTAGGGACGGGACTCTCCACCCTGGCGCTGTTTTAATTCACAGCACAAAGCGGAGAGCCTCATCCCTGCAGTTCCCTCCTGTTGTGCCGCAGCATTTACCGCGTAACGAGGCAACGTTTTCATGAGCAGTGCGTTCCACTACGCACCCACACGAGCGAACCATGTGCAACAGTGTGCGTACATACAGACACGAACAAACACACGGGTGCACATACACACACGAGCGCTTACTTGCAAACACGGACGAGTGGAGATGCACGCAGTAGTGTGGTCACCACCTGACTAGCTTCACTAGTCACGTGATAACTAGTATACTAAACTATATACTACACTATACACTACACTATACACTGCACTATATACTACACTTCTATACACTACACTATACACTACACTACTATACACTACACTACTATACACTACACTATACACTACACTACTATACACTACGCTACTATACACTACACTATACACTACAGTAAACACTATTATACACTATACAATACACTATACACTACTATACACTATACACCACACTATACACTTATACACTACAATATACACTACACTATACACTACACTAAACACTTATACACTATACAATACACTATACACTACACTATACACTTATACACTACTATACACTACAATACACTATTATACACTACACTATTATACACTACACTATACACTTATACACTACAATATATACTACTATACACTACAATATGCACTATTATACACTACACTATACACTTATACACTACAATATATACTACTATACACTACAATATGCACTATTATACACTACACTATACACTTATACACTACAATATACACTACTATACACTACACTATTATACACTACACTATTATACACTACACACTTATACACTACAATATACACTACTATACACTACAATATACACTTATACACTACTAATTCAAAGCGTTCATCTTTGCTGATGTTGCTAGGTGGTAACTTAGCGTTTTTGAGGGTTGCAGCGATTTCAGATCTTGCTACGTCTGCAGAGATGTGACTCAAGCCCTTGAGTGCAACGTCGACATGGGCAATGATATCATTAACCGGTATGTGTCTCGGTGTGACAGCAAAGTTTAGACCTTTAGCTAAAACGAATATCAGACCATCAGAAATGGAACTGTTACTGCGATTAATTACGACTTTGTTGACGTCTATCTTTTCGGTGTGTGGATCCGATTTTTTGTTGGAGAGGTGATTTGAATGATCAATTAAAAGGAGATATTGTCGTCCTCTCAGCCGACAAGGGCAATGCCACTGTCATCATGGACAAAACAATATAACAACAAAATTCAAGAACTACTCAACGATGGCAGCTATACAAAAATAAAAAGAGATCCCACCAACAACCTGGTTACCAAAATGAACAAAATCATCTCTGATTCAATAGCATTAATTGATCAGACCAAACAGTTCTCGTTGAACCCCTCTGCTGCCAGACCACCAAGATTATATGGCCTTCCAAAGATACACAAAGAAGATACACCCCTTCGTCCCATCGTCTCTACTATCAATTCCCCCACCTATAAACTGGCACGTTTTCTTGCTGATATACTGCGACCTTTCACTGGAAAAACCACCTCTGCGGTACTAAATTCTACTCACCTGGTATCGACAATCAAAGGCATTTGCCTGTCCCCAGACGACCTGCTTGTCGTGATATACTGTAGTGTATAGTAGTGTATATTGAAGCTCTGTCGTCCTGACAGTTCTGTACCTTTCACCTGAAGACGGCCGCTTGCGTTGTGGCCGAAACGTCGTGAGAATTTTATTGTGTTATTTTATTATTTTATTCTCATTCTACGTGGCGGTGACTTACCGAAAGAACCAAAGGAGATGAGCTCGATTTATTTGGGGCGGATAAAGGCCACCGGCGCAGGCACTCTAGATCCCGGGGACGTGAATAACTCCACGCGCATTCAGGGCGTCCACATTGCCCTGTCAAGAGGCTGCAGGAGAGCGGGCGAAACAAAGAGCCCTGTGCTCGCCACGCGGACGGTCGCCCAGACAAACAACAAACTCTTCCAGGCTTCATCTTCTTTAGTTCTTTCGGTAAAGTCACCACGTAGAATGAGAATAAAATAATAAATTAATAAAATAAATTGACAATTAAATTCTCACGACGTTTCGGCCACAACAAAAGTGGCCTTCTTCAGGTGAAAGGAACATACCTGTCGGGACGACAGTTTCAATGAACATTGTGTTATTTTATTATTGAACCAGAAGCAATATATACATGAACCAGAAGCAATATACACATGAACCAGAAGCCATATATACATGAAACAGAAGCCATATATACATGAACCAGAACCCATATATACATGATCCAGAAGCCATATATACATTACCCAGAAGCCATATATGCATGAACCAGAAGCCATATATGCATGAACCAGAAGCCATATATACATGAACCAGAAGCTATATATACATGACCCAGAAGCCATATATACATGAACCAGAAGCCATATATATATGAACCAGAAGCCATATATACATGAACCAGAAGCCATATATATATGAACCAGAAGCCATATATACATGAACCAGAACCAATATATACATGATCCAGAAGCCATATATACATGACCCAGAAGCCATATATACATGAATCAGAAGCCATATATACATGACCCAGAAGCCATATATACATGAACCAGAAGCCATATATACATGAACCAGAAGCCATATATACATGGACCAGAAGCCATATATACATGAACCAGAAGCAATATATACATGAACCAGAAGCAATATACACATGAACCAGAAGCCATATATACATGAAACAGAAGCCATATATACATGATCCAGAAGCCATATATACATGATCCAGAAGCAATATATACATGAACCAGAAGCCATATATACATGAACCAGAAGCCATATATGCATGAACCAGAAGCCATATATACATGATCCAGAAGTCATATATACATGAACCAGCAGCCATATATACATGAACCAGAAGCCATATATATATGAACCAGAAGCCATATATACATGAACCAGAAGCCATATATACATGGACCAGAAGCCATATATACATGAACCAGAACCAATATATACATGATCCAGAAGCCATATATACATGACCCAGAAGCCATATATACATGAATCAGAAGCCATATATACATGACCCAGAAGCCATATATACATGAACCAGAAGCCATATATACATGAACCAGAAGCCATATATACATGGACCAGAAGCCATATATACATGAATCAAAGCCATATATACATGATCCGGAAGCTATATATACATGAACCAGAAGCCATATATACATGACCCAGAAGCCATATACATGATCCAGAAGCCATATATACATGATCCAGAAGCAATATATACATGAATCAGAAGCCATATATACATGAACCAGAAGCCATATATACATGAACCAGAAGCCATATATACATGATCCAGAAGCAATATATACATGAATCAGAAGCCATATATACATGAACCAGAAGCCATATATACATGAACCAGCAGCCATATAACGCAAGTTAAAACTAAAGTTGTACGCGTATTAGATCATATTGACGAGAGCAATTGTGAGCCCAAGTTACAGACAGACAGAGCTCAAGTATTAACACCCCCAACCTTAGCCGCAACAAATATATTTGTTTAATTCTCTACTTGACCTCCGCCCTTCCTCTCTTACCGATGTTTGGTTCTTCTAATCATATTTGCAGGTGTATGGAACCAGAACGCTTTTGGAACTCACAGGAATACCTCTGACGTATGAACAAATCAGCTCCAGAGCAGATTTGTGCTCCCAAAAGGAAATAATGAAAATGAGATGTGTGTGTGCTTGTCCAATCAAATTCCCCAGGAGTTTAAAAGCGAGAACTTTAAGTCATAGATCGATAGTCATTACAAGTGCAGTAGTAAACACAAGTTTAGAACACGGTGGCAGCCAATCATCCCACTGCTAATGTACCAAGGATAGGTTATATCACACACATATATAAGCATGCTAACCTTGGATGGTACATTACAACTAAACTATTACAACTATTTATTATTTTACCAGGTAAGGCCCAGTGAGCTATATAGTTCTATTTCAGAAGCGACCTTGCTATCTCAAATTAAAGCTCAACGAATTAAGATTGTACGTGCAAATTTGTAGCAGCCAAAAACTAAACATTAATCTTGCCTTTTTAAAGCTTTCGCGACTGCAGGAATTCATCTTCTTGGTTCTTTCGGTAAAATCACCACGTAGAATGGAAATAATAAAATAAAGTAGTAAAAATAAAACATAATAAAATAAAATTCTCACGACGTTTTGGCCACAACACAAGTAGCCTTCCTCAGGTGAAGGAACATAACTGTCGGGAAGACAGCGCTTTAGTTATTATGTTTAATTTTTATTATTTGATTCCCATTCTACGTGACTTTACCGAAAGAACCAAGAAGATTAATCTCGCCATCCCGATTGCTTGGGTTGCCGATTGAAAGCGTCCCAAACATTGTGAGTAACGCCTGGCCTACGTAACATCAGCACCAACGTCATGTGGCAATATGCCTGCAGGATCTCATCGTTCAAACAGGCGTCTGGCTTTGATGAAAGAATCCTTGAAAACAAAGCTCCATGAGCATCCCGGTCTCATGACGGTTCCCATTGCGCACACGGACAGCTGCTCTTCCACTCCGCTGCTGGACGAAGGCCTCCCCACGCCGCAGTCGAAACGTTGTGAGAATTTTATTGTTTTATATTTTTATTATTTTGTTTCCCTTCGAGGTGACTTTACCGAAAAAACCAAGAATACTCATCTGTTCCAGTTATCGACGTAACTGATGATTTGAGATTAGAATGTATATGCTCTGAACCCTCAGCCCTGTTCACAAAAATGTAATGCTGCTTTGGTTAATTCATGAGAACCAGACAGGAGTTAATTAAGGGTAGACACTCGGATAGTAATACAAGAATGGTTATGACAAGAATGTTTATTAATTCAATTATAATTGCCCAAGCGTCGTAGCATTGAAATGGTTGTGGTGGCTTTTGAATAGTGAAAAACTCCTTTTAAAAACGGTTTTATTTTAAAGTGCACTAAAAAGTAAAGAAATCGATTGGACAACGGGAAGTGGACGACATCTTGAGTACAAGATTTGACCACGACATCAAACACAGGAATGAAGTTTAATAACTTTTTTGTCACAACTTCGTTCAACTGACCATCGAGAAGTGCGTCAATGATGCGGCGCCATCTCCCACATCAACGCTTACTTGAATTAATTGGTTATTTTATAAATCAATCTTCAATGTACAACTTTTGTTTGTGTGGAGTGAGGGTGCCCGTAGCTCGTTCACACGGAGCAGGCGAGGCGATTCCACAGTTTAGGGACCGCGGCGTTTTTGACCTACACACATATATATGAATAAGGCGTACATACAAAATGTTAATCGCTTTAAAGGAGCCAATTAATTGATTCATTGATGCCGATTTTGATACAGGCATGCATTGTCACCGGATCTGAGTACCGTGTGCAAAATGTGGAATTGATTGGACGGCGGGAAGTGGACAAAATTTTTATCACAACATTTGACCACGACAAACAGAGGAATCAAGTTAAGTAAAACCATTTTGAACGCGAATGAGAAATCCCCCCCCACCCTCCACCGATGACGCGCGAGCATTGCTAGGGGCAACCCCCGGGCAGCTTTAGCGGTGCAAGGAAATACTTAAATACTGCGAAATAGCAATAAATTGTTAATTTAACAATTTTAAAGTTTACGGATGGGAAAACGGAATGGTGCTGGCTCACCACGGGGCTTGCGGCGTGGTACCCGGCTACTTTTTTTAAACGTAAACTCCACGGTTCACGAGCAAGTGTGCGTCCACACAGAGACAGACAGACACACAGAAAAAATGCCTTTTATAGGTAAGAAAAGAAAAACGATGATGAGACTCAATGTGTGAAGAACACAGGATTTATTCGGCTCACAAGTCAACGGATATAACTTCAAAACACTTTTATCGGTCATCTCTTTCTCGAGACAGCGTTCCCGTGGGATTATTTCCAAGTCGATAGACGACACCTTTTTTTACTTATCCTGGCAGACACACAGACACGCCTGTCTATATGTGTCTGTGTCTCTGTGTGTGTGTCTATGTGTCTGTGAGTATGTTTGTGTGTGTCTGTGTCTGTGTCTCTGCGTGTGTCTCTGCATGTGCCTGTGTCTCTGTGTGTGTCTGTCTCTGCGTGTGTCTATGTGTCTTGTGTGTGTCTGTGTCTATGTATCTCTGCGTGTGTCTGTGTCTTTGTGTGTGTGTGTCTATGTGTCTCTGCGTGTGTGTCTGTGTGTCTCTGCATGTGCCTGTGTCTCTGTGTGTCTGTGTCTCTGCGTGTGTCTGTGTCTTGTGTGTGTCTGTGTCTATGTATCTCTGCGTGTGTCTGTGTCTTTGTGTGTGTCTATGTGTCTCTGCGTGTGTGTCTATGTGTCTCTGCGTGTGCCTGTGTCTCTGTGTGTCTGTGTCTCTGCGTGTGTCTATGTGTCTTGTGTATGTCTGTGTCTATATATCTCTGCGTGTGTCTGTCTGTGTGTTTGTCTATGTGTCTGTGTCTATGTGTCTCTGTGTGTGTCTATGTGTCTGCATGTGTCTATGTGTCTGTGTGTGTCTACAGTGACGCGCGGTGGTGGTAGTGATGGCGGTAGTGGTGGCGGCCGTATGGTGCATGTCGAACTTCTTTCACGCCGTACGTATCGTGAACATCGCCACTGGGGAGATTAAGGTGGCTGCGGGTGCTGGCGATGATTACTGGGCGCCCCCCCTGCCCGCCTTCGCCGCTAAACGTCGCTCGCCAGTCTGTTCCAAGCCATAGGGTAGGGGGAGCGAGATAGAGAGGGGGGGGGGGGTGGTGGTGGTGGACCTTTGTCTTGCGGCGTGTAAATATTGTTGCGTGCGTGCGGGGTTTGTCCATGTGGTGGCGGTAATGGTGAGTCGAGCAAAAGTGGTGAAAGTTTGTGGGGTCGCTCCGAGCTCACCCTGTCACCCATCGCTCTCGAGCTCCCTCCTAGGGGAAGATGATGAGGTTGACGAGGTTGATGATCCTCATCGTTTGTGAATGCAGAAATAAACATCAGAATCTGGTGGTTTCATTCTGACCTCCGATCCTGGTCAGCAATTGAACGTCGGGAAACCCTCGCGCCGAGGGGCCCCACTAGTGGGCGTGGCCGTGCCCCACCAGTGGGCGTGGCCGTGCCCCCATCACGTGGCGTGTGTAGTGACGGCAGCTACGCTCGGAGTGGCTGGATAATAAAGCTTGAAACGCACAGCAAACCACGTGGCCTTGGTGACACGCGATGCGAGGAGGACAGGCAGCCTATACAAAGACAAAGGCACCCCCAGTAGCCTCAGCACACTTTTGTGGCAAGTTCTGTTGGGAGTAGCAATTAAGGGCAGCACTGTAGGGCACTCCGGGGTGGGGAGATAGGGGGGTGGACAGCACCACAGGCCATCAGCCAGCTGCAGAAACATTCCCCTCCTCCACTCATCTCACTCACCCAGTCACCCCTCCACTCACCCCTCCACTCACCCCACCACTCATCTCACTCACCCCTCCATTCATCTCACTCACCCAGTCACCCCATTCACCCCCCCACTCACCCCTCCACTCACCCCTCCACTCACCGCTCCACTCATCTCACTCACCCCTCCACTCATCTCACTCACCCCTCCACTCACTCCTCCACTCATCTCACTCACCCATCCACTCACCCCTCCACTCACCCCTCCACTCACCCCTCCGCTCACCCCTCCACTCATCTCACTCACCCAGTTACCCACTCACCCCTCCACTCACCCCTCCGCTCACCCCTCCGCTCACCCCTCCACTCATCTCACTCACCCCTCCACTCACCACTCCGCTCACCCCTCCGCTCACCCATCCACTCACCCCACTCACCCCTCCACTCATCTCACTCACCCAGTCACCCACTCACCCCTCCACTCACCCCTCCGCTCACCCTCCGCTCACCCCTCCGCTCACCCCTCCACTCATCTCACTCACCCCTCCACTCACCCCTCCGCTCACCCCTCCGCTCACCCCTCCACTCATCTCACTCACCCCTCCACTCATCCCTCCACTGATCTCACTCACCCCTCCACTCACCCCTCCACTCACCCCTCCGCTCACCCCTCCACTCATCTCACTCACCCCTCCACTCACCCCACTCACCCCTCCGCTCATCTCACTCACCCCTCCACTCACCCCACTCACCCCTCCACTCATCTCACTCACCCAGTCACCCACTCACCCCTCCACTTATCCCACTCACCCCTCCACTCACCCCTCCACTCATCTCACTCACCCACTCACCCCTCCACTCACCCCACCACTCACCCCTCCACTCATCTCACTCACTCACCCCTCCACTCACCCCACTCACCCCTCCATTCATCTCACTCACCCAGTCACCCACTCACCCCTCCACTCACCCCACTCACCCCTCCACTCATCTCACTCACCCACTCACCCCTCCGCTCACCCCTCCGCTCACCCCTCCACTCATCTCACTCACCCCTCCGCTCACCCCTCCGCTCACCCCTCCACTCACCCCTCCGCTCACCCCACCACTCATCTCACTCCGCTCACCGCCCAGCCCCCCAGTAGCCCGAGCTGCTGCTGCTGCTGGGGGGCGTTGTCCCCCAGCGCCGCGTTGGCCCTCAGCAGGAACCTCGTGCGGTGACGCCGCCTCTCCCCCCCCCCTCCCTCCCCTGCCAGCAGCGCCCTCCTGCACCACCACCTCGTCCGCCTCCTCCTCCTCCGCGTAGGCCGCTGCCAGCAGCAGCTCCGCAATGCCTCCCACCGTGTCGCCGTCCCTCAGGGCCCTCCCCGGGGGGGTCGCCCCCCCCCCCCACCGCCCCCCCCGCCGCGTGGATCCGCGCCGAGCGGCGCACCGGCGTCACGAGCCGCGGCCGCGAGGGGGGGGCTGCCGGCGCTGCGGTGGAAGGGGGGGCCGTGATGTTAGGGGGGGCAGCCAGGGTGGTGGTGGTGGTGCAGGAGATGTTGGCGGCTGGGGTGGTGGTGGTGCAGGAGATGTGGGCGGCTGGGGTGGTGGTGGTGGTGCAGGAGGTGTGGGCGGCTGGAGTGGTGGTGGTGCAGGAGATGTGGGCGACTGGGGTGGTGGTGGTGGTGCAGGAGATGTGGGCGGCTGGGGTGGTGGTGGTGCAGGAGGTGTGGGCGGCTGGGGTGGTGGTGGTGGTGCAGGAGATGTGGGCGGCTGGGGTGGTGGTGCAGGAGGTGTGGGCGGCTGGGGTGGTGGTGGTGCAGGAGATGTGGGCGGCTGGGGTGGTGGTGGTGCAGGAGGTGTGGGCAGCTGGGGTGGTGGTGGTGCAGGAGATGTGGGCGGCTGGGGTGGTGGTGCAGGAGATGTGGGCGGCTGGGGTGGTGGTGGTGGTGCAGGTGTGGGCAGCTGGGGTGGTGGTGCAGGAGGTGTGGGCGGCTGGGGTGGTGGTGGTGCAGGAGGTGTGGGCGGCTGGGGTGGTGGTGGTGGTGGTGGTGCAGGAGGTGTGGGCGGCTGCAGTCACGAAAGCTTTAAATAAAAAATGTTCGACTTTAAATTAAAAAAAAAATTCGACTAAATTAAATTAAAAACTTAAAACATTTTTCGACTTAAATAAATTAAAACAAATTTAAAAAAAATTTCGCCCTCAAAAGCACTCGAACCTTGGGCAGCTGAGGCGCGCGAGTTCTCTTTGTCCATCGTAGACATCGCCGGAGAAGTTGTTGTTGTTGTGCTGTTGTTTAGTCGTCGTTGTATAGCTGTTGTATAGTCGTTGTTGTGCTGTTGTTTAGTCGTCGTTGTATAGCTGTTGTATAGTCGTTGTTGTGCTGTTGTTTAGTCGTCGTTGTATAGCTGTTGTATAGTCGTTGTTGTGCTGTTGTTTAGTCGTCGTTGTATAGCTGTTGTATAGTCGTTGTTGTGCTGTTGTTTAGTCGTCGTTGTATAGCTGTTGTATAGTCGTTGTTGTGCTGTTGTTTAGTCGTCGTTGTATAGCTGTTGTATAGTCGTTGTTGTGCTGTTGTATAGTCGTCGTTGTATAGCTGTTGTATAGTCGTTGTTTATTTGTACTTTAATGTTTAAAGTCGTAAAGTTAAATGGTTAAAGTCGCAGCCTAAGTGGAGGCCTTCGAGGTGGCCATCGACAAATTCTGAAATTTCGCGACCCTTGCCCCCTGAACTCGCTTCCGATTGGCTGCGGGAGAGGACACACACACACGAGTGTACACCATCACACCATCACACACACAGTGCACACCACCACACATACAGAGTGCACACCACCACACTATCACACACACAGAGTGTACATCACCACACCATCACACACACACCTCACGCTTTCTCTCTGTTTAAACGTGAAAACTCTTAAACTCTTAAAACACCAACCCTTAAACACCAACCCTTAAACACCAACCCTTAAAGACCAACCCTTAAAGACCAACCCTTAAACACCAACCTTTAAACGCCAACCCTTAAACACCAACCCTTAAACACCAACCCTTAAACACCAACCCTTAAACACCAACCCTTAAACACCAACCCTTAAACACCAACCCTTAAACACCAACCCTTAAAGACCAACCCTTAAACACCAACCTTTAAACGCCAACCCTTAATCACCACCCGTTAAACACCAATCCTTAAACGCCAAGCCTTAAACACCAACCCTTAAACACCAACCCTTAAAGACCAACCCTTAAACACCAACCCTTAAACACCAACCCTTAAACACCAAGCCTTAAAGACCAAGCCTTAAACGCCAACCTTTAAACGCCAACCCTTAATCACCAACCTTTAAACGCCAACCCTTAAAGACCAAGCCTTAAACGCCAACCTTTAAACACCAACCCTTAGAGACAAAGCCTTAAACACCAACCCTTAAACACCAATCCTTAAACACCAACCCTTAAACACCAACCCTTAAACACCAACCCTTAAACACCAACCCTTAAACACCAACCCTTAAACACCAACCCTTAAACACCAACCCTTAAACACCAACCCTTAAAGACCAAGCCTTAAAAGCCAACCCTTAAACACAAACCCTTAAACACCAACCCTTAAACACCAACCCTTAAACACCAACCCTTAAACACCAACCCTTAAAGACCAAGCCTTAAAAGCCAACCCTTAAACACCAACCCTTAAACACCAACCCTTAAACACCAACCCTTAAACACCAACCCTTAAAGACCAAGCCTTAAAAGCCAACCCTTAAACACCAACCCTTAAACACCAACCCTTAAACACCAACCCTTAAACACCAACCCTTAAACACCAACCCTTAAACACCAACCCTTAAACACCAACCCTTAAACACAAACCCGTAAACACCAACCTTTAAACGCCAAGCCTTAAACACCAACCCTTAAAGACCAACCCTTAAACACCAACCCTTAAACACTAACCTTTAAACGCCAACCCTTAAACACCAACCCTTAAACACCAACCCTTAAACACCAATCCTTAAACACCAACCCTTAAACACCAACCCTTAAACACCAACCCTTAAACACCAACCCTTAAACACCAACCCTTAAACACCAACCCTTAAAGACCAAGCCTAAAAAGCCAACCCTTAAACACCAACCCTTAAACACCAACCCTTAAACACCAACCCTTAAACACAAACCCTTAAACACCAACCCTTAAACACCAACCTTTAAACGCCAACCCTTAAACACCAACCCTTAAAGACCAACCCTTAAACACCAACCTTTAAACGCCAACCCTTAAACACCAAGCCTTAAACACCAACCCTTAAACACCAACCCTTAAAGACCAACCCTTAAAGACCAAGCCTTAATCACCACCCGTTAAACACCAACCCTTAAACACCAACCTTTAAACGCCAACCCTTAATCATCACCCGTTAAACACCAACCCTTAAACACCAACCCTTAAACACCAATCCTTAAACGCCAAGCCTTAAACACCAACCCTTAAACACAAACCCTTAAATGCAAACCCTTAAACACCACCCGTTAAATTTACACCAATCCTTAAACGCCAAGCCTTAAACACCAAGCCTTAAACACAAACCCTTAAACACCAACCCTTAAACGCAAACCCGTAAAAGCCAACCCATAAACGCCAACCCTTAAAAACAAACCCTTAAACGCCATCCCTTAAACACCAAACCTTAAACAGCAGCCTTTAAACACCAACCCTTAAAGGCCAAACTTACACGCCACAACCTGGACGGTAGAGGGCATTCTTTACCTCACGCTTTCTCTCAAAAGTGGCGACCTCACACTCCTAGCGGGTCGTCCTCCTCCTCCTCGTCGTTAATTGAGCAACAAAAATAAATTTTCCGGCGTCTGCACCCCCCTCACGGATTAAAAAAATGGCGGTGGGTGAGGGGGAGGAGCCAAAACAAATTGGCGGGAAAAAAAAAACTTCGCGTCACGTGGGAAGGGAGACGCCAAATCCGATTGGCTCCGAGGCGGGAGCGACTTTGAGGAAAACTTTTTTACAGTAAGAAATTACAAAACTCAACATCGACAATAAAACTCGCGTTGGCATTCGCGCCGGTGTAAATAAATGTAAAAAAATAAAAGTTTTATTGTTGACGTACCATATTTAAATCAAATGTTTTTTACTCAAACGCGATTCCGTTGTTTCGTTTCCTTCTCGTCCTGAATCGTGTCGAGCTATGATTACGAAACGCGAATCGTGGTCGGCGTTGCTGAGCCAATAGGAACGCAACGCTGCTGAAGGCAGCGTCCAATAGGAGAAGGCGATGGTGGGAGGTGGCTGGGTGCCGCTTGGACCAATCAGTGAGCAGGGTGTTCAATGTTTCCCGCTCTTTCCGGGTTTTTTTAAAATCACAAAAACAATATTTAAACCCCGGGGTAAAAGTTATCGAGAGCATTGTTTTAATAAGTGTGTAGTCGGAAAAGTTTACACGTAAATTATATTGAAACAGAGGAGCAATAACAATAATATAACTCCACCAATATCTTCTACAATGGATTCCAATGTTATCCCAACGGTAATCGATTCCAACAGCTATAATCACTACCACCAACTCGATTCCCACTTTATCCCCATTGAAAATCGATTCCATGAGCACCATTCACCAACAATCGATTCCCATGCTATCACAACGGGAATCGACTACATACCTTCAAAATTCTTCAACAATCGATTCCCATGTTATCCGCAAAGGAATCGACGCGAGTATTTTAATCGAACCGAGAATCGATTTTCCCTCCACGTGAGGTTCATGGAGATGGGGCAGTTAAACGGACCTGGTCGACTCCTCCACCTCCTCCTGCCTCTCCTCCTCCTCCTCCACCTCGTCACTTGCAGCCACGGTGAGCCGAGCGGGACAGAGGTCGATACATCTGGTACCAAGCTGTGGTGTACGTGGGGAGCGGTGGTGCAGTGGTTAGCGCACTGTGTGCGTGTGTGGGGAGTGGTGGTGCAGTGGTTAGCGCACTGTGTGTGTGTGTGGGGAGTGGTGGTGCAGTGGTTAGCGCACTGTGTAATTGTGGGGAGCGGTGGTGCAGTGGTTAGCGCACTGTGTGTTTGTGGGCAGTGGTGGTGCAGTGGTTAGCGCACTGTGTGTGTGTGTGGGGAGTGGTGGTGCAGTGGTTATCACATTGTGTGTGTGTGTGGGGAGTGGTGGTGCAGTGGTTAGCGCACTGTGTGAGTGGGGAGTGGTGGTGCAGTGGTTAGCGCACTGTGTGTGTGTGGGGAGTGGTGGTGCAGTGGTTAGCGCACTGTGTGTGTGTGTGGGGAGTGGTGGTGCAGTGGTTAGCGCACTGTGTGAGTGGGGAGTGGTGGTGCAGTGGTTAGCGCACTGTGTGTGTGTGGGGATCGGTGGTGCAGTGGTTAGCGCACTGTGTGAGTGGGGAGTGGTGGTGCAGTGGTTTGCTCACTGTGTTTTTCACTCATCTCCCCAGCTCCGCCTTCCCCACTGAATGTCCGTTTGGAATCTCGAGACCTCCTTACAGACCTCTGCTGGGACCCCGGTGAAGTTGACCCCAAAGGGGATAGACCCCCAATTGTTGAGCCTTCAACCATCGACTCCACCACCACCACCACCACCACGGCCAACTCAACTTTTCTGGACGTTACCTACACAGTTCAGAGCAAACTGTGAGATGCTCCCTCACTCGCCCACCCGCTTGATCACTTACCAACTCACTCACCCACTCACCAACCCACTCACTCAACCACCCACTCACTCAACTACCCGCACACTTATCCACTCACTAACTCACTCACCCACTCACCTATTCACCCACTCACTCACCCACCCAGTCACTCACCCACCCACTCACCCACCTAATCACCCACCCACAAACCCACTCAACCTCCCATCCATTCACGGCTGAATTCACTCACCCACTCATTCACTCACCCACCCATCCGTCACTCACTCAACTCACTCACCCTTAAACCCACTCACCTAATCACTCACCAACCCACTCAACCATTAATTCACTCACCAACCCACTCACTCAACAACAACCGCGATTTGCCACTAATTGGCTGTGACATCATCATGGCACTTGTGCCAGACTATATGCACGTTGAGGCCACGTCAAGTGTCGAACGCCCGCTGGCAGGAGCATGCTGGAGTAGCCCACCGATGGGACTTTGTCCAGATCTTTCAGGAATTTGTGAGCTCCTCACACAATCCTTCCTGGTTAAACCCAGGATGGATTAAATTTCGATTTAAAGCTTTCGTGACTGCAAGGATTCATCTTCTTTGGTTCTTTCGGTAAAGTCACGTAGAATGAGAATAAAATAATAAATTGATAAAATAAAATAACACAATAATCTCACGACGTTTCGGCCACAACACAAGCGCCCTTCATCAGGTGAAGGGACGAGACTGTCTGGAGGACAGCGCTGTGTTATTTTATTTTATCAATTTATTATTTTATTCTCATTCTACGTGACTTTACCGAAAGAACCAGGATAGATTGTAGGCAGGCCCGCCTAAATGTTTCGAACTGGCAAAGATGTTCCATTAGGGGGCTCCACGTTTTTCAAGCGTAGAGAAGGAAGGGAATGATTGTGGCCAAGAAGACTTGAAGCTTCGTGCAGAGCGACAGACCAGGTAGCTTCCACACAACGTTACCGATGAAAAGATATTGCCACGCGACTAATTCAGAGTGAGACCTCTACTGTCAAACCTTAGCCGGTCATGAGCACACTGCTCAGGTATGGGAAACTCTCAACTCTCTCCACAAATGCCCCATCACCAATTGGGAGTTGTGGGGGTGGAGTGTCTGATGGTACAAAATACCCAGGCAGGTGCTTAGTTTTGGTGGGGCTGATGGTAAGGCCCCACCTCTTGGTGGCAAGCTCCAGGTTCAGCAGCAGCACCTCCAACTCCTCCTCTGAGTGAGCAGCACTTACCAGACCATCAGCATATGTAACATGGTTGACCAATAGGGAGCCATCCCTTGACTGCACCTGGGCATCAATCATCCTCCCATTGTATCTGTACCAGACGTAAATTCCACCGGTACAGCCATCAAAGGCTTCACAAACTACTTGGTCGAAATAGGTGTTAAATAATGTGGGACCCAAGGTGAACAGGTAATGGCTCCAACTCCCAGTCACGTAGTTTTATCCGGGCCCGCTCACCATCATGAAGGTCCTTAATTATTGTAAGCAGAGGGTCAGGGACTCTGAAAGCATGAAGAGGAACCCAGAGCCCAGGCCTACTGATGGTATCATAGGCCTTGACCAGGTTAATAAAGCAGAGATGTAGGTCTTGTTGGAATTCCCTACACCTCTGCTGTAGCAGATGGACGGAAAATATGGCATCTGTGCAGGACCGCCCTATCCTGAAACTTGCATTGTGGCTCCGCAAAGCCTCTCCTCAGCATGCCTGGCAGGGCGATGTTGAATAATCCTTGCCAGGACGTTTCCCGGCACACTGAGGAGTGAGATGCCCCTGTTGTTGTTACAATCTGTGCGGTCTCCCTTCTTAAAGAGGGGGGACCACCAGGGCATCCTTCCAATCCTGCGGAACCCGTCCAGTGGACCAGACTATTGTTATGATGTCATGTGCACACCTCTGCTGTAGCAGATGGACGGAAAATATGGCATCTGTGCAGGACCGCCCTTTCCTGAAACTTGCATTGTGGCTCCGCAAAGCCTCTCCTCAGCATGCCTGGCAGGGCGATGTTGAATAATCCTTGCCAGGACGTTTCCCGGCACACTGAGGAGTGAGATGCCCCTGTTGTTGTTACAATCTGTGCGGTCTCCCTTCTTAAAGAGGGGGGACCACCAGGGCATCCTTCCAATCCTGCGGAACCCGTCCAGTGGTCCAGACTATTGTTATGATGTCATGTGCACAAACGCCACCCTCCCTCAGCATTTTGCTCGGGGCCTTTCCTGGTCTCAGACTCTGGATTGCCTTCAGTACTCAACAGATGGCACCTCACCCAGCCACTTACAGGGGGTGACTTCCAATATTTGAGGCACCGCAGCCTCAGCAGGGTCATCCCCACTTTGTCCCACAATGTTTTCCAGGCTGAGGGATTTTCCCTCCCGCAAGACCTCACAGAAATGCTCAGCAAATCTGCAAACCTGTTCCTGGGGGTCGGAAATTGAATCACCGTTCTTTCCGATAAATATGGAAATAGGTGTGGCGCTGCAAGTTACTTTTTTGACGGAGTTAAAGAGTGATTTGTGATCGCGGGCCATTGAGGCAGATTCCATCTGCTCAGCAACCCGCGACCACCACCAATCCTTGGAACACCTCACGGCTCTCCGAACCTCCGAGCGAAGGCTGCAGTAAGCCTCCTCATTCTCTGACGTGGGATGCTGTAGACGATTAGAGTGGGCCTGTCACTTTTCTCAGCCAGCCTGAACACCTTCTGTCAGTGAGGGTCTCTGGCGAGGTCTGGACCGTATTCCCAAGCAGCCATTAAAGCTGCATGAGTCACAGTCCAAAACCTCGCCCATTTCCCCTCGACATCAGGAGTGGGGGACAATGCCAACCCCAGCTGCAAGCGATGATGAAATTCTCACTTGCAACTTTCATCAGCTGAGACCAGGCCACTATGGGTTTGAATGGGGTCCTGGGTATACACCCACCATTGGAGTAGAAGAATGGCAGGCGCATCTTCCAGATGGCAAGTCGATGGTCAGTGAGCAAATCAGCTCCATGGTAGGTCCTTGTGTCAAGGACATGGGCCAGCATCTGCTGTTCCATCACTATGTAGTCCAGCAGATGTTCTTTGCTTGGACCTGGCATGCATCCATGATGTTGCGTGGATGCGCCGATGCCAGAACAGCCTGTTGGTAATTACAAGCCTATGGGCTGCACAAAAATCGTGCAGCCTTCTACCGTTGTTATTGAGCTGATCTGGCCCATGCCTTCCAATCACTCCAGACCAGGTGCCAGCATCATGACCAACTCGGGCATTAAAGTTGACCGACAATGTGACTCTATCCCGAGGGGCCACTTTAGCTAGCACTTGTGACAGGAGGTCATAGAAGGCATCTGACTCATCGGCCTTGCCTGCGTCCCTCCACGGATGTTCGTCTTCGGTGGGGGCATAAGTAACGATGACCACCGCTCCTCACCTCTGGTTGATGGGAAGGCGAGCCCAAAGTAGCCTGGGGCTTACAGCTTCCCACACCTCACCGCCACACTCCCACGACCCCTTCATTATTTTGTTCATAAGAAGAGCCACTCCCTGTTGTTTGGCAGGCTCCTGCCCCGAGTAGAGGACTGTCCACCCCTCATGGTGGCAGGAGCCAGAGCTGGTCCACCGGACCTCCTGAATACCGCATAGATCCAGGCGGTACCGGTCCAGCTCCCGACAGAGGAGTGGCAGCCTCTCCTTCGCAGTGAGCGTTCGAACATTCCACGTGGCCACCCACAGTGGTTTTTTGCTGTTTCCAAATGGGGTTTTGTAAGGAGACGTCATCGATGCCTGTCCCGCCAGGGCACTAAACAAAGCGCATAATTAGATATTTTGCGTGTTGTTTAGTGGTAATTAATTGAAGGTGGAGCGGTTAACAGCCCCTTGCACACGTCCAGAGCTCCATTTGACCATTGTGGTGGCTACAAATGCCCACTCACTCACCAACCCACTCACCCACCCACTCACCCACCCACTCACTCAGCCACGCACTCGACAACCCACTCACCCACTCACTCACCAACCCACTCGCCCATTAATTCACTCAGCCACTCACTCGACAACCCACTCACCCACTCACTCACCAACCCACTCAATCAGCCACTAACTCGACAACCCACTCATCCACTCACTCACCAATCCACTCGCCCATTAGTTCACTCACTCACATACACACGTCTCTCTCAGTCACCTGCTCACTCGCTCCTCACCACTCCTCACCATTTCCTTTCCATGTTTCTGTCTGTGCAGCTTTGGACAAGTCCACTGGCAGATCGTCTGCTCTGCCACAACAGAGACGCGGTGCAATGTCTCCTCAGCGCTGGAAGACCTCACCGACCGCTACCACCTCCACGTCAGATCCACCGCCTCATCATCACCACTGTCCTCACCCTGGGTCGTGGTTGAGGTCGTGCACTTGAAGACAAGTGAGTGGCGTAAGATCGGCCATGTGCCGCTGTCTCTGTCTCTGTGTGTGTCTGTGTGCTAAATGGCGGTTGTTGATGTTGTGTGCTCGCCAACAGCACTTACCCCAACGGTCTGTGCAAGCTATATGAGAGATCTTCTTTGGTTCTTTCGGTAAAGTCACGTAGAATGAGAATAAAATAATAAATTGATAAAATGAAATAACACAATAAAATATTTTTGTGTTATATTGATTTTTGATAAAATAAAATAACACAATAATATATTATTGTGTTATTTTATTTGATCAATTTATCTATTTTATCAATTTATTATTTTATTCTCATTCTACGTGACTTTACCGAAAGAACCAAAGAAGATGAATCATTGCAGTCACGAAAGCTTTAAATCGAAATATATGAGAGATCTTGTTTTTATGTGTCTGTGTGTGTTTCTGTCTCTCTATGTGTGTCTCTTTGTGTAACTGTTTGTGTCTCTGTGTGTGTGAGTGTCTGTGTTTAGGTCTCTGTGTGTGTGAGTGTCTGTGTTTGTGTCTCTGTGTGTGAGTGTGTTTGTGTCTGTCCATGTGTCTGTGTGCCTCTGTTTGTGTGAGTGTCTGTGTGTGTCTGTGTGTGTGTGAGTGTCTGTGTTTGTGTCTCTGTGTGTGTGAGTGTCTGTGTTTGTGTCTGTCCATGTGTCTGTGTGTCTCTGTGTGTCTCTGTCTGTGTCTGTTTGTGCCTCTTTCTGTCTGTGTCTGTCTGTAACTCTCCCACTCACTCTCACTCACTCTGTAGAACAGGGGGAGATCACACAAACTCCAAATATACAACAGCAGGCATCGTCAGGGTCTTGATTCGAACCAACGGCCTCCGGCTCACTAGGCGAGGGAGATAACACCTCACCCCCCCCCCACGCGTGACTCCCCCCCCCCGGTGTCTCAGCTGTCCTCAGTGCTCCGATATTCACCCTGAAGCTCACCAAGAAAAGGACGGTAGAGGAGGGTGATGGCGACGGCTGTGACGACAGCGGTGACGACGGCGATCGTGGGGTGGCTGGGAAGGTAGACGCGGTGGTTGACGCAGAGCCGGAGGTCTGGGAGCTGTCAATGTCGGCCTACGTTGAGCGTTTGTTGCTGAGAAGGATGGTGGGGCACCGACTGGATTTCTTTTTTCAAGCGGAGTACTCGGCAAAAGGGGGCGCTCCGAATGCGGTGAGCGGTTGCGGGGGTTGTGACGGGGGTTGGAAGGTTGTGGGGGGGACGTGAGTGGTGATTGAGAAGCCTTGGGTATCGGAGGGAGTAGCCAAACCTTGTGAGTGGGTGAGTTAGTGAAAGAGTTAATGAGTGGGTGAGTGAGTGATGCTACTCTACTACTGATGATACCTCTGTAGTGTACCACTTCTGAGACACTAATCGTAGGAGGCAACACGTCTATTCTACACATTTAACAATTGTTCACACACGGGATAACTACAGACTAGTCAGAGCAGCCGGCATGCTGCCTGACCCACGGCAACGGAGATGAAGACGTAGCACATTGGGTTCCACTCCACTGACAGACAGCCTTTATCCAGCCTCCGGACTTCCCTTTTATGCCTCCCCGGCGTGGCCTGGCTCCGCCCTTGGCCACGCCCCCTTCTGGAACCCACCAGAAGGCTCTGGGCCATACCTCACGTGTCCCCTCGGGCACCCTTGCCACACATCCCTTACCCCGGCTTATCACGTGCTCCACCAGCCGGCCGGTTTGCCACGTCCTCATATGCCCCCTACTGCCAGCAGCGCGCGTCACGCACCCGAGTAACCCACTCCGTGGCATTGCAATCTCTGCTGCCAGAACGGCAGCTGCACCCTGCTCTGCTGGCAGGTATGGCTGTGACGCCCACATCTCCTCTCTCTGTCGGTAACCAGCACCACGTGCCGTAGTGACCCATTCTGTGTCACTTCACTACGACTTTAGTGAGTCCAACTGAGTCGCAGACGTTATTCTTTAGAGGCAACACATTTGTTGTAACACGTGACATACAAAGGGGTAACTGCCCCTTTACCAGATATAGCCTAGGGGTGGTGACCACCCAGCTAACTAATCTATACGTCAGAGTTACAGCTACGAAGGGTCGGACCCTCACTCGGGTCCCCGGCCACATGTTGATGCCTTGTAGGACGTAGAGCTTCCAGCTTGTAGACGTAGAGCTTACAGCTTGTAGACGTGGAGCTTCCAGCTTGTAGACGTGGAGCTTCCAGCTTGTAGACGTGGAGCTTCCAGCTTGTAGACATGGAGCTTCCAGCTTGTAGACGTGGAGCTTACAGCTTGTAGACGTGGAGCTTCCAGCTTGTAGACGTGGAGCTTCAAACTTGTAGACGTAGAGCTTACAGCTTGTAGACGTGGAGCTTCCAGCTTGTAGACGTGGAGCTTCCAGCTTGTAGACGTGGAGCTTCCAGCTTGTAGACGTGGAGCTTCCAGCTTGTAGACGTGGAGCTTCCAGCTTGTAGACGTGGAGCTTACAGCTTGTAGACGTGGAGCTTCCAGCTTGTAGACGTGGAGCTTCCAGCTTGTAGACATGGAGCTGCCAGCTTGTAGACGTGGAGCTTACAGCTTGATGACACGACTATTGATGATGATACTACTACTACTGATGATGATGCTGCTACTCCAGGTGAACTTCGTCAGTTGCCACCACGCGGTGTCTCCGCCTGGAGACGCTGATGAGTACTGTGTCCGTGCGAGGGTCATCGCTGACTTCCTGCGGCGGAAGGCAGGGGAGTGGTCTCCGCTGTCCTGTGTGTCCGTCCCTCCACGACACAGCGCCGTGGGTGAGTGGGTGGGTGAGTGGCTGGGTGAGAGAGAGAGATGTTTGTGTGTGTGTGGTGATTGCAAATCCTTTGATATCGGAGTAAGTTGCCAAACCTTGTGAGTTGATGGGTGAGTGAGTGGGTGGGTGGATGTCTATGTATCTGTATGTATCTAAATTAGTCTCTATGTATCTTTATGAGTCTCTATGTGTCTCTGTATCTCTTTGCAGAGTATCTGTGTGTCTCTGTGGGTCTCTGTGTATCTCTATGTAGGGTCGCTATGTATCTCAACCAGCCTCCATGTGTGTCAATGAGTCTCTATGTATCTCTGTAAATCTCTGTGTGAGTAGTTTATGGGTCTCTGAGTAGTCAATGAGTTTTCTGTGTGAGTAGTCTATGGGTCTCTATGAGTGTATTCATCGGACGACTAAAGTTATTAAACTGAGTAAAGTTATATTCTTGGTTCTTTCGGTAAAGTCACGTTGAAGGGAAACAATAAAATAATAAAATATATATAAAACAATAACATTATCACGACATTTCGACTGTAACACAAACAGTCATCATCAGGTGTGAAAACCAACGGCAAAAAACATTTGAAAGAAGTGGCGGTTTGTATTTATTTATTTTTAAACGTTAACACCACGGACAGCGATTTGTCAGTTTGTTTATAAGGACGAGTCCATCTATGTTCGGAAAAGAGGAGGGGGAGACGAAAAATTAATGTATGCTGTCTGAAAGCCACCGTAAACGTGAACAATCAATTAAGACCCGAAATGGTTTATCAAATCCTTCCAATGATTGCTAAGCCAGAATCCATCTTCTCGGTTGAAATTGTCTCTGTGTTTGTATATGTGGATAGCCTCATGAACGAATCTCTCGTGGTAGCCCGATGGCTTGCAAAGAACCTCTGTCTTGGAGAAGTCAATGTCATGTGAGCCTACTGAATTATAACAGTGATCTGCCACGGCCGAGGTGTTGGTCTTACCGTGTTTAAGGTCTGCTTTGTGTTCACGAATGCGGTCCGAGACATGTCGTTTGGTTTCTCCAATGTAACTACTACCACAGAGGCAACTTGGTTTGTAGACACCAGGGTACTGTATGTCCAGAATCACATCTTTTACAGACGAAACCAGATCACGGATGTTATGTAATGTGTTGAAACTGACCTGGATCTTGTGTTTATTCAAGATTTGGAGATCTTTTTTGTGATCCCCGCAACGTAGGGTAAAGTAATGGTTTTGAAAGGCTCCTCAAGAGGGTCATTCTTCATGGTTTGAGTGATAGCTTTGCAGATTGTATAGTCGGAGTAACCATTAGCCTTAAGAGCTTGGTGTACGTGCTTGAGTTCACTGCCTATGTGTTCCTGGTCGGATATGCATTGGGCTCTATGGTGCAGAGTCTTGATGAGATAATTCTTCTGTGATGGATGGTGGTGGGAATCCGGTTTCAGATATGCATCCGTATAGGTAGCTTTCCTATAGACAGAGTGGCTCATTGAACCATCAGGTCTCTTTTTTATTAAGACATCCAAAAAAGGTAGCTTGCCATCTTTTTCGACTTCCATGGTAAATCTGATGGCTGGGTATATGGAATTGATGTGGTCGAAGGATTGGTCTAGAGCAGGCCGGCCATGTGGCAGATGACAAAAGTGTCATCCACGTACCTCTTCCATAAGGTTGGGCCGAGAGTGGCAGTCTGGATGTCGTCAGTCTCAAATTTCTCCTTGAAAATGTTGGCTATAACTGGAGATAGGGGGGAGCCCATTGGGGTTCCCTCAGTTTGTAGAAAGTTCCATTCCAAGTGAAGTATGTATTGGTTAAGCAGTGTCTCACCAGGGGGGGTACCTCAATGTTTAGTTCTTGATGAACCAAGTCTTCAATGATTGCGATGGTGTTAGGTACAGGAACTTTGGTGAATAAGGAAACTACATCAAAACTGACAAGCAGGTCGTCTGGGGACAGGGAAATACCCTTGATTGTCGATACCAGTGAGTAGAATTTTGTACCGCAGAGGTGGTTTTTCCAGTGAAAGGACGCAGGATTTCAGACAGAAAACGAGCCAGTTTGTAGGTGGGGGAGTTGATAGAGATGATGGGACGGAGGGGTGTATCTACTTTATGCATTTTTGGTAAGCCGTATAATCTTGGTGGCCTGGCAGCAGAAGGTTTCAACAAAAACTGTTTAGATTGATCAATTAATGCGGTTGAATCAGAAATAATTTTGTTGGTTTGTGTGACGAGGCTGTTGGTGGGATCTCTTTTTATTTTTGTATAGCTGCCATCGTCGAGTAATTCTTTCATTTTGTTGTTATATTCTATTTTATCCATGATGACAGTAGCATTGCCCTTGTCAGCTGAGAGGATTACAATGTCATCCCTCTTTTTTAATTTGTATAATTCAAAACGCTCATCTTTGCTGAGGTTGCTAGCTGGCATCTTAGCGTTTTTGAGGGTTGCAGCGATTTCAGATCTTGCTACGTCTGCAGCGATGTGACCCAGGCCCTTGAGAACAACGTCTACTTGGGCAATGATATCAGTAACTGGTATGTGTTTAGGGGTGACTGCAAAGTTTAGACCTTTAGCTAAAACGGATTTCAGACCATCGGAAATAGAACTGTTACTACGATTAATTACGACTTTGTTAACGTCTAACTTTTTGGTGTGTGGGTCCGGTCTTTTGTTGGAGAGGAGGTTAAATTTGGAAATCAGGTTGTCCTTACATTTGGTTGACATAGTAGCAGCTGAAGAGGCAGTCATATTGTCTACATGTTCCCAATCTGATGTGGACATTGTTGCCGTCAATGATAAGTGTGATTTGTAGAGTGTCTTGTCTAACTGATCTAGTTCGGTGCGTATAAGTCAGATTTTCTCTGAGATAAGAGCTAAGCTAGTTTTGAAAAGAATTCGTTTCGCATTAGAAGAAGTTACATCAGCAGAGGTCAGTGTAAATGCGATTGGTATTACCCCAGAGTCGCGACATCTCTTCAGAAAGGTGAGAGACTCGATCAGCTGAGCCTTCTTATCCCGGAGTTTGTTGAAGGATCTTAAAGTTATGTGGAAACCCTCCCCGTAGAGGTGGTTAAATTTTGATTTAAAGCTTTCGTGACTGCAATAATTCATATTCTTGGTTCTTTCGGTAAAGTCACGTTGAAGGGAAACAATAAAATAATAAAATATATAAAACAATGAAATTATCACGACGTTTCGACTGTAACACAAACAGTCATCATCAGGTGTGAAAACCAATGGCAAGAAACATTCGAAAGAAGTGGCGGTTTGTATTTATTTTTAAACGTTAGCACCACGGACAGCGATTTGTCAGTTTGTTTATAAGGACTAGTCCATCTATGTTCTGAAAAGAGGAGGGGGGAGACGAAAAATTAATGTATGCTGTCTGGAAGTCACCGTAAGCGTGAACAATCAATTAAGACCTGAAATGGTTTATCAAATCCTTCCAATGATTGCTAAGCCAGAATCCATCTTCTCGGTTGAAATTGTCTCTGTGCTTGTATATGTGGATAGCCTCATGAACGAATCTCTCATGGTAGCCAGATGGCTTACAAAGAACCTCTGTCTTGGAAAAGTCAATGTCATGTGAGCCTACTGAATTATAACAATGATCTGCCACGGCCGAGGTGTTGGTCCTACCATGTTTAAGGTCTGCTTTGTGTTCACGAATGCGGTCTGAGACATGGTGTTTGGTTTCTCCAATGTAACTAAGTTGCCTCTGTGGTAGTAGTTAGGTCTTATTTGATTGTTCACGCTTACGGTGGCTTCCAGACATTATACATTAATTTTTCGTCTCCCCCCTCCTCTTTTCAGAACATAGATGGACTTGTCCTTCTAAATAAACTGCCAAATCGCTGCACGTGGCGCTGACGTGTTTTATAAATAAATAAACCGTTGAAAAAATAAATTAATTAATGCGAACCGGCACTTCTTTCAAATGTTTCTTGCCGTTGGTTTTTCACACCTGATGACGACAGTTTGTGTTATGGTCGAAACGTCGTGAGAATTTTTATTATATATATTTTATTATTTTATTGTTTCCCTTCAATGTGACTTTACCGAAAGAGCTAAGAATATATATAACATTTAATCTTTAGCCATCCTTGTTAATAAAATAATCACTGACGCGTTTATGTTTTATAAAATGTATTTGATGTTCGTGAACTTGTAACTCTTGAATTTTTGTAAATATTTTAACATCAATTAAAACATGAATAGTGAGTCCAACTGAGTGGCAGATGTTGTCTTTAGGAGCAACACTTTTATTAAACTATTAACACAACATACCCCAGGCGAGGTGTCCACCCGACTAACAACGCTACAGCGAACCACACCTATGGGTTTGCGATCCCGTTCCGTACCACAAGCTGGGTCCCATACCGCTTGGCTGGAGGCTTCTTTAGCTTGACGTGGATCTCCTGCCTCTCCAACAGTAAGAACCCCGAGCTCCTCTCAGGGGAACCCCCTTATATTGGGCAGGGCTGGGGCTGCCTCCGCCTCTCTCTCGCCCTTACCCGAAGGCTCTCGAAAGCTCTTCCCGGACCATGTGACCACCCACTGGCCCCCTCTACTGGTGGCCCCCCTCCAGTATCATCCGGTCACGTGTCCCCAAGTCAGCCAGAGTATCACGACCGATCGTAACCCTGGCTGACTCTCGCTCCCTCAACGGGAGCCCGCACCGCACGCCATGCGTGGTGTCCCCACGCTTAACCAGCGCTCGCCCAAGCCCCCACTAGGGCTGGTACTACACCCCGTATCCGTGTTGTCCACAACAACAATGTAACATCTGCCGTGGCCTCGCAGGCCCGGCACGACACAGCGATATTCTCAGTCACTACACAGGTAACATTCATGGTGTGAGACGTATTCCCTAAGGATTTTTAAGATGGGGAGATATTTATATGGGGGGGGGGGCGGGGGGGGGGCAATCATGACGCTAGCACGTTGATGTTAGAGGTTTGATATATATTTGTGTGTACACTTATTTGTTAATGGTTTAATAATAATTAAATAGTTATTGGCAGTTTGCAGTGTTAATATTGTTAAACTCACCTTTTGCCCGTCCAAGGACAGGTGTATTGCTGTAAATCTGAAACATACAAGCAAAAGGCATATCGCGGCGGCTTATTAATTGCATCAATTCGTGTGCAATTTGTGAGGCCGCAGTGACACAGACCTGTTTCACGTCAAGGTTATAATCCCTTGTTTATCGTGACCACCTTTTTACTTTGATGTCTCAACAACAGCATTACGGAGATCGCGTGACGTGATGAGGGTTCTGCCTTTGTAGTGAGGGTTGTAAGTTGACGCTGAGGAGGGATGAGGTGTCTCCCCCCCCCCCCCCCCCCCCCCATGTAGAGTGACGTCACCTGCTTGTGACTTTACCTATCCACGTGATTTTAACGAGAGACCCAACAATGTCGTCGATGCCGTCGTCACCAAAGTTTTAAGTCGACATTTATCGTCGGTATGTTTGGCTGCCACAATTGAGGCCTATATGCTTATTGGTTGCTTACAGTTCGGGATGAACTTTCATCTTAAGGCCTCGATCTGCTCGGTAATGTATCGTCACATTCCCGAACACAGCACGAGGTTGAGTTTCCTTACTGGGCCAACTAATCGCTCGGATGTGGACAAAGCAGTCGCAGGTGGTGACTATGACGAAGTCGCGTGATTTTCGAGAGCATTTCAATTGCAAGATTGATCTCCGTTATGTGTGTGTGGGACCCGGGTTTATGTTTGAGTCTCTAAGGCAGGGGTGGGGAACGTTCGGCCCGTGGGCCGTATGAGGCCCGCGAAATTATTTGGGTCTGGCCCTGCCAAAGCAACCGCAGGCTGGACTCGAAATTAAATACATCTAGGAGCAAACCTGGAAAAGCAGTTGCGAGTAGCAGCAACATCAATACCAGCTAACATCACACGCCTCACCAAAGAGAAGCAGTTCCAGCCATCGCATTATGGGCAAGTTAATAAAATGTTTGACCAAATATAACGGGCACATTTTTAAGTGGATGATTTTGTATGGCCCGCGAATAATGTTATATAAATATCCAAATGGCCCTTGGCAGAAAAAAGGTTCCCCACCCCTGCTCTAAGGCTTCCAGTAATTTCTTTTCAACCGACATTGCTTCAAGGAAGGCAAGAGGGCAGCTTTACAAGAGGCACTTAGCATAACAAGCTGCAACAATAACCTGCTATACCAGCTGGGTTGTGATGAGTGTTGTCATGGTGTCATTGTGCATGGTACGATACCAGTTCTCGCTATTAGGTACGATTGTCGCGATATATGCACGTTCCGTCAAGGGAGACTATCAGAAACCACAGACTCGGTATTCATATCCGTTATTAACGTTTTAATGTTCGGTTTTGCATGACTGCAACAGACGTCAAAAAAACTTTACCATCAAAATATACGAAATGTATAAACACTTGAACACGTGGTAGTAGTAGGAAGCTTTTGCGACCAATTTTATCCATGAGGGGGTTTTTTGGGGGGGTTAGATCACTTAAATATGTCGTTAAACCCGCCACCACCCGACAGCCAATGAGGAAGGTTTGTCACGTGAACAAGACGTGCCAATTCGTTACAAGTGCAGCACGACACCGGTTGTGTGTTGGGGAGCCAAATCTGGCTGTCGCCTGACGATGCCGGCTGTAATTACTGGTGAAACAGCATCCTCAAATAGTAAATGTTGTGGATTTACCCTCAAACACACCGGTGTGCTGTACTATTAAAGAATTGGCCACGTTCTAATTACCCTCAAACACACTGGTGTGCTGTACTAGTAAAGAATTGGCCACGTTCTATTTACCCTCAAACGCACCGGTGTGCTGTACTAGTAAAGAATTGGCTACGTTCTATTTACCCTCAAACACACCGGTGTGCTGTACTAGTAAAGAATTGGCTACGTTCTATTTACCCTCAAACACACCGGTGTGCTGTACTAGTTTTGAGGTGCAACTGACGACACGGACACGGTTTTTTAGTAGGGGCTGATGCCAAGGTTTATTAAGGGCTACTGCCGGTAACTTATTAAAGGCTTACGCCCAACAGGTGACAACCCTAATATCTCCCCAGGGGAAAGGGTACTGGGAGGTCCCCAGCTCCCCACAGGCTATACGTGATCTCCCCCCCCCCCAGCACCAACCGAGGGATCACCCAACTCGGTCGGCCGAGTGAAGTATCACACTCGCCTGGCGCTGATTCCCCCTACCCTGGATCCCGACCCCCCAACTCTCTCCGTTCCTGGCCCTTCACGACGACCCCCTCTACGTCACGGGTTCCCCCTTATATATCCCCCGTAACGTCTGACGTCATCCCTTTTCACCCTCCTGCGTGACATGACGTCCTCCACTACTCCTCTACATTACCCCCCCCCCCCCCGTGAAAAAAACCCAGCCGACCCGTCTGCAACAATTATGCGAACCCCAAGGACGCATGCGTATAGAGACAACCCCGGCTGCTAGTAGAACACAACACTAGGGCAGCACGGGATCAGAAAAGTCTGGACAGTCACCACCCGGCAACGTAAGTGGCGACATGGCAGGGGATCGAAGTAGACGACTTCGCGGGCCGTCAGTGTATGCGCACGCCCCTTGAGTGCGTGCCCGCCGCCGGCCCGCTCCCCCGTGTGTTGTCGGCCGCCTGAGGCGACGGTGCGCCGGCCAAAGCCGAGCCCGCCGGCACGTGGCTGAGCTAAGGCGTCGCCGGCGGCACCACTGGCAGGGGCTCAGCTGGCGCCTCTAACGGCGGCCCACTGCTCCCTGTGGCGTCGGTGTCCGAACCGGGCGGTGGCCTGGAGGCCGGGTCGCCGCCGGGTCACCCCCCAGACGGCCCGCTGTTGGCGGCGTCACTGTCGGTGGCTCTGCGGGCATACACAAGGGCAGGGCATCCCTCGCATTTCCACAACCCCCGCGGCCCGGCTCGTCGGACACAGCAATCGCCGACCGCTCCAAAAATGGGGATGAATCAGGGAGCCCCGGTGGCACCACCCGCTTGAGCGGCGACGGGTGCACAGTCCAGTGACGACGGCCCCACCGGATGCGGACACATTGCGGACAGCGGACCTCCACGACCTCGACAGGGCCCTGCCATGGGCGATGTAATTTAGGAGACGTACCCACCGGCACTTGGGGGCAGTGCAGCCACGCCAACTGGCCCTTTTCCCATGGGCGGTCGACAGCCTGGTGTTTGGGCAGATGCTCGGAGGCCGCCTATCGGCTGGCCGAATTATCTAACGCCGCCAACCGCGCCTCGCGCAGCCGATCGAGCGCAATCCTCATCTGGATGGGAACAGGTGAACCCTTTTTGGCAGGCCCGAGGTCCAGTTGGATGTGCATCAGGGGTTCGGGTTCTCTTCCATACATGAGGTAAAATGGTGAGAACCCCGTCGAGGCATGAGGAGCTAACCTGTACGTGGCCAGCACCCCCGGGATGGACAGGTCCCAGTCCAATTGGGACGTGCTCACATGATGACACAGCATGGACGTGAGCGTGCAGTTTAATCGCTCTACCATCCCGTCGGACTGGGGGTGGTAGGGCGAGGTGTGGACCTTCTTCGTCCCAAGGAGGTCACAGACCTCCTTGAGCAAACGGGAAGAAAAATTCCGCCCCTGATCCACCAAGAGCTGTGCTGGCGCCCCTTTGTCAAGGACGTACCCCTGAACAACGCCTCAGTGATGGACGAGGCCGATTGGTCCACCAGAGGCCACGCCATAGGCCAACGTGTGAGATACTCCACGCCCACCAAGAGGTACCTATGGCCCCGTTGGGATGCAGGGAATGGCCCCAGAATGTCGAGTGCCACGAGCTCATTGACATGAGAAACCCGGATGGACTGCAGCGGCGCCCGATCCTGACCAACAGGGGCCTTCCTCCGCGCACAGTCGTGGCAACCTTTCAAAATCAGAGCCACATCATCCTCCACACCCAGCCAATAATAATCCCGTTTAAGGGTCAACAAGGTCTTATGGTAGCCGAAGTGCATAAGTTTCTCATGAATGACCCGGGTCAATTTTCCTCGTAAGCCAATGGGCACCACCACACAATAGCATTCCAACTGGGCATCCCAACGCATGAGGAGGCCGTCATGTACGACGATCACCGGGGCCGCCGACGGAGCCGAGCTACGGGCCTTTGACCCAACCCGGCGTCGCAGCCTCAGCAGAGAGGAATCCTCCAACTGCAACTTGAAGCATACCTCCCGGGGGAGTCCCAGGCCAAAATCAACAGGCAATGCAATGCCACACCCGGAGGGGGTGCCGCTTCGGCCGATGCGACCAACTGGGCCGCAGTGTTCACTGGGGCCTTACAGCGGCTGGAACCCAGGGCACAAGCGCACCCGCTGTCCGGGGGCAGCCTGGAAAGGCCGTCCGCATTCCCATGCCGAGTCCCCTTCCTATGGATGACATCGAAGGGGTACTCCTGGAGCGCCTCGAGCCAGTGGGACAGCTGACCCGAGGGCTGGTCAATTCACAGGGAATACTGCAGGGCTGCATGGTCAGTCCTGACGGTAACCGGCGACCATACAAATACGGCCAGTACAGCTGGACAAAAAAAACAAAAGCCAGCAGCTCTCTCCTGGTGACGCAGTACCGCTGCTCAGTGGGAGACAATAGGCCACCACCTGTTCCACCCCATCAATCACCTGGGCCAAGACGGCTCCAATGCCCGTGTCACTGGCATCGGTGTCAAGAAGGGTTTAGAGAAATCGGGATACCCCAAGGGCGGCGCATCCGCCAGGGCCGTGCGAAGCGCCACAAAGGCGTTTTCCTCCTCCATCCCCCAGCAAAATTTTGTACCTTTGGCCGAAAGTGCGTGCAGTGGCTTCGCAAGTCGCAAAATCGCGAACGAAACCGACGATAGTATGATGCGAAGCCGGTTCCGGCGTCGTGCCAACAATGGTGGCCGGTTCCCGCATCGCAGCGACAATGGCGGCTGGATCCGGCGGCGCATAAAAAATGGCACCCGATTGCCGCGGCGCACCAGGCGGCGCGTTGGCGGGAATTATGGTTTTGGCGGGATTCGCGATGTCGGCGATCCCGCGGTTTTGGCGAAAATCACCGCCCGCCGAGTGTACGCGGTCCCCCACCTCTGCCAAAGCGACGGCGAGCTGCGCCATCGTGAGCTGCAGCGTCTCCAGCCTGGCCGCGATGGCGCACCACTCGTCCGACGGCGGCGCGGCAGCTCCCCCGACCGCCGCCTCTTCTGGCCCCGAATGGACCATCTCCACGGGGAACATCACCGGGCCCCCGGTCTCCGGGATCTTCGCCAGCTCGCCGACATCCTTGTCGCCCTGGTGCACCCTAGGCGTAGTCTTTCGTTTCGCGCCGGATCTAGGCATTGCGGCGCGTAACAAAACCACTTCTGGCACCAGATGTTGAGGTGCAACTGACAACATGGACACGGTTCTTTAGTAGTGGCTGATGCCAAGGTTTATTAAGGGCTACTGCCGGTAACTTATTAAAGGCTTACGCCCAACAGGTGACAACCCTAATATCTCCCCAGGGGAAAGGGTACTGGGAGGTCCCTAGCTCCACCCAGGCTATACGTGATCTCCCCCCCCAGCACCGACCGAGGGATCACCCAACTCGGTCGGCCGGGTGAAGTATCACACTCGCCTGGCGCTGATTCCCCCTACCCTGGATCCCGACCCCCCAACTCTCTCCGTTCCTGGCCCTTCGCGACGACCCCCTCTACGTCACGGGTTCCCCCTTATATATCCCCCGTAACTTCTGACATCATCCCTTTTCACCCCCCTGAGTGACATGACGTCTTCCACTACTCCTCTACACTAGGAAAGAATTGGCCACGTCTATTTACCCTCAAACAAATCGGTGTGCTGTACTAGTAATTGGCCACATCTATTTACCCTCAAACACATTGGTGTGCTGTACTAGTAAAGAATTGGCCACGTTCTATTTACCCTCAAACGCACCGGTGTGCTGTACTAGTAAGGAATTGGCCACGTTCAATTTACCCTCAAACATACCGGTGTGCTGTACTAGTAAGGAATTGGCCACGTTCTATTTATGTGACACCATACCAATTGGTTGGCGGGTTTAACGACACTTATATTGAAGTGATCTCACCCAGAAAATAAAACCGTATGGATATATAACTGTCTTGGTACGAAGCGTACCAAATGCCACTAGGTTTGTATTTAAATTCTAGTATGCATTATCTCCACAAGGGTGCACACACACACATACATTGTACCCAGGTTCAATGATATTTTATCGCAAAGAGAAACATACTCTTTGGTTCTTTTGGTAAAGTCACGTAGGTAATAAAATAAAATAAATCACGACATTTCGATTGCAACACAAGCAATCATCATCATCATCAGGTAGGAAAACCATGCATTGTTAGCCCAATTAGATATTAGACGACAAACTGATTCATCTTCATCGCACTTGTGGTGGTCACGTGACTGATAGGCGTGACCAGGTTGTGATTCGCCGTGGACGTTGATTTATTGGATACGTTATCGGAGCCATTGGCGATGATGGCTTCTGCCTTTTGGCAGCACAGGATTCGCTGCAAAGTGGCGACCATCTCTTCGTCCCGAATCAAGTAGATGATGGGGTTCATGGCGGAGTTGAGCTCCGCTATGAGCAAGAAGTACTTATCAAAGCCCAGGACATTGCAGTCCGAGCAGAACGAATCCAGCAGCAGAATCACCAGGCCTGGCGTCCAGCACACGATGAAGGCTCCTGAGAGGCGACGGCACGAGACACACGAGTCAGGCATTTTGATAGCAACGTATGAAACAAGATCAGCGTTGTTCCCTGAAAACCGTGGAAGGTCAAGGCGCAACCCTGCAATGGCTTGCTCCACGACTGCTGCAAGGAGGGCCCCTCCACTAGAGGAGAACTGTGGAGAGGCCCTTTAGAGGCTTCTTTTCCCACCTGCTTTTCCACCGTTGGCCAGACGAGGAACCACACTTTACCTCGCCACACCCAGACCTGCCGATCGACAAACTGTGGCTAGACCCCTACGTACTGCCGGGTGGACAGAGGCGATGGGGGGGGGGAGATAAAAAAAAACTTTGCCCCGTTGTTTCAACCGCTGTGCTAGAATAGTCGTCGTACGAATGATAATTCGCAGGCATTCGTCAATCCTCTGCCTACTTCAACCTAGCCGGTGCAGTTTGGTGAAACGACTGGGGAGGTGCCGCACCTGGTGCCGATAACGACTCGCCACCGTTAGCCGTGGTTCGAAATCGAACAGCAGTCGCTGGGTTCATAGCGCCAGTACGCTAACCACTGGGCCACTGTTTCCCCTAAAGCTGTTCGGCATGCGATATGAGCCATGAATGTTGCCCACAACCAAAATCACCCAGAGAACATTCACAAAATCCGATCAGAAGCTGAGCAGAGTGTTGAGCCAAGACGGTGCTTGGTTAGGCGACTGTCACGCACGTCAGATTGATGTAGCCTGCCCCGGAGGCTACATGGTGGCCAGTGCAACAATCTCCATTGTTGTACTACACTTTCTATGCTCCCACGTCTATTTACCCCACCTTTACACAACCCACACTACAAAATGACTCCCTACACATGCACCGGATCGACACAAGGGGCTGTACACACACACACGCTCGAAGACGAATGTGAATCGTGTTGTCGAATATGAGCACCTGCTGCCCAGACCCACAACACTTACCCAACATGATGGTGACCGTTATGAGCAAGCTCATGGTGGCCTTTTTCCTCTGGGTGGACCTGGAGGTATTCGGCGGCACGGGTATTGTGTTCCTCCACACGTGCACGAAGATGTGACCGTAGAGTCCCACCATGATCAGGAATGTGGAGAGATTGGAGCCGGCCCAGAAGATGACGTAGCTGGTGCTGTACAGGGGCGCCATGGTGGAGCATGTGCTGATGTTGCAGATGCAGTTCCAGCCCATGCTGGGAATGGCACCGGTGATGATGGACACGAGCCAGATGATCGCAATGACGACCGCAACGCGCCGCTCGCTCATCCGCGAATGCATCTGCATCCGGAACACCGTGATGTGCCGCTCTATGGCTATGGCCAGGAGGCTGGCAACGGAGGCCGTGAGGCTCGTGTTGATCAGCCCCTCGCGTAGCATCCAGGTCGGCAGCGACAGCTTGTGAGTGTTGGGTCCCGTGTTGAACATCAGGTAGACGTACGCCGCTCCCGCAAAGAAATCCGCCACGGCCAGGTTGGCCATGAGGAAGTAGATGGGGTGGTGGCGTTTCTTGTTGATGTATACGGCGAGCATGACGAGGACGTTGGCCAGCATGATGAAGAGGCACATGGTGATGCCGAGCACCATGACCAGCATGCTGGTGCCAGACCACTCGTCATACAGCGGCCTTTTGATGTTGGTGTAGAAGAAGGTGATCGTCTCATTGTGGTGGCAGCTGCCGTCCATCTCGTTCTCGCGTTTTGTTTCCCACGCCGACACCCACCTGCAAAGCGAAGATTCATTAAAGAGAAACGTTACACTCTTGTCCCGAACCAAATGTTTTTAAATGGACCGATTAATATTTAAAAAAGGCGAATTGAGTATTGTTTTTTGCCGTGTAGTCAAGTTACAAGGTAATTCATGAGGCGGCTATATTGTGCTATGAAAGACGACTGTTGCCTGAAACATCGCCTGTTAGATGTTTTGTCCGTTTTTAAGGTCCACGGTGTTATTATGACAAACTTGTGGAGTTGTTATTTTGTTATTTGTATATCTCATCTTACACAGATGAACACAACAACAATAACATTGTACGTGATATGTGCTGACTATATAATAATTTACAGCTCTCGTTTCAACCCAATGATGGACGAAAGCGCCCCCCCCCCCCCCAGCATGCTGTGTCACTCGAAGGGCCATCTGATGAGTGGAATAATTAATCAGTGTGGGTCAGCGACAGCGAGGGGCTCACGACTGGTCCGCATGTCACTCGTTACGGATGTCAGATGCGTCTGGGGATCGAACCCAGGTTGCCAGGTTCGGAGCGCTGCGCGCTACCCACTGTGCCACCGCTCTACCCCACGCTGTATTATAGTATACTGGGTCGTTGTCAACAATGCATTAAAAGAGCTGTTGCTATACAATTACATCTCGATAGCGTTCCTTCTGTGAGCGTCATAATCATAGACAATTGCACAATCTTATTATTTGCACTGGCGTCCGTGACTGATTGTCCTATGTAATGACCCCCACGGGAATGTGGAATTTCCACCACTGGCTCAGGGTCGCGAAAAGAGGTGATCACATCTGGGCACACTCCCTATACACGTACGTACACGCGTGTACAAGTATAGGCACTCTCGCATCATACATGTACAGTCCGGTTTAATTCCACTGCTGGATGAGGACCTCCGCACGTCTTGTGCGTCGGGTCGAGAGCGATATTTCACCATACTTCACCACGCTGGTCAGCGGGGGTTGTGGTGAAGGTGGTGGTCAACCATCCAAAGCACTTCAGAGAAATCCTGCTTAGCTTACAAAATCGGAAAAGACTGCGTGCATTGTGAGTGAGTTGGTCAAAGGCTACGTTGACATTCCCACACTCACATTGCTTGTAATTTAGGAAGGAATGCCACGTTACATATGACAATGTCATGGTTTATATTGCAGATTGTCTTCACGTTGGAGTTGGGGACACAATCAAAGGGGCTTGAACCGCAATCGGCCCTGTGGCAAGGGTTGAGAGGGCTGAGAGGAGAAGCAGACAGAGAAGGCCGTGAGTGTGAAGGTGAGCCCCGGTTACTTGTGGCGTTCACACTCTATGCAAACGCTGCACAATAATAATGAACGCAATGCAAACCTAACAGAATCCTGTAGGCTGTACGTAGGGACGTGAGTAGCATCGCTACGGAGTGTTTGTACGATGTGAGGGCACGGACCTCGACACTAGGCCTCGGCAAGGCAAGTGAACAAAAACAACGAGCCTACCTTTACCTTTTGACTAACCCCTCGGCACGTCGAAACCTTTAACCCTTTACCCCGGTAAAAACAAGGAGTAAATTACCTCACCTCGCCGAGGCCTCCTCTGCAGGGAGTTGACGGAAGAGCGCCCTGCCTGCACGTGACAGCCCAGGCGAGTTCAGGAGGCCCGAATGTCAGGGCCCGGGGACACGTGACGCGGGAGGCGTGGCCGGGGGCGGAGCTCGGGGGAGGACAAGAGGAAAGGGGGCGGAGCAGAGGGCTCAGTCCACGTGTCCTGATCCACTACAGCCTATACAGTATACAGTGTTTACACTATAGTATACACTATAGAATAATAGTATATATACATACTGTGTACACTATAGTATACACTATAGCCTATATATACACGTGTACCAAGGCCGTGTGAGTCTGTGGGTCTCTGTGTGAGTGTGTGGGTCTATGTGTGAGTCTGTGGGTCTCTGTGAGTCTTTGTGTGAGCCTGTGGATCCTTGTGTGAGTCGGTGGGTCTCTGTGTGAGTCTGTGGGACTCTGTGTGAGTCTGTGGGTCTCTGTGTGAATGTGTGGGTCTCTTTGTGTGTGGGTCTCTGTACGAGTCTGTAGGTCTCTGTGTGAGTGTGTGGTGTTTTTGTGTGAGTCTCCGGTCTCTGTGTGAGTCTCCGGGTCTCTGTGTGAGTCTCTGTGTGAGTCTGTGGGTCTCTGTGTGAGTCTGTGGATCCCTGTGTGAGTCTGTGGGTCTCTGTGTGAGTTTGTGGGTTCGTGTGAGTCTCTGTGTGAGTGTGCAGGTCTCTGTGTGAGTCTGTGGGTCTCTGTATGAGTCTGTGGGTCTCTGTGTGAGTCTTTGGGTCTCTCTGTGAGTCTGTGGGTTCGTGTAAGTCTCTGTGTGAGTGTGCGGGTCTCTATGTGAGTCTGTGGGTCTCTGTGTGAGTCTGTGGGTCTCTGTGTGAGTCTTTGGGTCTCTCTGTGAGTCTGTGGGTTCGTGTAAGTCTCTGTGTGAGTGTGCGGGTCTCTATGTGAGTCTGTGGGTCTCTGTGTGAGTCTGTGGGTCTCTGTGTGCGTCTGTGGGTCTCTGTGTGAGTCTGTGGGTGTCTGTGTGAATGTGTGGGTCTTTGTGTGTGTGGGTCTCTGTACGAGTGTGTAGGTCTCTGTGTGTGTGTGGTGTTTTTGTGTGAGTCTCCGGGTCTCTGTGTGAGTCTCTGTGTGAGTCTGTGGGTCTCTGTGTGCGTCTGTGGGTCTCTGTGTGAGTCTGTGGGTCTCTGTGTGAATGTGTGGGTCTCTGTGTGTGTGGGTCTCTGTACGAGTGTGTAGGTCTCTGTGTGTGTGTGGTGTTTTTGTGTGAGTCTCCGGGTCTCTGTGTGAGTCTCTGTGTGAGTCTGTGGGTCTCTGTGTGCGTCTGTGGGTCTCTGTGTGAGTCTGTGGGTCTCTGTGTGAATGTGTGGGTCTATGTGTGTGTGGGTCTCTTTACGAGTGTGTAGGTCTCTGTGTGTGTGTGGTGTTTTTGTGTGAGTCTCCGGGTCTCTGTGTGAGTCTCTGTGTGAGTCTGTGGGTCTCTGTGTGAGTCTGTGGGTCTCTGTGTGAGTCTGTGGATCTCTATGTGAGTCTGTGGGTCTCTGTGTGAGTTTGTGGGTTCGTGTGAGTCTCTGTGTGAGTGTGCAGGTCTCTGTGTGAGTCTGTGGGTCTCTGTGTGAATGTGTGGGTCTCTCTGTGTGTGGGTCTCTGTACGAGTCTGTAGGTCTCTGTGTGAGTGTGTGGTGTTTTTGTGTGAGTCTCCGGGTCTCTGTATGAGTCTTTGGGTCTCTGTGTGAGTCTGTGGGTCTCTCTGTGAGTCTGTGGGTTTCTGTGTGAGTCTGTGGGTCTCTGTGTGAGACTGTGGGTCTCTGTGTGAGTCTGTGGGTCTCTGTGTGAGTCTTTGGGTTATTCTGAGTCTTTGGGTCTCTGTGTGAGTCTGCGGGTCTCTGTGAGTCTGTGGGTCTCTGTGTGAGTCTGTAGATCCATGTATGAGTCTGTGGGTCTCTGTGTGAGTATGTGGGTCTATGTGTGAGTCTGTGGGTCTCTGTGTGAGTATCTGTGTGAGTCTGTGAATCCATGTTTGAGTCTGTGGGTGTCTGTGTGAGTCTGTGTGAGTGTGGGTCTCTGTGTGAGTCTGTGGGTCTCTGTGTGAGTCTGTGGGTCTCTGTGTGAGTCTGTGGGTCTCTGTGTGAGGCTGTGGGTCTCTGTGTGAGTCTGTGGGTCTCTGTGTGAGTCGGCGGGTTCTTGTGAGTCTGTGGGTCTCTGTGTGAGTCTGTGGGTTCGTGTGAGTCTCTGTGTGAGTGTGTGGGTCTCTGTGTGAGTCTGTGGGTTCTTGTGAGTCTGTGGGTCTCTGTGTGAGTCTGTGGGTTCGTGTGAGTCTCTATGTGAGTGTGTGGGTCTCTGTGTGAATGTGTGGGTCTCTGTGTGTGTGGGTCTCTGTACGAGTGTGTAGGTCTCTGTGTGTGTGTGGTGTTTTTGTGTGAGTCTCCGGGTCTCTGTGTGAGTCTCTGTGTGAGTCTGTGGGTCTCTGTGTGAGTCTGTGGGTCTCTGTGTGAGTCTGTGGATCTCTTTGTGAGTCTGTGGGTCTCTGTGTGAGTTTGTGGGTTCGTGTGAGTCTCTGTGAGTGTGCAGGTCTCTGTGTGAGTCTGTGGGTCTCTGTGTGAGTCTGTGGGTTCGTGTAAGTCTCTATGTGAGTGTGCGGGTCTCTGTGTGAGTCTGTGGATCCATGTGTGAGTCTGTGGGTTCGTGTGAGTCTGTGGGTTCGTGTGAGTCTCTATGTGAGTCTGTGGGTATCTGTGTGAATGTGTGGGTCTCTCTGTGTGTGGGTCTCTGTACGAGTCTGTAGGTCTCTGTGTGAGTGTGTGGTGTTTTTGTGTGAGTCTCCGGGTCTCTGTATGAGTCTTTGGGTCTCTGTGTGAGTCTGTGGGTCTCTGTGTGAGTCTGTGGGTTTCTGTGTGAGTCTGTGGGTCTCTGTGTGAGGCTGTGGGTCTCTGTGTGAGTCTGTGGGTCTCTGTGTGAGTCATTGGGTTATTGTGAGTCTGTGGGTCTCTGTGTGAGTCTGCGGGTCTCTGTGAGTCTGTGGGTGTCTGTGTGAGTCTGTGTGAGTGTGGGTCTCTGTGTGAGTCTGTGGGTCTCTGTGTGAGTCTGTGGGTCTTTGTGTGAGTCTGTGGGTCTCTGTGTGAGGCTGTGGGTCTCTGTGTGAGTCTGTGGGTCTCTGTGTGAGTCTGCGGGTTCTTGTGAGTCTGTGGGTCTCTGTGTGAGTCTGTGGGTTCGTGTGAGTCTCTGTGTGAGTGTGTGGGTCTCTGTGTGAGTCTGTGGGTTCTTGTGAGTCTGTGGGTGTCTGTGTGAGTCTGTGTGAGTGTGGGTCTCTGTGTGAGTCTGTGGGTCTCTGTGTGAGTCTGTGGGTCTTTGTGTGAGTCTGTGGGTCTCTGTGTGAGGCTGTGGGTCTCTGTGTGAGTCTGTGGGTCTCTGTGTGAGTCTGCGGGTTCTTGTGAGTCTGTGGGTCTCTGTGTGAGTCTGTGGGTTCGTGTGAGTCTCTATGTGAGTGTGTGGGTCTCTGTGTGCGTCTGTGGGTCTCTGTGTGAGTCTGTAGATTCATGTTTGAGGCTGTGGGTCTCTGTGGGAGTCTGTGGGTCTCTATGTGAGTCGGTGGGTCTCTGTGTGAGTGTGTGGGTCTATTTGTGAGTCTGTGGGTGTCTGTGTGAGTCTGTTTGAGTCTGTGGGTTCGTGTGAGTCTCCGGGTCTCTGTGTGAGTCTGTGGGTCTCGGTGTGAGTCTGTGGGTCTATGTGTGAGTCTATGGGTCTCTGTGTGAGTGAGTCTGTGGGTCTCTGTTTGAGTCCATGGGTCTCTGTGTGAGTGTGTGGGTCTCTGTGTGAGTCTCCGGGTCTCTGTGTGAGTCTGTGGGTCTCTGTGCGTCTCTGTGTGAGTCTGTGGGTCTATGTGTGAGTCTGTGGGTCTCTGTGTGAGTGAGTCTGTGGGTCTCTGTGTGAGTCCATGGGTCTTTGTGTGAGTGTGTGGATGCATACTCTTTGGTTCTATTGGGTAAAGTCACGTAGGTGAAAATAAAATAACAAAAAATCACGACGTTTCGGCCACAACATAAGCGGCCTTCATCAGGTGAAGGGACGAGACTGTCTGGAGGACAGCGCTGGAGTGAGAGAAGCCACGCTTAGATCACGACCTTTAAGCTGTGTGAGAAGAAAAACACAAAGCGCCTTGACAAAAGAATTAGCATTTAATTTAGCATTGAAATGGCTCATTGAAATAGCTAAGTTAAAGTATACACATCCGCAGAGGTACCCCTTGACAAAGGAATTAGCATAGAATTTAGCATTGAAATTGCTGAGTGATTAGCTTGTAACTGGTCACAGAAATAGCTATGTTAAAGTCAGAGCATATACATTCACCGAGGCACCTAGTACTCATCAAAGAGGAGAATTTAACGAAACACAACCACGCTCAGACAGCGGACCTTTAAACTGTGTGCGAGCAAACAGGGTGTTCTGACAAAGAAATTAGCATAAAAATTAGCATTTGATTGGCGGATTTTAGGAAAGAGGTGGTGTACGTGCCGGTGGACTTGCCGTTTGGCGCAGGGGGGGGGGGGGAGTTTACCTATTGATGGTGTGAAAATTCCCTTTTCACACCATCAATAGGTAAACTCCCCCTCCCCCCCTTCCCCCCCGCGCCAAACAGCAAGTCCACCGGCACGTACACCACCTCTTTCCTAAAATCCACCAATCAAATGCTAATTTTTATGCTAATTTCTTTGTCAGAACACCTTGTTTGCTCGCACACAGTTTAAAGGTCCGCTGTCTGAGCGTGGTTGTGTTTCGCTAAATTCTCCTGTTTGATGAGTACTAGGTGCCTCGCTGAATGTATATGCTCTGACTTTAACAAAGCTATTTCTGTGACCAGTTACAAGCTAATCACTCAGCTATTTCAATGCTAAATTCTATGCTAATTCCTTTGTCAAGGGGTACCTCTGCGGATGTGTATACTTTAACTTAGCTATTTCAATGAGCCATTTCAATACTAAATTAAATGCTAATTCTTTTGTCAAGGCGCTTTGTGTTTTTCTTCTCACACAGCTTAAAGGTCGTGATCTAAGCGTGGCTTCTCTCACTCCAGCGCTGTCCTCCAGACAGTCTCATCCCTTCACCTGATGAAGGCCGCTTGTGTTGTGGCCGAAACGTCGTGATTTTTTGTTATTTTATTTTCACCTACGTGACTTTACCCAATAGAACCAAAGAGTATGGATCCTAGCTGTCACGAAAGCTTTAAATCTAGAAGTGTCTGGATGGTCTGACTTAGTCCACTAGGGGGCGGTAGGGCGCCACCCCACCAGGCAGCTGGACATGAGAATGATTTTTCGAATAAAAAAGACTTTACTATAACCGTTGTTGTGTTGACATAACTTAAAACTATAATCATTCTTTCAACGTGAATTGCCCGAGTAACATTTTTAGTAGTTCGTATTAGAAACCGCCGCTGCAACGCCGCGCGGTCTGATTTGTACCTCGTGGGAGGTCTCGAGACCTTTTACCATGGGGTTTATATATTGCAGAACTAATGGACAACCTGAAGTGCATTTCTAGGAGAAAGACCCAGACCAGCCTGTGCATTATGCCTCAAGTTACGTTCGTGTCAAATGAAGACTTGATTTTACAATTTTTAATTTACTGAAATAAGTTTTGATCAAATTAATGTACTTTTTAATCACAAGTATGTTTGTTCTGTTCTGTATATACATGGACACAGTTCAACATTCAAAGCATTACAAGGCACAATATCCTCTAAATGCAATGGGTTTTATTCCGCTCTTTGGCTTTTACAAGCAGCCACTTGTGAGCCCCGTATTTAGACCGCTTCGAATCACACCTTGGCACAGTAATGAGCAATGTCACCCAATTCTGTCAAATGCGGTGTCCAACGTTTTGCCCCACGTGCCGTCGTCAGGTGCTGCCAGCCCACATCACCGTCTGTTGTAACGAGAATGGCCCTTGCAGATCGATCCCAACCAGCTGATTCGTCCGACTGACGCGGAACGGCCTCAGGGGTACCTGGTATCGCGCTGGTTTCGGCCCGCATTGCTGACACGCGCGGCAGCCCTGCACCCAGGCGGCCACGTCTGGTGCTAACTTGGGCCAGAGATACTGGCGACGCAGGGTCTCCCGAGTGCACCGTTCCTCATCATGGCCCCCGAGCGGGTGGTCGTGCACCAGTCTTAGCAGCTGGGGTCGCACCTGGGCGGGAACACAGATGCACCCAGGCTGGCCGGCTTCGGTTAGCACGCACAACCGGGCATACAAACCACTCCAGGGTCCTGGTAGGGCGTCCCTCTTCTCCCGTAGGGCCGCTTCCACCGCCGCCAGATCTGGATTCCGCAGCTGGGTCCGTCTCAGCTGCTTGTCGTCCAGGCCCGGGAAGGCGCAGCCGACGTCCTCCTGGATCCGATCGGGTGGGGTTGAGCGATCCGTCAGGCCCCGGGGTGTGGGCCCCGTGCCTCCCGGGCGGTCCTCCGGGTCCCTGGTTCCTCCTGCCGGGGTCTCTGTTGCACATACTGCACTCTCTCCCGCGAGGGGGGTTTTAGTTTTGGCGCGCCCTCTGGGGCCCGCTGCTTGCCAGCAGCATCCCTCCGCGAAGCATGGGCAGGCTTCCCCCGTCCTTGTCTCGGCGCACACCGCGGGTCGCCTCGACAAGGCGTCTGTGTTGGTGTGCATACGCCCAGCACGGTACTCGATTTGCAGGTTGTACTCCTGCAGCTGCGCCAGCCATCGGGCCATCTGCCCCCACGGTTCCTTGAATGTAAGGAGGAACTGTAGGGCATAATGGTCAGTGTGTACCCGACATTTTCTGCCATACAAGTACGGCCGGAACTGTTTACATGCGAAGATCACGGCATACAGTTCTTGACGGGTCACACAATAGTTCAGCTCGGCCCCGCTCAGGGTCCGGCTGGCATATGCGATGACTCGCTCTGTCCCATCCTGCACCTGCGACAGCACCGTGCCCAGCCCACTGCCGCAGGCGTCGGTGTCCAAAATAAAGTCAGTGGTGAAATCGGGGAAAGCCAGGGTGGGAGTGTGGGTGAGGTGGTCTTTGAGGGTGGTGTCTTATTTTTGCGTGGGGTAACGCTCCGCGGGTTCGTACCGCTTCCGACACCAATATGCGGGGGCTGCTGCCCCCCGCCTCCTTCGTTTCATTCTCGCTACTACCCCCCGACTGCTCTGTCGGGTTCGGGCTACTGACCTCCAATTCCTCACCCCCCTGTACCCCCGACTTTGCTGCTGCCCGCGTAGGCATGATTCAATTAGTGGGGCCGCCTGCTTTATGCTTACGACGCTCTACGCGGCTCAGTGGCGGACGCGCTGCTGTGAGCACGCCCGCGAAGTAAAACCCCGTCTCGTGCGTAAACAAAAGGGTACAGCGCGCCGACGCGTGACTCTGCGGCTGGCGCTTAGCCCCCCGGGATCTGTTCGTGCACACGCCCTACGTGCCCAGGCACTAACCAACCCGGCTCTGCTACCTGCCTGGCTCCGTACACCAATCACACGTGAGGAACTTGGGGTTAGGGGTTAGAGGGCAGGGGTGTTCACCGTGCGCGCACTGCTGATTGGAGGGAGTCACTCCGCCCCGATTTAAAGGCCGTCTAAACAGCCGCGTGTGTATGCGAACACTAGGCGCTTCACCCTCCTCTTCGCCATAAACAGCCGCGCATGCACGCGAACGCAAGGCACTCCACCCTCCTCTTCACACTCACAAAGACCACACGAGACCGTTTATACTCTACTGGCTATTTTATTCCCCGTGAGTAACTCGCTAAACTACGCGTGATTGTGTGGGTCAGCAGACCCTAACTAGCCTATCCTTCGTGGATCCTGGACTCAATTTATCCTGCCTGGCGCTCCACTTTCTACCCTCTGACTAATTAGCCCAAACTCACCTCTCTCTTACTTACGCTTACTTCCAATCTGATGCGCCGGAAGCTGTAGAAGGGCGATGCTGTGGGTTGTCCCCATGGAGGATTGTGCCTGGCTGCGTTGAAGCTCGTCACACGGACGACTCGAACGGCTGGCTCCAACACCCCGCTGACTTCGATGGCTTGAAGGAAGGACTCTGATCTTCTTCTTTGTTTTTTTCGGTAAAGTCACGTGGAATGAGAATAAAATAATAAATTGATAAAATAAAATAACACAATAATATTCTCACGACGTTTCAGCCACAACACAAGCGGCCTTCATCAGGTGAAGGGACAAGACTGTCTGGTAGGACAGCGCTGGAGTGAAAAAAACACGCTCAGATCACGACCTTTAAGCTGTGTGAGAGGAAACAAAGCGCCTTGACAAAGGAATTAGCATATAATTTAGCATTGGAATGGCTGAGTGATTAGCTTGTGACTGCTCACAGAAATGGCTATGTTAAAGTTAAAGCATACACATCTGCAGAGGCACCCCTTTACAAAGGAATTAGCATAGAATTTAGCATTGAAATAGCTAAGTTAAAGCATACACATCCGCAGAGGCACCCCTTGACAAAGGAATTAGCATAGAATTTAGCATTGAAATAGCTGAGTGATTAGCTTGTAACTGGTCACAGAAATAGCTATGTTAAAGTCAGAGCATACACATTCACCGAGGCACCTAGTACAAAGCAAACAGGAGAATTTAGCATTGAAATAACTAGGCGAATTTAGCATTGAAATAACTGAGTAATTAGCTAGTGACTGGTCACAGAAATGGCTATGTTGAAGTCAAGGCCTACACATCTGAGCTATTCACAGTAACTGGGTATACAATACAATATATAATGAATACTATATAGTGAACCAATAAAAAAAACTAAAATATAAATTACCTTAATGTTATCAATAAACTCTATATTCTCCAATCAGCTAAGCTACCAACAATAAGTCGTTATATATCACAATGCTATATGGCGAAAAAATGGGTGGATTCTTACCCTTAACTTTTGCAACACGGATAGCTACGGGCCCCGTTCAGACGGACGAGTTCATCCATGGTCGGAACAGAGGAGGGGGAGAGAGACAGCTGCGAGGCGCTATTATACTCCATGTTGTAAACCATACCATTAACCGTGGTGTCAGAGGTATTAAGAGTCAATGCTGGCGAAAGAGCTGCGGTCTGAAGGTCATCGTAAAATACAATTAATTAAGAACAGAAATAGTTTAAAACATCTTTCCAATGGTTACTAAGCCAGAATCCATCTTCTCGGTTGAAATTGTCTCTGTGCTTGTATATGTGAATGGCCTCATGAACGAATCTCTCATGGTAGCCGGTTGGTTTGCAAAGAACCTCCGTCTTGGAGAAGTCAATGTCATGTTAGCCCACTGAATTATAACAGTGATCTGCCACGGCAGAGGAGTTAGTTTTACCGTGTTTCAAGTCTGCTTTATGTTCGCGGATGCGGTCCAAGATATGTCGTTTGGTTTCTCCAATGTAGCTACTACCACAGAGGCACTTTAGTTTGTAAATGCCCGGGTACTGTATGTCTGGAACAGCATCTTTTACAGATGGAACTAAATCACGGATTTTATGTACTGTGTTGAATCGGACCTGGATCTTGTGTTTATTCAGGATTTTGGAGATCTTTTTAGTGACCCCTGCAATGTAGGGTAAGGTGATGGTTTTGAGTGGCTCCACAAGAGGATCCTTCTTCATGACTGGAGTGATGGCTTTGCGGATTGTGTAGTCGGAGTAACCATTAGCCCTGAGAGCCTGGTGTACGTGCTTGAGTTCACTGGTAATGTGTTCCTGGTCGGAAATGCATTCGGCTCTATGGTATAGAGTCTTGATGAGGGAGTTCTTCTGGGATGGATGGTGGTGGTAATCCGGTTTCAAGTAAGCATCTGTACGGGTAGCTTTCCTGTAGACAGAGTGGCTCATTGAACCATCATGTCTCCTTTTAATTAAGACATCCAAAAAGGGTAGTTTGCCATCTTTTTCGACCTCCATGGTAAATCTGATGGCTGGGTGTATGGAATTGATGTGGTCGCGGAATTGGTCTAGAGCAGGCTGGCCATGTGGCCAGATGACAAAGGTGTCATCAACGTACCTCTTCCATAAGGTCGGGCGTAGAGTGGCAGTCTGGATGGCGTCAGTTTCAAATTTTTCCATGAATACGTTGGCTACAACCAGAGATAGGGGGGAGCCCATTGGGGTGCCCTCAGTTTGTTTGTAGAAAGTTCCATTCCAGGTGAAGTATGTGTTGGTTAAGCAATGTCTCACCAGGGGGGGTACATCAGTATGCAGTCCTTGATGAACCAAGTCTTCAATGATAGCGATGGTGTCAGGTACCGGGACTTTGGTGAACAAGGACACCACATCAAAACTGACAAGCAGGTCGTCTGGGGACAGGGAAATGCCTTTGATTGTCGATACCAGGTGAGTAGAATTTAGTACCGCAGAGGTGGTTTTTCCAGTGAAAGGTCGCAGTATATCAGCAAGAAAACGTGCCAGTTTGTAGGTGGGGGAGTTGATAGTAGAGACGATGGGACGAAGGGGTGTATCTTCTTTGTGTATCTTTGGAAGGCCATATAATCTTGGTGGTCTGGCAGCAGAGGGTTTCAACGAGAACTGTTTGATCTCATCAATTAATGCTGTTGAATCAGAGATGATTTTGTTCGTTTTGGTGACCAGGCAGTTGGTGGGATCTCTTTTTATTTTTGTATAGCTGCCATCGTTGAGTAGTTCTTGAATTTTGTTGTTATATTCTGTTTTGTCCATGATGACAGTGGCATTGCCCTTGTCGGCTGAGAGGACGACAATATCATCCCTCTTTTTTAATTGAGTTAATTCAAAACGTTCGTCTTTGCTGATGTTGCTGGGTGGCAACTTAGCGTTTTTAAGGGTTGCAGCGATTTCAGATCTTGCTACGTCTGCAGAGATGTGACTCAAGCCCTTGAGTGCAACGTCGACATGTGCAATCATATCATTTATCGGTAATTGTCTCGGTGTGACAGCAAAGTTTAGACCTTTAGCTAAAACGGATTTTAGACCATCAGAAATGGAACTGTTACTGCGATTAATTACGACTTTGTTGACGTCTATCTTATCGGTGTGTGGATCCGATTTTTTGCTGGAGAGGTGATTGAATTTGGAAATCAAATTGTCCCTACATTTGGTCGACATAGTGGCAGCCGAAGAGGTAGTCATATTATCTACATGTTCCCAATCTGATGTAGACATTGTTGCTGTCAATTTTAAGTGTGATTTGTAGAGTGTCTTGTCTAACTGATCGAGTTCGGTGCGTGTAAGTCTGATTTTTTCCGAGATAAGAGCGAAGCTAGTTCTAGCTAGAATTCGTTTTGCATTGAGAGAAGTTGCAACAGCAGAGGTTAGTGTAAATGCGGTTGGTATTACCTTAGAGTCGCGGCATCTCTTCAGAAAGGTGAGAGACTCAATTAGTTGAGCCTTCTTATCCCGGAGTCTGTTGAATGATTTTAAGAATGTGTGGATCTTACTGCCTGAATCCCCCTCCTTTTATCCTACCTATAACAAAGGCATTCCGCTGTTTCGCCCCCGTGTTCTCCCGTCCAATCAGGAGCCCGGATTTTCCCGCCCTTTTGACCGTCGGAACCCAGCTCTGGTGACGTCACCGCAGTGGTTCCCTCGACGTCCGCTTTCCGCTACCCGCCCACTGACTCGTGTTGTGTGTGCGCGCTTCCATCCGCGGTGGCTCAACAGCCCCTGCCATGACCATGCCATTACAATCCAAGGTCACGGCGCCGCAGTGCCCATTAGCCTTAGGGGTAGGTCGCCCAATTCCCCGGCCGTGGGAAACCATGAAGCTTGATCTCAGTAGGGGCTTCTGGACGAAAACCCATCGGCCAGGTGACCTTCCCTCCCGGCTCTATGTGGGGTATGCGTGCGTTCATGTGGGGGGCGGCGAGGGGCGCGCAGCATCGGCGTCGTCACTCTCCGGTGGCGGCATCACGGTGGTGAGCACACCATCAATAGGTAAACTCCCCCTCCCCCCCTTCCCCCCCGCGCCAAACAGCAAGTCCACCGGCACGTACACCACCTCTTTCCTAAAATCCACCAATCAAATGCTAATTTTTATGCTAATTTCTTTGTCAGAACACCTTGTTTGCTCGCACACAGTTTAAAGGTCCGCTGTCTGAGCGTGGTTGTGTTTCGCTAAATTCTCCTGTTTGATGAGTACTAGGTGCCTCGCTGAATGTATATGCTCTGACTTTAACAAAGCTATTTCTGTGACCAGTTACAAGCTAATCACTCAGCTATTTCAATGCTAAATTCTATGCTAATTCCTTTGTCAAGGGGTACCTCTGCGGATGTGTATACTTTAACTTAGCTATTTCAATGAGCCATTTCAATACTAAATTAAATGCTAATTCTTTTGTCAAGGCGCTTTGTGTTTTTCTTCTCACACAGCTTAAAGGTCGTGATCTAAGCGTGGCTTCTCTCACTCCAGCGCTGTCCTCCAGACAGTCTCATCCCTTCACCTGATGAAGGCCGCTTGTGTTGTGGCCGAAACGTCGTGATTTTTTGTTATTTTATTTTCACCTACGTGACTTTACCCAATAGAACCAAAGAGTATGGATCCTAGCTGTCACGAAAGCTTTAAATCTAGAAGTGTCTGGATGGTCTGACTTAGTCCACTAGGGGGCGGTAGGGCGCCACCCCACCAGGCAGCTGGACATGAGAATGATTTTTCGAATAAAAAAGACTTTACTATAACCGTTGTTGTGTTGACATAACTTAAAACTATAATCATTCTTTCAACGTGAATTGCCCGAGTAACATTTTTAGTAGTTCGTATTAGAAACCGCCGCTGCAACGCCGCGCGGTCTGATTTGTACCTCGTGGGAGGTCTCGAGACCTTTTACCATGGGGTTTATATATTGCAGAACTAATGGACAACCTGAAGTGCATTTCTAGGAGAAAGACCCAGACCAGCCTGTGCATTATGCCTCAAGTTACGTTCGTGTCAAATGAAGACTTGATTTTACAATTTTTAATTTACTGAAATAAGTTTTGATCAAATTAATGTACTTTTTAATCACAAGTATGTTTGTTCTGTTCTGTATATACATGGACACAGTTCAACATTCAAAGCATTACAAGGCACAATATCCTCTAAATGCAATGGGTTTTATTCCGCTCTTTGGCTTTTACAAGCAGCCACTTGTGAGCCCCGTATTTAGACCGCTTCGAATCACACCTTGGCACAGTAATGAGCAATGTCACCCAATTCTGTCAAATGCGGTGTCCAACGTTTTGCCCCACGTGCCGTCGTCAGGTGCTGCCAGCCCACATCACCGTCTGTTGTAACGAGAATGGCCCTTGCAGATCGATCCCAACCAGCTGATTCGTCCGACTGACGCGGAACGGCCTCAGGGGTACCTGGTATCGCGCTGGTTTCGGCCCGCATTGCTGACACGCGCGGCAGCCCTGCACCCAGGCGGCCACGTCTGGTGCTAACTTGGGCCAGAGATACTGGCGACGCAGGGTCTCCCGAGTGCACCGTTCCTCATCATGGCCCCCGAGCGGGTGGTCGTGCACCAGTCTTAGCAGCTGGGGTCGCACCTGGGCGGGAACACAGATGCACCCAGGCTGGCCGGCTTCGGTTAGCACGCACAACCGGGCATACAAACCACTCCAGGGTCCTGGTAGGGCGTCCCTCTTCTCCCGTAGGGCCGCTTCCACCGCCGCCAGATCTGGATTCCGCAGCTGGGTCCGTCTCAGCTGCTTGTCGTCCAGGCCCGGGAAGGCGCAGCCGACGTCCTCCTGGATCCGATCGGGTGGGGTTGAGCGATCCGTCAGGCCCCGGGGTGTGGGCCCCGTGCCTCCCGGGCGGTCCTCCGGGTCCCTGGTTCCTCCTGCCGGGGTCTCTGTTGCACATACTGCACTCTCTCCCGCGAGGGGGGTTTTAGTTTTGGCGCGCCCTCTGGGGCCCGCTGCTTGCCAGCAGCATCCCTCCGCGAAGCATGGGCAGGCTTCCCCCGTCCTTGTCTCGGCGCACACCGCGGGTCGCCTCGACAAGGCGTCTGTGTTGGTGTGCATACGCCCAGCACGGTACTCGATTTGCAGGTTGTACTCCTGCAGCTGCGCCAGCCATCGGGCCATCTGCCCCCACGGTTCCTTGAATGTAAGGAGGAACTGTAGGGCATAATGGTCAGTGTGTACCCGACATTTTCTGCCATACAAGTACGGCCGGAACTGTTTACATGCGAAGATCACGGCATACAGTTCTTGACGGGTCACACAATAGTTCAGCTCGGCCCCGCTCAGGGTCCGGCTGGCATATGCGATGACTCGCTCTGTCCCATCCTGCACCTGCGACAGCACCGTGCCCAGCCCACTGCCGCAGGCGTCGGTGTCCAAAATAAAGTCAGTGGTGAAATCGGGGAAAGCCAGGGTGGGAGTGTGGGTGAGGTGGTCTTTGAGGGTGGTGTCTTATTTTTGCGTGGGGTAACGCTCCGCGGGTTCGTACCGCTTCCGACACCAATATGCGGGGGCTGCTGCCCCCCGCCTCCTTCGTTTCATTCTCGCTACTACCCCCCGACTGCTCTGTCGGGTTCGGGCTACTGACCTCCAATTCCTCACCCCCCTGTACCCCCGACTTTGCTGCTGCCCGCGTAGGCATGATTCAATTAGTGGGGCCGCCTGCTTTATGCTTACGACGCTCTACGCGGCTCAGTGGCGGACGCGCTGCTGTGAGCACGCCCGCGAAGTAAAACCCCGTCTCGTGCGTAAACAAAAGGGTACAGCGCGCCGACGCGTGACTCTGCGGCTGGCGCTTAGCCCCCCGGGATCTGTTCGTGCACACGCCCTACGTGCCCAGGCACTAACCAACCCGGCTCTGCTACCTGCCTGGCTCCGTACACCAATCACACGTGAGGAACTTGGGGTTAGGGGTTAGAGGGCAGGGGTGTTCACCGTGCGCGCACTGCTGATTGGAGGGAGTCACTCCGCCCCGATTTAAAGGCCGTCTAAACAGCCGCGTGTGTATGCGAACACTAGGCGCTTCACCCTCCTCTTCGCCGTAAACAGCCGCGCATGCACGCGAACGCAAGGCACTCCACCCTCCTCTTCACACTCACAAAGACCACACGAGACCGTTTATACTCTACTGGCTATTTTATTCCCCGTGAGTAACTCGCTAAACTACGCGTGATTGTGTGGGTCAGCAGACCCTAACTAGCCTATCCTTCGTGGATCCTGGACTCAATTTATCCTGCCTGGCGCTCCACTTTCTACCCTCTGACTAATTAGCCCAAACTCACCTCTCTCTTACTTACGCTTACTTCCAATCTGATGCGCCGGAAGCTGTAGAAGGGCGATGCTGTGGGTTGTCCCCATGGAGGATTGTGCCTGGCTGCGTTGAAGCTCGTCACACGGACGACTCGAACGGCTGGCTCCAACACCCCGCTGACTTCGATGGCTTGAAGGAAGGACTCTGATCTTCTTCTTTGTTTTTTTCGGTAAAGTCACGTGGAATGAGAATAAAATAATAAATTGATAAAATAAAATAACACAATAATATTCTCACGACGTTTCAGCCACAACACAAGCGGCCTTCATCAGGTGAAGGGACAAGACTGTCTGGTAGGACAGCGCTGGAGTGAAAAAAACACGCTCAGATCACGACCTTTAAGCTGTGTGAGAGGAAACAAAGCGCCTTGACAAAGGAATTAGCATATAATTTAGCATTGGAATGGCTGAGTGATTAGCTTGTGACTGCTCACAGAAATGGCTATGTTAATGTTAAAGCATACACATCTGCAGAGGCACCCCTTTACAAAGGAATTAGCATAGAATTTAGCATTGAAATAGCTAAGTTAAAGCATACACATCCGCAGAGGCACCCCTTGACAAAGGAATTAGCATAGAATTTAGCATTGAAATAGCTGAGTGATTAGCTTGTAACTGGTCACAGAAATAGCTATGTTAAAGTCAGAGCATACACATTCACCGAGGCACCTAGTACAAAGCAAACAGGAGAATTTAGCATTGAAATAACTAGGCGAATTTAGCATTGAAATAACTGAGTAATTAGCTAGTGACTGGTCACAGAAATGGCTATGTTGAAGTCAAGGCCTACACATCTGAGCTATTCACAGTAACTGGGTATACAATACAATATATAATGAATACTATATAGTGAACCAATAAAAAAAACTAAAATATAAATTACCTTAATGTTATCAATAAACTCTATATTCTCCAATCAGCTAAGCTACCAACAATAAGTCGTTATATATCACAATGCTATATGGCGAAAAAATGGGTGGATTCTTACCCTTAACTTTTGCAACACGGATAGCTACGGGCCCCGTTCAGACGGACGAGTTCATCCATGGTCGGAACAGAGGAGGGGGAGAGAGACAGCTGCGAGGCGCTATTATACTCCATGTTGTAAACCATACCATTAACCGTGGTGTCAGAGGTATTAAGAGTCAATGCTGGCGAAAGAGCTGCGGTCTGAAGGTCATCGTAAAATACAATTAATTAAGAACAGAAATAGTTTAAAACATCTTTCCAATGGTTACTAAGCCAGAATCCATCTTCTCGGTTGAAATTGTCTCTGTGCTTGTATATGTGAATGGCCTCATGAACGAATCTCTCATGGTAGCCGGTTGGTTTGCAAAGAACCTCCGTCTTGGAGAAGTCAATGTCATGTTAGCCCACTGAATTATAACAGTGATCTGCCACGGCAGAGGAGTTAGTTTTACCGTGTTTCAAGTCTGCTTTATGTTCGCGGATGCGGTCCAAGATATGTCGTTTGGTTTCTCCAATGTAGCTACTACCACAGAGGCACTTTAGTTTGTAAATGCCCGGGTACTGTATGTCTGGAACAGCATCTTTTACAGATGGAACTAAATCACGGATTTTATGTACTGTGTTGAATCGGACCTGGATCTTGTGTTTATTCAGGATTTTGGAGATCTTTTTAGTGACCCCTGCAATGTAGGGTAAGGTGATGGTTTTGAGTGGCTCCACAAGAGGATCCTTCTTCATGACTGGAGTGATGGCTTTGCGGATTGTGTAGTCGGAGTAACCATTAGCCCTGAGAGCCTGGTGTACGTGCTTGAGTTCACTGGTAATGTGTTCCTGGTCGGAAATGCATTCGGCTCTATGGTATAGAGTCTTGATGAGGGAGTTCTTCTGGGATGGATGGTGGTGGTAATCCGGTTTCAAGTAAGCATCTGTACGGGTAGCTTTCCTGTAGACAGAGTGGCTCATTGAACCATCATGTCTCCTTTTAATTAAGACATCCAAAAAGGGTAGTTTGCCATCTTTTTCGACCTCCATGGTAAATCTGATGGCTGGGTGTATGGAATTGATGTGGTCGCGGAATTGGTCTAGAGCAGGCTGGCCATGTGGCCAGATGACAAAGGTGTCATCAACGTACCTCTTCCATAAGGTCGGGCGTAGAGTGGCAGTCTGGATGGCGTCAGTTTCAAATTTTTCCATGAATACGTTGGCTACAACCAGAGATAGGGGGGAGCCCATTGGGGTGCCCTCAGTTTGTTTGTAGAAAGTTCCATTCCAGGTGAAGTATGTGTTGGTTAAGCAATGTCTCACCAGGGGGGGTACATCAGTATGCAGTCCTTGATGAACCAAGTCTTCAATGATAGCGATGGTGTCAGGTACCGGGACTTTGGTGAACAAGGACACCACATCAAAACTGACAAGCAGGTCGTCTGGGGACAGGGAAATGCCTTTGATTGTCGATACCAGGTGAGTAGAATTTAGTACCGCAGAGGTGGTTTTTCCAGTGAAAGGTCGCAGTATATCAGCAAGAAAACGTGCCAGTTTGTAGGTGGGGGAGTTGATAGTAGAGACGATGGGACGAAGGGGTGTATCTTCTTTGTGTATCTTTGGAAGGCCATATAATCTTGGTGGTCTGGCAGCAGAGGGTTTCAACGAGAACTGTTTGATCTCATCAATTAATGCTGTTGAATCAGAGATGATTTTGTTCGTTTTGGTGACCAGGCAGTTGGTGGGATCTCTTTTTATTTTTGTATAGCTGCCATCGTTGAGTAGTTCTTGAATTTTGTTGTTATATTCTGTTTTGTCCATGATGACAGTGGCATTGCCCTTGTCGGCTGAGAGGACGACAATATCATCCCTCTTTTTTAATTGAGTTAATTCAAAACGTTCGTCTTTGCTGATGTTGCTGGGTGGCAACTTAGCGTTTTTAAGGGTTGCAGCGATTTCAGATCTTGCTACGTCTGCAGAGATGTGACTCAAGCCCTTGAGTGCAACGTCGACATGTGCAATCATATCATTTATCGGTAATTGTCTCGGTGTGACAGCAAAGTTTAGACCTTTAGCTAAAACGGATTTTAGACCATCAGAAATGGAACTGTTACTGCGATTAATTACGACTTTGTTGACGTCTATCTTATCGGTGTGTGGATCCGATTTTTTGCTGGAGAGGTGATTGAATTTGGAAATCAAATTGTCCCTACATTTGGTCGACATAGTGGCAGCCGAAGAGGTAGTCATATTATCTACATGTTCCCAATCTGATGTAGACATTGTTGCTGTCAATTTTAAGTGTGATTTGTAGAGTGTCTTGTCTAACTGATCGAGTTCGGTGCGTGTAAGTCTGATTTTTTCCGAGATAAGAGCGAAGCTAGTTCTAGCTAGAATTCGTTTTGCATTGAGAGAAGTTGCAACAGCAGAGGTTAGTGTAAATGCGGTTGGTATTACCTTAGAGTCGCGGCATCTCTTCAGAAAGGTGAGAGACTCAATTAGTTGAGCCTTCTTATCCCGGAGTCTGTTGAATGATTTTAAGAATGTGTGGATCTTACTGCCTGAATCCCCCTCCTTTTATCCTACCTATAACAAAGGCATTCCGCTGTTTCGCCCCCGTGTTCTCCCGTCCAATCAGGAGCCCGGATTTTCCCGCCCTTTTGACCGTCGGAACCCAGCTCTGGTGACGTCACCGCAGTGGTTCCCTCGACGTCCGCTTTCCGCTACCCGCCCACTGACTCGTGTTGTGTGTGCGCGCTTCCATCCGCGGTGGCTCAACAGCCCCTGCCATGACCATGCCATTACAATCCAAGGTCACGGCGCCGCAGTGCCCATTAGCCTTAGGGGTAGGTCGCCCAATTCCCCGGCCGTGGGAAACCATGAAGCTTGATCTCAGTAGGGGCTTCTGGACGAAAACCCATCGGCCAGGTGACCTTCCCTCCCGGCTCTATGTGGGGTATGCGTGCGTTCATGTGGGGGGCGGCGAGGGGCGCGCAGCATCGGCGTCGTCACTCTCCGGTGGCGGCATCACGGTGGTGAGCACGGCCCCGACGGAGCGGCTCCGCTGCGGCGGCACCACAAGTCTCACACACACACACACAGAGTCACACACACCACACACACCACACACACAGAGTCACACACACCACACACACACACCACACACACACAGAGTCACACACACCACACACACACACCACACACACACACACAGTCACACACACAGACACACACCACACACACCACACACAGACACAAACACAATCACATACCACACACGCAGTCACACAACACACACACATAGTCACACACACACAGAGTCACACACACAGGCACACACACACACACACAGTCACACACACAGGCACACATCACACACACCACACACAGACACAAACACAATCACATACCACACACACAGTCACACAACACACAAACAGAGTCACACACACACACAGAGTCACACACACACACACAGTCACACACACTACACACACACAGACACACACCACACACACCACACACAGACACAAACACAATCACATACCACACACACAGTCACACAACACACACACAGAGTCACACACACACACCACACACACAGTCACACACACAGACACACACCACACACACCACACACAGACACAAACACAATCACATACCACAGACACAGTCACACAACACACACACAGAGTCACACACACAGTCACACACCACACACACCACACACAGACAAAGTCACATAACACACAAAGTCACACACACCACACACACCACACATACAACACACACCACACACACAGACTCGCACACCACACACACAACGAAACACTACACAAAGACACAACAACAACCGCCATTCGTCACTAAGTGGTGGTGACGTCACCACGACGCTTGTGCCAGGCAATGTGCACCTTGAGGCCACGTGAAGTGTCGAACGCCCACTGGCAGGAGGTCACAGGGCAGACCCAAAGTGCCACGGGTCGACTGACTAAGATGACTGAGATGACTGGCTGATGCACCACCTGTGCCCCCTACTGTGCCAACCTGCTGTGCTTTAGCCACCAGGCGCTCCGCTCGTTGTTGTGAGCGTCGCTCCTCCGCCCTCCGTTGTTGTTGGAGGGCGACTGCCTCCAACTGCCCAGTAGCGTCCTTCACGAGCCTCCTCCACAGAGGCCGATCTTGACACCGCTGGTACCAGTCATCGGCAAGTCCACTCAGCTCCACGTCCTCCTGTACGACATCACTCCATCTCTTCTCTAGCCCGTGCCGCGCCCATTTAGCCCCCTCGATCCGGCCGAACAAAAGCTGTTTAGGCATGCGGTGGCTGGGCATGCGGTCTTCATGACCCAGCCAACACAGCCTTACCTGCCGGAGGAGCTCACAGATGGGACCTTGTCCAGATCTTTCGGGTATTTGTGAGCTCCTCACACAATCCAGCCTGGTTAAACCCAGGATGGATCGTAGGCAGGCAAACCTAAATGTTTCTAACTGGCGACGATGTTCCATTAGAGGGGTCCACGTTTCGCAAGCGTAGAGAAGGCAGGGAATGACCGTGGCCGAGAAGACCAGAAGCTTCGTGCGGAGCGACAGACCAGGTAGTTTCCACACAGTGTTGTGCCGGACTGATTCGGAATGAGACCTCTGCTGTTAAACTGGAGCCGGTCATGAGCACACTGCCCAGGTATGGAAAACTCTCCACTCTCTCCACAACTGCCGCATCACCGATTGGGAGTTGTGGGGGTGGAGTGCCCGATGGTACAAAATACCCAGGCAGGTGCTTCGTTTTGGTGGGGTTGATGGTAATGCCCCACAACAACCGCCATTCGCCACTAAGTGGCGGTGACATCACCACGACGCTTGTGCCAGGCCATGTGCACCTTGAGGCCACGTGAAGTGTCGAACGCCTGCTGGCAGGAGGTTACCGGGCAGACCCAGGTGCCACGGATCGACTGACTGAGATGACTGGCTGATGCACCACCTTTGCCCCCTACTGTGCCAACCTGCTGTGCCTTAGTCACCCGGGGCTCCACTCGTTGTTGTGAGCGTCGCTCCTCCGCCCTCCGTTGTTGTTGGAGGGCGACTGCCTCCAACTGCCCAGTAGCATCCTTCACGAGCCTCCTCCACAGAGGCCAATCTTGACACCGCTGGTACCAGTCATCGGCACGTCCACTCAGCTCCACGTCCTCCTGTACCACATCACGCCATCTCTTCTCTAGCCCGTCCTGCACCCGTTTAGCCCCCTTGATCCAGCCGAACAAAAGCTGTTTCGGCATGCGGTGGCTGGGAATGCGGGCTACATGACCCAGCCAACGCAGCCTTGCCTGCCGGAGGAGCTCACCGATGGGACTGTGCTCAGATCTTTCAAGGATTTGTGAGCTCCTCACACAATCCAGCCTGGTTAAACCGAGGATGGGTCGTAGGCAGGCCAGCCTAAATGTTTCTAACTGGCGAAGATGTTCCATTAGGGGGGTCCACGTTTCGCAAGCGTAGAGAAGGGAGGGAATGACCGTGGCCGAGAAGACCTGAAGCTTAGTGCGGAGCGACAGACCAGGTAGCTTCCACACAGCGTTATGCAACCGATGAAAAGATATTGCCGCTCGACTGATTCCGAGTGAGACCTTTGCTGTTAAACTGCAGCCGGTCATAAGCACACTGCCCAGGTATGGGAAACTCTCCACTCTCTCCACAACTGCCCCATCACCAATTGGGAGTTGTGGGGGTGGAGTGTCCGATGGTACAAAATACCCAGGCAGGTGCTTAGTTTTGGTGGGGCTGATGGTAAGGCCCCACCTCTGAGTGGCACGCTCCAGTCTCAGCAGCAGTGTCTCCAACTCCTCCTCTGAATGAGCGGCTATTACCAAATCATCGGCATACATAACGTGGTTGACCAATAGGGAGCTATCCCTTGACAGCACCCGGGCATCGATCAGCCTCCCATTATATCTGTACCATATGGAGATTCCCCCGGTACAGCTATTGAAGGCTTCGCGAACTACGTGGTCAAAATAGATGTTAAATAATGTGGGAGCCAGAGGACATCTCTGTCACACCCCAAGGTGTACAGGGGATGGCTCTGACTCCCGACCTCCTAGTTTTACCCGGGCCCGCTCACCATCATGAAGGTCCTTAATGATCGTGAGCAGAGGGTCAGGTACTCCAAAAGCACGAAGAACGACCCAGAGCCCAGGCCTACTGATGGTATCATAGGCCTTGACCAGGTCAATAAAGCAGAGATATAGGTCTTGCTGGAATTCCCTACACCTCTGCTGAAGCAGACGGACAGAAAATATGGCATCTTTGTAGGACTGCCCTTTCCTGAAACCGCATTGGGGCTCCGCAAGTCTCTCCTCAGCGTGCATGGCAAGGCGATGTTGAATAATCCTTGCCAGGACCTTTCCCGGCACACTGAGGAGTGAGATGCCCCTGTAGTTGTTACAGTCTGTGTGGTCCCCCTTCTTAAAGAGGGGGACCACCAGGCCACCCTTCCAATCCTGTGGAACCCGTCCAGTGGTCCAGACTGTTGTTATTATGTCATATAGGGCAGTCTATGCACAAACGCCACTCTCCTTCAGCATTTCGCTTGGGAGATCATCTCTGCCCGCTGTCTTTCCTGGTCTCAGACTCCGGATCGCCTTCAGTACTTCCTCAACAGATGGCACCTCAGCCAGCCACTCACAGAGGTGACTTCTTCCAATATTTGAGGTACCGCAGCCTCAGTAGGGTCATCCTCACTTTGTGCCACGATGTTTTCCTGGCTGAGGGATTTTTGTAGTGCCACAACAGCGAAGCCGCTCCGTCGAAACCGGGGCCGTCGCTGTGCTGCTGCGACCGAGAAGCCACCCGGCTCCCATCACAGCACTTCCCCCGCCACCCCCCCCCCCCCCACCTACAGGCACACACACTCAAGTAGGGCCTCATGGGGAGGGGAGGGGGGCACCTGCCCTGAGTTTTTACCCGAGAGGCCCCCTCGTGGGGGTGCTCCACGGTTTCTCAGGGTCAGGGAATTGGCAGGCACCCCCCCCCCCCCCCCCCAAGCCAAATGGCACTGCGGCGCCGTGGCTTAACTTAGAATTAAATGACCATGGCGAACCCACTGAGAACCGCAGTGAGGAGATGCCCAAGACACACACGGACCAGCAGACAGGTGGGGAGCGGGGCAGCATGGGTTAAGCGTCTCTACCCATGGTGCACCGCGGGCTAGCATCTCTACCCATTATGCACCGCGGATTAACGGCCCTACCCATGATGCACCACGGATTAACAGCCCTACCCATGATGCACCGCGGATTAACGGCCTGACCCGTGATGCACCGCGGATTAACGCCCCTACCCATGATGCACCACGGATTAACGGCCCTACCCATGATGCACCACGGATTAACGGCCTGACCCGTGATGCACCGCGGATTAACGCCCCTACCCATGATGCACCACGGATTAACGGCCCTACCCATGATGCACCACGGATTAACGGCCCTACCCATGATGCACCGCGGATTAATGGCCTGACCCGTGATGCACCGCGGATGGGCGGTGCGGGGGCTTTGAAAGGAGCATAAAAAGGGACGCTTTGGGCAAGCAAGGGGCCATTTTTTTATTTGACTGGAGATCAACAGGAGGGAGGGATCGGGGAGCCGTCACCTGACTGTTACTCGCACGTCCGTGAGACGGGGCAGAGAACAGCCAGATTCTGTTTACAGCATCATCTATCCGCGACCTCCATCGCTGCGAGGTCGGACCGTAAGTACGAGGGAGAGAGGTAAGACAAAGGGACGAAATTCGGAGAGAAAATAGAGGGCAGACAGGTCCATTAAGTATCAGGCAGTAGCGAGATAGGTTAGACCTGTCCTGCTGGTCCGTACTGACACACACAGTCTAGTTCGATACTCGTGGGGAATAAAACCACTAATAGGATAAAGCTGTGTCGTGGTCACTGTGAGTGCGAGGAGGGAGACGGAGTGTTTGGTGTTCGCATACCGGTACGAGTGTGTACAGAGTGTTTTGTGTTCGCGCGCATACGCGGCTGTTTGCAGCGAATAAGGGAGTAGAACGTGCTTAGTGCCGGTACCTGTACGATCATTTACAGTATTGTTCAGCGCGCGCGTACCTACACGAATATCTTCGGTGGTGCCCAGCGCTTGCGTACCTGCGCAATAGCCTACAGTAGAGCTTTGCGCTCGCGCGCCTGTGTGACGGGGTGGCGGGGTGGCGGGCGCGCACTCGCGCTATTGTCTAATAGCGAATTAAGCGCCTGGCGTGCGCGAATACGCAGCTGTGTAAACAGCCCGTTAAATCGGAGCAAGTAATCACGGCGTGGTTGTTTTTGCTTAAGCGCGTGGAGCGTGGGTGGAAGGGAATCCCACGGGGGCGCGCCGCGCCTGTTTATTCCCGTGCAGGACGGGGTTTTACTTTGCGAACGGGCTCACCGCGACACGCCGCCGTTGAACAGGGTAGCGCATCGCAAGCGCAAAGCGTACGAACCGCTAATTAAGCTACGCAAACGCGGTCGACATCCCAGGCAGAGGTACAGGGGGGCGAGGCATTAGGGGTCGGTAGTCTGGACCTGACAGAGCAGCCGGGGAGGTAGCGGTATGAATGGAATGGGGGAGTCGGTGGGCAACGGCCCCGACAATTCAGTGATGGCGGGGGACGGTAGCCCCCACATAATGGTGTCAGAGGTGGTACGATCCCCCGCACCTCCAAGGGAGAGAGGCGCCCCACCCCAGGCTAAGATAAAATGCACGTTCACGGGCAAGGGGATTCCGTCATGGAAATTGTTTGCCCGCAGCATCAGAGGTGCGAAGAATTTTAATGGCTGGACGGACGCGGAGGCGTTGCAGCAGCTGGAGATGCACTTGGATGGGCGGGCAGCCGACTTTGTAGAGGCTTTGCCCGCAAGCGCACAAACCCAGTGGGGGGAATTAATGCGCCGGCTTGAACTACGCTTCGGCACGCATGATGAGGAGGAGGCGCAGGCGGCCTTAGAGGTGCGCCGCCGCCAACCCGGTGAGGATTTGCGAGATTATGCCGAGGACGTGCGCGCACTAACCCAGATCGCGCACCCGGAGTATGAGGCGAAAATAATTGATGACCTCGCCGCCGGGAAGGTACAGCGATATTTGGTGCGTACCCCGTGGTGGAAACCAAATGTAGACGGGGCGCGCCTCCCCTTCGACACCCTTGTCGAGCGCGCGCGTAAATGTGAGAAGCTCTCCGGTGAGCGCACGCAGCCCCGAGGGCGGGGACGGGAGTGCGCCATGGCGAGCTTACTCTCCGACGAGGAGGAGGAGGAGCTCGCCATCGCGACAAGGGGATGGGCAAGGGAGCCCCCGAGACCCCGGGTGACAGTACCCGGATGGGATATACAGGCCAGCATCGGGAGGATGGAGCACAAAATGGGCCGAGATATGACCAAGCTGCAGTCCTCCGTTGAGACCAAGCTGCAGGCCTCCGTCGAGACCATCCAGTTCGAGATGGGGGAGCTGCGCTCCACGGTGGGGGGGCTAGCTGGGAGGGTATCCCGACTAGAAGCAGAGTCTGGGCAGCGGCGCACTGGGGGTAGAGGAAGCGGGCAGGGTGCCCACTACGGAGCCACCACCCCCCCCCCCCCCCCAGGCATGTTATATGTGCGGCCGTCAGGGGCATCTCGTGAGAGACTGCCCTCAGATCGCCCGCGCTAGATATGCCGAAGGGTTAAACGCCAACGCCCCCCTAGAGAATGGACCACCTAGGGGTGCAATCGACGCGGTCCCAACACATATCGACGACAATGGGAATAATGGCGAGCGAGTGATCTTCACACAGGTTCCAGCGACAACGCCCGTGGACACGGTGACTCCTGGCGACTGGCTACGGGAGCTGGTGGCAGGAATCACGGGGGCCACGTCGCTGGTGGAAGGGCAGGTCAACAGAATGTGTACCCGGATCCTGCTGGACACGGGGGTGGTGGCCTCGCTTGTGAGCGCGGCGCACTGCAGCGCGATCGGGGTCGACGTGAGCCACCTGCAGGCCCCGGACCGCGCACTGCACACGGCGAGCGGAGCCGGAATGGGGCTCCTGGGGAGGGCCACCCTGGAGGTCCGCATAGGCCACCAGGTGTGCACCCAGGAGTTCTACGTCTCGAGTGTGCTGTGGCACAAGTGTATCGCAGGTACCGACCTCCTGGAAAAGCTGGGGCTCAACGTGCAGCCCCGCCAGCGATGCGCCACCGTGGAAGGCAGCAGGGAACGGATTCCATGCCTGGGACGGGAGCCGAATCGCCCCCGCTTCACACCCGTGGCCGCTACCCTGACGACGGCCGTCACCATCGGGCCGCTCGCCGAGATGCTGGTGCCTGTGGCGACACCCTCCACCGACCCCGCGCACCGACCATCGGGGGAGGTAATGCTAACTCCTCACCCGGAGTTGGCAAAACGATATGGGGTTGTGGGATCAGCCACGTTGGTAAACGCCGATGGGGGCCGATTGCGTGTGTTTAACCCCCACGGCACCCCGGCAATACTGCGATGGCGCACCACAGTAGCCACCGTGCACCCCCTACACGCGCGCCACTCCAACGACTCGGTATTCGCACTCTGGGCGGAGGACCCCGGTCGCCCCGAAGACCACCAGGACCTGGCCTGGCGAGTCGGCCCGACTCCCCACGCTGAGGTCGTTCCCCTGCTTGACGCGTTACACGTACCTTGGGCAGATTTACCTAAGGGAGAGGCCGATCAGCTACGCGGGTTACTGCGGGAGTACGCCGACGTGTTCAGCGAACACGATTCGGACGTGGGTCGCACAGATCTCGTTAAGCACCAAATCGACACCGGTGCCGCCCGACCCATAAAACTCCCCGCGTACCGCGTGGGCGCACCCGAACGCACCCAGATCAAAGAGGCGGTCGGGGACATGCTCCGCGATAACATAATTCAGCCCTCGGCGAGCCCCTGGTCTGCCCCGGTGGTACTAGTAATGAAAAAGGACGGGTCAACCCGGTTTTGCGTCGATTACCGCAAATTAAACGCAGTCACCCTCGGCGACGCCTTTCCCATACCGCGCATCGACGACACCTTTGACAGCCTCGCCGGAGCGCGGTATTTTTCCACCCTCGATCTCGCGTCCGGGTACTGGCAGGTGGAGATGACGGAGGAGGATCGGCCGAAAACCGCATTCACCACCCCGATGGGACTATTCGAGTTTCGAGTACTCCTGTTCGGGCTCACCAACGCGCCCGCGATGTTCCAGTAGCTGATGGAGTTGGTGATGCGGGGCTTGCAGTGGGAACAATGCCTGATTTACCTGGATGATGTGATCGTTTTCAGTAGATCTCTGTCTGAGCACTGGTCCAGGTTACGGGAGGTGTTCCAGCGACTGCGAGCGGCTCATCTCAAGCTCAAGCCCCGTAAGTGCTACATCGCACAGCGCGAGGTGGGGTACCTCGGACATCGCGTCAGCGAGGCAGGGGTGCGCACCGATCCGGACAAGGTACGCGCCGTAGTGGATTGGCCACAGCCAAAAAACCTGACAGAGATAAGATCATTTTTGGGGCTCGCCACCTATTATCGTCGATTTGTAAAGGGATTCAGCGAGATTGCACGCCCCCTCACCCAACTCACTTCCCCTAAGAACCCCTATCAGTGGACGGAGGCCTGCCAGACGGCCTTCACCACCCTCAAAGACCACCTCACCCACACCCCCACCCTGGCTTTCCCCGATTTTACCACCGACTTTATTTTGGACACTGACGCCTGCAGCAGCGGGCTGGGTGTGGTGTTGTCGCAGGTGCACGAAGGGATGGAATGGGTTATTGCGTACGCCAGCCAGAGCCTGAGCGGGGCCGAGCTGAACTACTGTGTGACCCGTCAGGAATTGTACGCTGTGATCTTCGCGTGTAAACAGTTTCGGCCGTATTTGTACGGCAGGAAATGTCGGGTGCACACGGACCATTATGCTCTGCAGTTCCTCCTCACCTTCAAGGAACCGCGGGGGCAGATGGCCCGATGGCTGGCGCAGCTGCAGGAGTACAACCTGCAAATCGAGTACCGGGCGGGACGGACGCATGCAAACGCGGATGCCTTATCACGGCGACCCGCGGTGTGTGCCAAGACGAGGGCGGAGGAGGCCTGCCCGTGCTTCATGGGGGGACGTTGCCGACAGGCAACGGACCCCCGGGAACCCGCTGAGCCTAACCCCCCCCCCGGCGAGAGAGAGTGCGGTATGCGCCACAGACCCCCACAGGTGGAGGCGCGGACCCAGTCGACCGCCCGGCAAGCGCAGGGCCCACGACTCAGGACCCAGCGGACCTATCCGCCCCGATCGGACGGATCCAGGAGGACGTCGGCTGCGCCTTCCCGAGCCTGAACGACGAGCAGCTGAGGCAGACCCAGCAGCCGGATCCGGATCTGGCGGCGGTGGAAGCGGCCCTGCGGGAGGAGAAGAGCACCCTACCAGGGCCCTGGAGCGGTTTGTATGCCCGGTTGTGTGTGCAGAACGGGGTGGTACGGGAGTTAACCGAGGCCGGCCAGCCGGGGTGCAACTGTGTTCCCGCCCAGGTGCGACCCCAGCTGCTAAGACTGGTGCACGACCACCCGCTTGGGGGCCATGACGGGGAACGGCGCACTCGTGAAACCCTGCGTCGCCAGTATCTCTGGCCCAAGTTAGCACAAGATGTGGCCGCCTGGGTACAGGGCTGCCGCGTGTGCTAGCAATGCGGGCCGAAACCAGCGCGATACCAGGTACCCCTGAGATCGTTCCGCATCAGTCGAACGAATCAACTGGTTGGGATTGACCTGCAAGGGCCATTCCCGCGATCCCACCGGGGCAACCGATATATTCTCGTAGCGGTGGAGTACTTCACACGCTATCCCATAGCGGTGGCCATCCCCGATGAGACAGACCTCGTAGTGGCCCGAGCGTTCGTGGAACACTGCGTACTGAAGCACGGGATCCCCGAACGAGTCATTACCGACCAGGGTAGTGAGTTCGAGGCAGAGCTATTCCAGGCGCTGTGCCGGGAGTTCGGGATCCAGAAGGACCGAACTACGGCGTACCACCCCCATGCAAATGGGATGGTAGAGAGGATGAACCAGACTCTAGCCAGGAAGCTTAAACGCATGGCGGCCGCGAATCAACGGGACTGGGACGAACACCTCCCCTATGCTCTGTTCGCCTACACCACCACGGTACACACATCTACGGGACAGACCCCGTTCCTAATGATGTTTGGTCGTCAGTCTCGCCTACCCACAGATCTGCTGTTCGGTGTCCCTCCGCCGCAATGGGAGGAAGGGAGCCGCCCCGTGGAGCATCTGATGGAGACCCTACGAGGAGCGAGGGGCCGGGCCTACCCGCAAGGCGAGGCCGCACACCAGAGGCAGGAGCAGGGGACCCGACCCCGAATGGAGCCCCCTTTCTACTCGGCGGGCTCTAAGGTATGGCTGCACACCCCTCGCGTCGGGGCCGGGCAGGCGGGGAAGCTAACCACCTACTGGCGGGGACCCTGGACCGTGGGACGACAGATCTCCCCCTGGACGGTACTGATTCAGGGGGGGGAGAGAGGCCGGGAGATGGTGGTCAACGTCCGGCAACTAAAACCATGGAGGGCGTCCCCAGCGAAGGAGAACCCCGCCGCTCGAGTACCCCGAAACCCCTGGGTCCCCACACCCCCCATACCCGGGGGCCTCGCACGGTATATGGGCCCCACGGAGCCCCGGGCCCCGGGGGGTCCTGACCCGGGCCAGGGAGGACGGGGACGACGGCCCCTAAATCCTACCGCCCCCGAGTTTGTCTCCCAGCCCGCAGGTGCCAAGGACCAAGGAAAACCGCTGGAGCGGAGGAGGAGACCGCCGCCCGAACTCCGGGAGACGGAGCCACCACCCCCGAGGCCGGCCACGAGGACTGGACGAGTCCCGCGGACCCCGCGGCGCTACCTCGTGGGAGCAACCCAGGCGAGGTGCTCCAGTCAACCCGGGACGGGGACTGGCACCTCGGGGGGCTATGTGGTGCCACAACAGCGAAGCCGCTCCGTTGAAACCGGGCCCGTCGCTGTGCTGCTGCGACGAGAAGCCACCCGGCTCCCATCACAGCACTTCCCCCGCCACCCTCCCCCCCCCCCCACCTAAACACACACACACTCAAGTAGGGCCTCATGGGGAGGGGAGGGGGGCACCTGCCCTGAGTTTTTACCCGAGAGGCCCCCTCGTGGGGGTGCTCCACGGTTTCTCAGGGTCAGGGAATTGGCAGGCACCCCCCCCCCCCCCCCAGGCCAAATGGCACTTGGCGCCGTGGCTTAACTTAGAATTAAATGACCACGGCGAACCCACTGAGAACTGCAGTGAGGAGATGCCCAAGACACACACGGACCAGCAGACAGGTGGGGAGCGGGGCAGCGTGGGTTAAGCGTCTCTACCCATGGTGCACCGCGGGCTAGCGTCTCTACCCATGATGCACCGCGGATTAACGGCCCTACCCATGATGCACCGCGGAATAATGGCCCTACCCATGATGCACCGCGGATTAACGGCCTGACCCGCGATGCACCGCGGATGGGCGGTGCGAGGGCTTTGAAAGGAGCATAAAAAGGGACGCTTTGGGGAGGCACGGGGCCATTTTTATTTGACTGGAGATCAACAGGAGGGAGGGATCGGGGAGCCGTCACCTGACTGTTACTCGCACGTCCGTGAGACGGGGCAGAGAACAGCCAGATTCTGTTTACAGCATCATCTATCCGCGACCTCCATCGCTGCGAGGTCGGACCGTAAGTACGAGGGAGAGAGGTAAGACAAAGGGACGAAATTCGGAGAGAAAATAGAGGGCAGACAGGTCCATTAAGTATCAGGGAGTAGCGAAATAGGTTAGACCGGTCCTGCTGGTCCGTACTGACACACACAGTCTAGTTCGATACTCGCGGGGAATAAAACCACTAATAGGATAAAGCTGTTTCGTGGTCACTGTGAGTGCGAGGAGGGAGACGAAGTGTTTGGTGTTCGCATATCGGTACGAGTGTGTACAGAGTGTTGTGTGTTCGTGCGCATACGCGGCTGTTTGCAGCGAATAAGGGAGTAGAACGTGCTTAGTGTCCGTACCTGTACGGTCGTTTACTGTATTGTTCAGCGCGCGCGTACCTACACGAATATCTTCGGCGGTGCCCAGCGCTCGTGTACCTGCGCAATAGCCTACAGTAGCGCTTTACGCTTGCGCGCCTGTGTGACGGGGTGGCGGGCGCGCACTCGCGCAATTGTCTAATAGCGAATTAAGCGCCTGGCGTGTGCGAATACGCAGCTGTGTAAACAGCCCGTTAAATCGGAGCAAAGTAATCGCGGCGTGTTTGTTTTGGCTTAAGCGCGTGGAGCGTGGGTGGGAGGGAATCCCACGGGGGCGCGCCGCGCCTGTTTATTCCCGTGCAGGACGGGGTTTTACTTTGCGAGCGCGCTCACCGCGACACGCCGCCGTTGAACAGGGTAGCGCATCGCGAGCGCAAAGCATACGAGCCGCTAATTAAGCTACGCAAACGCGGTCGACATCCCAGGCAGAGGTACAGGGGGGCGAGGCATTAGGGGTCGGTAGTCTGGACCTGACAGCAGCCGGGGGGGTAGCGGTGTGAGTGAAACGGGGGAGTCGGTGGGTAAAGCGGGGGACGGTAGCCCCCACAACACACACACACATAGTGTACACACACAGGTACACACACACAGGTACACACATACACAGGTACAACAACAACAACAACCGCCATTCGCCACTAAGTGGCGGTGACGTCACCACGACGCTTGTGCCAGGCTATGTGCACCCTGAGGCCACGTGAAGTGTCGAACGCCCGCTGGCAGGAGGTCACGGGGCAGACCCAGGTGCCACGGGTCGACTGACTGAGATGACTGGCTGATGCACCACCTGTGCCCCCTACTGTGCCAACCTGCTGTGCTTTAGCCACCCGGCGCTCCGCTCGCTGTTGTGAGCGTCGCTCCTCCGCCCTCCGTTGTTGTTGGAGGGCGACTGCCTCCAACTGCCCAGTAGCATCCTTCACGAGCCTCCTCCACAGAGGCCGATCTTGACACCGCTGGTACCAGTCATCGGCAAGTCCACTCAGCTCCACGTCCTCCTGTACCACATCACTCCATCTCTTCTCTAGCCCGTGCCGCGCCCGCTTAGCCCCCTCAATCCGGCCAAACAAAAGCTGTTTCGGCATGCGGTGGCTGGGCATGCGGGCTACATGACCCAGCCATCGCAGCCTTGCCTGCCGGAGGAGCTCACCGATGGGACCCTGCCCAGATCTTTCAAGGATTTGTGAGCTCCTCACACAATCCAGTCTGGTTAAACCCAGGATGGATCGTAGGCAGGTCAGCCTAAATGTTTCTAACCGGCGAAGATGTTCCATTAGGGGGGTCCACGTTTCGCAAGCGTAGAGAAGGGAGGGAATGACCGTGGCCGAGAAGACCTGAAGCTTAGTGCGGAGCGACAGACCAGGTAGCTTCCACACAGCGTTACGCAACCGATGAAAAGATATTGCCGCTCGACTGATTCGGAGTGAGACCTCTGCTGTTAAACTGGAGCCAGTCATAAGCACACTGCCCAGGTATGGGAAACTCTCCACTCTCTCCACAACTGCCCCATCACCGATTGGGAGTTGTGGGGGTGGAGTGTCCGATGGTACAAAATACCCAGGCAGGTGCTTAGTTTTGGTGGGGCTGATGGTAAGGCCCCACCTCTTAGTGGCACGCTCCAGTCTCAGCAGCAGCGTCTCCAACTCCTCCTCTGACTGAGCAGCTATTACCAAGTCATCAGCATACATAACGTGGTTGAGCAATAGGGAGCCATCCCTTGACCGCACCCGGGCATCGATTAGCCTCCCATTATATCTGTACCATATGGAGATTCCCTCGGTACAGCTATTGAAGGCTTCACGAACTACGTGGTCAAAATAGATGTTAAATAATGTGGGAGCCAGAGGACATCCCTGTCGCACCCCAAGGTGTACAGGGAATGGCTCTGACTCCCGGCCACGTAGTTTTACCCGGGCCCGCTCACCATCATGAAGGTCCTTAATGATCGTGAGCAGAGGGTCAGGTACTCCAAAAGCACGAAGAACGACCCAGAGCCCAGGCCTACTGATGGTATCATAGGCCTTGACCAGGTCAATAAAGCAGAGATGTAGGTCTTGTTGGAATTCCCTACACCTCTGCTGTAGCAGACGGACAGAAAATATGGCATCCGTGCAGGACCGCCCTTTCCTGAAACCGCATTGGGGCTCCGCAAGCCTCTCCTCAGCGTGCCTGGCAAGGCACGCTGAGGAGAGGCAAGGCACACACAGGTACACACACACAGGTACACACACACAGGTACACACACACACAGGTACACACATACACAGGTACACACACACAGGTACACACACACAGGTACACACACACAGGTACACACATACACAGGTACACACACAGGTACACACAGGTACACACACACAGGTACAGACACACACAGGTACACACACACAGTGTACACACACAGGTACACACACACACAGGTACACACACACAGGTACACACACACAGGTGCACACACACAGGTACACACACAGGTACACACACACACACACAGGTACACACACAGGTACACACACACAGGTACACACACAGGTACACACACAGGTACACACACAAACAGGTACACACACAGGTACACACACACAGGCACACATACAGGTACACACACACAGGTACACACACAGGTACACACACAGGTACACACACACAGGTACACACACAGGTACACACACACACAGGCCCACACACAGGTAGACACACACACAGGTACACACACAGGTACACACACAGGCACACACACACAGGTACACACACAAACAGGTACACACACACAGTTACACACACACACGTACACATACAGGTGAGCATCACACCCACACACGATAGTCGATCATGTTCAATTCTCATGTAATAAAAGTAGGAATCGATTCATTAAGATTCATTTTCGACCACTTAATTCTCATGTTATCCGAACGGAAATCGATTTAATTAGCTTAATCAACTGTATATCGATTCCCATGTTATCCCAATAAAAATCGACTCTATACATCCATTACTCTACAATAATCGATTCCTAATGTTATCCCATTAAGAATTGATGCGAGTATAGTTAATCGAACCGGGAATCGAATTTCTCTGCACGTGACTAAATATCGCTCCATGGCGATGCGTCAACTCGTCTCTAGACTTGGCCTATTCTTCCTCTTCCTCCTGCTCCTCCTCCACCTCGTCACGTGGTGCAGCAGCCACGGTGAGCCGGGCCGGTCGATACATCGGGTGCCAGGTTGTGGTGGACGTGGGGAGCGGTGGTGCAGTGGTTAGCGCACTGTGTGAGTGAGTGTGTGGGGAGCGGTGGTGCAGTGGTTAGCGCACTGTGTGAGTGAGTGGTAAGCGGTGGTGCAGTGGTTAGCGCACTGTGTGTGTGTGTGGGGAGCGGTGGTGCAGTGGTTAGCGCACTGTGTGTGTGTGGGGAGCGGTGGTGCAGTGGTTAGCGCACTGTGTGTGTGTGGGGAGCGGTGGTGCAGTGGTTAGCGCACTGTGTGTGTGGGGAGCGGTGGTGCAGTGGTTAGCGCACTGTGTGAGTGAGTGTGGGGAGCGGTGGTGCAGTGGTTAGCGCACTGTGTGAGTGTGTGGGGAGCGGTGGTGCAGTGGTTAACGCACTGTGTGTGTGTGGGGAGCGGTGGTGCAGTGGTTAGCGCACTGTGTGAGTGAGTGTGGGGAGCGGTGGTACAGTGGTTAGCGCACTGTGTGTGAGTGTGGGGAGCGGTGGTGCAGTGGTTAGCGCACTGTGTTTGTGTGGGGAGCGGTGGTGCAGTGGTTAGCGCACTGTGTGAGTGTGGGGAGCGGTTGTGCAGTGGTTAGCGCACTGTGTGTGTGTGGGGAGCGGTGGTGCAGTGGTTAGCGCACTGTGTGTGAGTGTGGGGAGCGGTGGTGCAGTGGTTAGCGCACTGTGTTTGTGTGGGGAGCGGTGGTGCAGTGGTTAGCGCACTGTGTGTGAGTGTGGGGAGCGGTGGTGCAGTGGTTAGCGCACACTGAGTGCCGTTTGCCCATCTCCCCAGCCCCGGCTTCCCCACTGAATGTGCGCGTGGAGTCTCGAGACCTGCTGACACAACTCCGCTGGGAACCAGCTAACGTGAACCCCGCCACCAGCAGCGTCACCTACAGAGTGGAGAGCAAACGGTGAGATGCTCGCCCACTCACTCACCCACTCACTCACTCACCCACTCACCCACTCACTCAGTCACTCACCCACTCACTCACTCACACACTCAACCACCCACTCACTCACTCACACACTCAACCACCCACTCACTCACTGACTCACCCACTCACTCACCCACCTACTCACTCACCCACTCACTCACTGACTGACTCACTCGCCCACTCACCCACTCACCCACTCACCCACCTACCTACTCTCTCACCCACCCACTCACTCACTGACTCACTCACTCACCCAGCCACTCACTCACCAACTCACTCACTCATCCACCCACTCACTCACTGACTCACTCGCCCACTCACCCACTCACGCATCCACTTACTCACCCACTCTCTCACTCGCCCACTCTCTCACTCACTCACCCACCCACCCACTCACTCACCCACTCCTCACTACCTCCTCCCCGTGTCTCTGTCTGTGCAGCTATGGACGAGCCCACTGGCGGACCGTCTGCGCTGCCACAACAGAGACTCGGTGCGATGTCTCCTCAGCTCTGCGGCATCCCGGTGACCGCTATCACCTGCGCGTCAGAGCCACCGTTTCATCGTCATCACCGGTGGCCTCACCAATCTCCTTGCCCTGGGTCGTGGTTGAGGTCTTACCCTTGAAGACAAGTCAGTGGCTTTGTCTATGTGTGTGTGTGTGTCTGTGTGTGTGTGTCTGTGTGTTTGTGTGTGTCTGTGTGTCTGTCTCTGTATGTCTGTGTGTATGAGTCTCTCTGTGCGAGTGTCTCTGTGTGTATGTCTGTGTGTAAAGTGTCTGTATGTGAGTGTCTCTGTGTCTCTGTGTGTGTGTCTATGTCTCTGTGTGTGTCTGCCTGTGTGTATGTGTGTATGTGTCTGTGTGTGAGTGTCTCTGTGTGAGTGTGTCTCTGTGTGTGAGTGTCTCTGTGTGAGTGTCTCTGTGCGTGTCTCTGTGTGAGTGTCTCTGTGTGTGAATGTCTCTGTGTATTGTCTCTGTGGGAGAGTCTCTGTGTGTGTGTCTGTGTGTGTCTATGTGTGTCTCTATGTGTGCGTGTCTCTTTGTGTGTCTCTCTGTGTGTGTCTCTGTGTGTATGTGTCTGTGTGTGAGTGTCTCTGTGTGAGTGTGTCTCTGTGTGTCTGTGAGTGTCTCTGTGTGTGAGTGCCTCTTTGTGTGTCTCTATGTGTGTGTGTGTCTCTGTGTGAGTGTCTCTGTGTGAGTGTCTCTGTGTGAGTGTCTCTGTGTGTCTCTGTCTGTGTGTATGTGTGTCTGTGTGTGTGTGTGTCTCTGTGTGTGTCTGTGTGTGTGTCTGTGTGTATGTCTGTGTATTTGTCTGTGTGTCTGTCTCTGTATGTCTGTGTGTATGAGTCTCTCTGTGCGAGTGTCTCTGTGTGTGTCTGTCTGTGTGTATGTGTGTCTGTGTGTGTGTGTGTGTGTCTGTGTGTCTGTGTGTGGGTGTGTCTGTGTGTCTCTGTCTCTGTGTGTGTGTATGTCTGTGTATTTGTCTGTGTGTCTGTCTCTGTATGTCTGTGTGTATGAGTCTCTCTGTGCGAGTGTCTCTGTGTGTGTATGTCTGTGTGTAGAGTGTCTGTATGTGAGTGTCTCTGTGTCTCTGTGTGTGTGTCTATGTCTCTGTCTGTGTCTGCCTGTGTGTATGTGTCTGTGTGTGAGTGTCTCTGTGTGAGTGTGTCTCTGTGTGTGAGTGTCTCTGTGTGAGTGTCTCTGTGCGTGTCTCTGTGTGAGTGTCTCTGTGTGTGAATGTCTCTGTGTATTGTCTCTGTGGGAGAGTCTCTTTGTGTGTATGTCTGTGTGTGTCTCTGTGTGTCTGTGTGTGTCTCTATGTGTGAGTGTCTCTTTGTGTGTCTCTCTGTGTGTGTCTCTGTGTGTATGTGTCTGTGTGTGAGTGTCTCTGTGTGAGTGTGTCTCTGTGTGTCTCTGTGTGTCTGTGAGTGTCTCTGTGTGTGAGTGTCTCTTTATGTGTCTCTATGTGTGTGTGTGTCTCTGTGTGAGTGTCTCTGTGTGAGTGTCTCTGTGTGTCTCTGTCTGTGTGTATGTGTGTCTGTGTGTGTGTGTGTCTGTGTGTGTCTGTGTGTGTGTCTGTGTGTGTGTGTCTGTGTGTGTGTCTGTGTGTCTCTGTCTCTGTGTGTGTATATGTCTGTGTGTAGAGTGTCTGTATGTGAGTGTCTCTGTGTCTCTGTGTGTGTGTCTATGTCTCTGTGTGTGTTTGCCTTTGTGTATGTGTGTCTGTGTGTGTCTCTGTGTGTCAGTGTCTCTGTGTGAGTGTCTCTGTGTGTGTGTGTCTCTGTCTGTGTGTGTCTCTGTGTGTCTCTGTGTGTCTCTGAGTGTCTCTGTGTGAGTGTCTCTGTGAGTGTCTCTGAGTGTCTCTGTGTGAGTGTCTCTCTGTGTGTCTCTGTGTGTCTCTGAGTGTCTCTGTGTGAGTGTCTCTGTGTGTCTCTGTGTGTCTCTGAGTGTCTCTGTGTGAGTGTCTCTGTGAGTGTCTCTGAGTTTCTCTGTGTGAGTGTCTCTCTGTGTGTCTCTGTGTGTCTCTGAGTGTCTCTGTGTGAGTGTCTCTGTGTGAGTGTCTCTGTGTGAGTGTCTCTGAGTGTCTCTGTGTGTCTCTGTGTGTGTCTCTGTGTGTCTCTGTGTGAGTGTCTCTGAATGTCTCTGAGTGTCTCTGTGTGTTTCTGAGTGTCTCTGTGTGAGTGAGACGTCATCTCCCCCCCCCCCCCCCCGTGTCTCAGCTGTGCTCAGCGCTCCTACGGTCACCATGATGCTCCACAAGAACGCGACGGTGGAGGAGGAGGAGGGTGGTGATGGTGGTGAGGAGAAGGAGGAGTGTGGTAGTGAGGGTGAGGATGAGGTCTACAAAGATGACGACGATGGCTACGACGATGATGACTACGATGATGATGATGAGGGTGTTGGCGCCGACGGTGATGGGGCTGACGGCGATGGCGACGACGATGGGTACTATGACGACGATGACGACGAGGGAGAGCCGAAGGCGTGGGAGCTCTCCGTGGGGGTCTCCATGAGGAGTGGGTGGAGGAGGAGGATGGCGCAGTGTGACGTGCTGTACCACCTGCAGGCAGAGGTCTCCACACGGAGGGGCGTGACGAGCACGGTGAGAGTGGGTGGGTGGGTAGGTGAGTGGGTGGGTAGGTGAGTGAGTGGGTGGGTGGGTGAGTGGGTGATTGAGCTGCTGAGTGAGCGGGTGGGTGGGTGGGTGAGCGGGTGGGTGAGTGAGTGGTGGGTGAGTGGGTGGGTGATTGAGCGGGTGAGCGGGTGGGTGGGTGAGTGGGTGAGTGGTTGAGTGGGTGAGTGGGTGGTTGAGTGGGTGAGTGGTGATGCTACTACTACTACTGATGATGATGATGATGCTCAGGTTAACACGTAGTTGGCGTACGCGACCAATATCCATAAGAGGTTTTTGGGTTAGGTCGCGTAAATATATAAATGTTGTGTCGTTAAAACCCGCCACCACCCGACACAGCCAACTAGTAAGGGTTGTCACGTAAACAGAACGTGCCAATTCGTCACTAGTGCAACACTAGTGTGTAGTGTATAGTGTAGTGTACTAGTACAGCACACCAGTTGTGTGTTGGAGAGCCAAGCCACAACATTTACAGTCTGAGTACCGTGACGTTTTGCCGGTAATTACAACAAGCTTCATCAGGCGACAGACAGATTTGTGAAGTCTTCCTGTTTCGTTCCTTATATAGAGGCCTAGATGTGGTGACCACCCTTCTGCGCTCTTGCACAATCATGGGTGGGGGGGGGGGTGATTACTGAGGCAAGGCACATGAGGCATGTGCATTATGCAAGCCCTTTGCACTTGTCTTTCCTGTCTATTGTGTTGAATAAAATAGCCCTACCAACAATAATCCCTGCTGAAGTACGCCGCCCTTTGTAGGCATGCATTTAACTAATGTATTATTTGATGATTCGCTTACACGCAGCACTAAGACGGTAGCTATCCGAACGGTTAAAGTTATTTCGATTTGGTTCTATTGGGTAAAGTCACGTAGGTGAAAATAAAATAACAAAAAATCACGACGTTTCGGCCACAACACAAGCGGCCTTCATCAGGTGAAAGGACGAGAGTATGGATCCTAGCAGTCACGAAAGCTTTAAATCTAGAATTATTTCGATTTCTTTCAATTTCGATAGATTCTCTAATTAGTCTTGGCCAGTAGGAGCTAGTTTTGCACAAAACTTCAACATCAAAATCAATGGAGTGTGTCATTGTTGGCACGCGTGTTCTGCTACTGCTGACAGTTGTGTTTGGGAGAATTTAATGTTTCTCTGGTGTTCTTTTAGTCTCGTGCTGATCATTCGTCCTGTTTGCCCAACATAACATTTACCACACGTGCAGTTAATCCTGTACCACACCTTCTGTTGATAGCTTCGGTAATACATGTTTTGTAGCAGATATTAAATTCTGTATTTTATGTACCGTGCCAAATCTGACTCGGATGTTTTGTTTTCCCAAACATGTGGCGGGTTCATCAGCTACTCCCGCAATGTACGGTATTTTGATCGTTTTAATTACTTGGGCGGTTTCAATGCTCTTGTTATTTGATGTGGTTTTGGTATTCAATGCCCTCTTTATTTGTGCATCATCGTAACCGTTCATTTGCAGCGCTTCTTTAACATGTTCAATTTCACTTCTCAGACTGTCACCATCTGACACTTTCTTAGCTCGATGAATGAGCGACTTGACAAGAGCAGATTTCTGTTGCGGGGTGAAGGTTGTGACTCTGCATTCAGATAGGCGTCAGTACGAGTTTTATTTTGGTAAATACTGAGTGTTATTGTGTCACTTCTACCCCGTCTGAGCCGAATGTCCAGAAATGCCAACTCTTTGGTTGTTTGGGTAAAGAAATGTTGGAGTTCTGTCAGCCTCTGTCAGCTTCATGGTGAGACGATTTAGAAATGCGTTCAGTGTATCTTTGCTGTGTGCCCAGACCACCAATGTGTCATCCACATAACCAGGCACACTAAAGCCTTCTGCTTGCCACTGCCAGGAGCGCTTTGTTGGGTGCCGCTACCGCCACCCGGTGCCTCCGCCTGGCGGCAAGGATGAGTACTGCGTCCGCGTGAGAGTCGTAGCTCGCTACCCACGGTGGAAGACAGGGGAGTGGTCTCCACCGTCGTGTGTCTCCGTCCCTCCACCGCACAGTGCCGTAGGTGAGTGGGTGGGTGGGTGAGTGGCTGAGTGAGTGGGTGGATGAGTGGGTGGGTGGGTGGGTGAGTGGCTGAGTGAGTGGGCGAGTAAGTGAGTGAGTGGGTGGGTGAGTGGGTGGGTGAGTGGGTGGGTGAGTGATTGGGTGGGATGGTGAGTGATTGGGTGAGTAGTTGAGTGGGTCAGTGGGTGAGTGGGTGGGTAAGTGGTTAAGTGGGTGCGTGAGTGGTTGAGTGAGTGGGTGGGTGAGTGATTGGGTGGGCGAGTGATTGGGTGGGTGAGTGAGTGGGTGGGTGAGTGATTGGGTGAGTAGTTGAGTGAGTTGGTGCGTTAGTGGGTGGGTGAGTAGTTGACTGAGTGGGTGGGTAAGTGGTTGAGTGAGTGGGTGCGTGAGTGGTTGAGTGGGTAGGTGGGTGAGTGAGTGGGTGGGTGAGTCGGTGGGTGAGTGGGTGGGTTAGTGGTTGAGTGAGTGGGTGCGTGAGTGGTTGAGTGGGTAGGAGGGTGAGTGAGTGGGTGGGCGAGTGCCGCACCCGTTTAGCCCCCTCTATCCGGCCTAACAAAAGCTGTTTAGGCATGCGGTGGCTGGGCATGCGGGCTACATGACCCAGCCAACACAGCCTTGCCTGCCGGAGGAGCTCACCGATGGGACTTTGTCCAGATTTTTCTGGGATTTGTGAGCTCACACAATCCAGCCTGGTTAAACCCAGGATGGATTGTAGGCAGGCCAGCGTAAATGTTTCCAACCGGCGAAGATGTTCCATTAGGGGAGTCCACTTTTCGCAAGCGTAGAGAAGGGAGGGAATGACTGTGGCCGAGAAGACCTGAAGATTCGTGCAGAGTGACAGACCAGGTAGCTTCCACACAGCGTTACGCAACCGATGAATAGATAATGCCGCTCGACTGATTCAGAGTGAGACCTTTGCTGTCCAACCGGAGCCAGTCATGAGCACACTGCCCAGGTATGGGAAACTCTCCACTCTCTCCACAACTCAATCACCGATTGGGAGTTGTGGGAGTGGATTGTCCAATGGTACAAAATACCCAGGCAGGTGCTTAGTTTTGGTGGAACTGATGGTTAAGGCCCCACCTCTCAGTGGCAAGCTCCAGGTTTAGCAGCAGCGCCTCCAACTCCTCCTCTGAATGAGCAGCTATTACCAGATCATCGGCATACGCAACGTGGTTGAGCAATAGAGAGCCATCCCTCGACCCCACCTGGGCATCGATCAGCCTCCCATTTTATCTGTGTAATGGGTTCCGGAGACACTTCGGATAGGAAACTCCTTTATTACAACACAGCACTCCCACAGTCCTCCTGATACACTGCTACAGCCTAGGCACATGGCCTGCTCCTAGCGTGCCGTGACACTGCCTACGCCGTGGGCTCCTCCGCTGTGACCACCCTAGGGGAGGCTACCCTGACCCCACCCAGCCAAGGTGACCACCCTAGGGGAGGCGACCCCTGACCCCAGCCAGCCAAGGTGACCACCCTAAGGGAGGCGACCCCTGACCCCACCCAGCCAAGGTGCGGGTCCAGACTCTGGCTGCCTCGGACCTCACCCTTACAAGGGCGTGGGGCCGGGAGTCCCAGAGTCACACCACCGGCCCAGAGTCCCACCACCGGCCCAGAGTCCCACCACCGGCCCAGAGTCCCACCACTGGCCCAGAGTCCCACCACTGGCCCAGAGTCCCACCACTGGCCCAGAGTCCCACCACTGGCCCAGAGTCCCACCACTGGCCCAGAGTCTCACCACAGTCCCAGAGTCCCACCACTGACCCAGAGTCCCACCACTGGCCCAGAGTTCCACCACCGGCCAAGAGTCCAACCACCACTGGCCCAGAGTCCCACCACTGGCCCAGAGTCCCACCACTGGCCCAGAGTCCCACCACCGGCCCAGAGTCCCACCACCACTGGCCCAGAGTCCCACCACCACCGGCCCAGAGTCCCACCACTGACCCAGAGTCCCACCACTGGCCCAGAGTCCCACCACCGGCCCAGAGTCCCACCACTGGCCCAGAGTCCCACCACTGGCCCAGAGTCCCACCACTGGCCCAGAGTCCCACCACTGGCCCAGAGTCCCACCACTGGCCCAGAGTCTCACCACAGTCCCAGAGTCCCACCACTGACCCAGAGTCCCACCACTGGCCCAGAGTCCCACCACTGGCCCAGAGTCCCACCACTGGCCCAGAGTCTCACCACAGTCCCAGAGTCCCACCACTGACCCAGAGTCCCACCACTGGCCCAGAGTCCCACCACTGGCCCAGAGTCCCACCACCAGCCCAGAGTCCCACCACCACTGGCCCAGAGTCCCACCACCACCGGCCCAGAGTCCCACCACTGACCCAGAGTCCCACCACTGGCCCAGAGTCCCACCAACGGCCCGCACGGCGTCCCGGCCCTTACAAGTGTTGAGGCGTAAATGACGACTCGGAGGAAGATCTTCATGTAGGGGCTTGCGCCAGTTGTTTTATTAAAGACTTCTCTTCACACACCACGACTCCGTGTACTGCACGCTCACTGCCTACACTCCACACCCCAGGGGAAGGGTACTGGGGAGGTCCCTAGCACACCCACAGGCTACCCTAGCCCGGTGCTAATCTCCCCCTACCCTGGGTCCCATCGCTCCCCCAGGGGAAGGGTACTGGGGAGGTCCCTAGCACACCCACAGGCTACTCTAGCCTGGTGCTAATTTCCACCTACCCTGGGTCCCAACTCCCAACTTCACACGTTCCTGGCTCCCCGCCAACAACCTCGGAACACGTCACGGGGTCCCAGCCTAAATATCCCAGGGGGACATGACGTCACCGTCCCGGTCCCCTGTCCGTGCCGGAGGGCGAGCGCGACGTGACGTCACCAACTACCGCCTTGCACAAGGACGGCGGGGCGAGGGGGTCCAGGGTCCTATCAAGCTGCCGCCAGTCTTCGTTCTTCGGCTGCGCCTGGCTCCAGATCGGCTGGGGAGGTCCCCTCTGGTGCCTCCTGCCCACCGAGGGGTGGGGCTGTCTGGGGTCCTGAGCCCCCAGCAGCCCCTCCCCTCTTGGGCTGCCGCTGCAGCCCCTCCCCTGACGGTTCGATGCACCGCCGTCACATCTATGGCGCTACGTCTGTACCAGATGGAAATTCCTCTGGTCTGGTACGGCCATCGAAGGCTTCACGAACTGCGTGGTCGAAATAGATGTTAAATAATGTGGGAGCCAGAGGACATCCCTGTCACACCCCAAGGTGGACAGGGAATGGCTCCGACTCCCGGCCACGTAGTTTTACCCGGGCCCGCTCACCATCATGAAGGTCCTTAATAATCGTGAGCAGAGGGTCAGGGACTGCAAAAGCACGAAGAACAACCCAGAGCCCAGGCCTACTGATGGTATCATAGGCCTTGACTAGGTCAATAAAGCAGAGATGTAGGTCTTGTTGGAATTCCCTACACCTCTGCTGTAGCAGACGGACAGAAAATATGGCATCTGTGCAGGACCGCCCTTTCCTGAAACCACATTGGGGCTCCGCAAGCCTCTCCTCAGCATGCCTGGCAAGGCGGTGTTGAATAGACACACAGACAGACACACACAGACACACAGACAGACAGCCACACACAGACAACAACAACCGCCATTCGCCACTAAGTGGCGGTGACGTCACCACGACGCTTGTGCCAGGACATGTGCACCTTGAGGCCACGTGGAGTGTCAAACGCCCGCTGGCAGGTCACGGGGCAGACCCAGGTACCACGGGTCGACTGACTGAGATAACTGGCTAATGCACCACCTGTGCCCCCTACTGTGCCAACCTGCTGTGCTTTAGCCACCCGGCGCTCCGCTCGTTGTTGTGAGCGTCGCTCCTCCGCCCTCCGTTGTTGTTCGAGGGCAACTACCTCCAACTGCCCAGTAGCGTCCTTCACGAGCCTCCACCACAGAGGCTGATCTTGACACCGCTGGTACCAGTCATCGGCAAGTCCACTCAGCTCCACGTCCTCCTGTACCACATCACTCCATCTCTTCTCCAGTCCATGCTGCGCCCGTTTAGCCCCCTCGATACGGCCGAACAAAAGCTGTTTCGGCATGCGGTGGCAGGGCATGCGGGCTACATGACTCAGCCAGCCCAGCATACAGACACACACACAGACAGACACACACACATACACAGAGAAGTGATTAAGACCAAAACCTCCTCCTCCTCACTAACCTCATCCAACAACACTGCTCAGCATCCCACTCTGTCTGTGTCTCTCTGTCAGTCTCTCTCTGTTTCTCTGTCTGTATCTGTCTCTCTGTCTGTATCTGTCTCACTGTGTCTCTCTGTTTCCCCGTGTCTGCCTACCCATGTCTACCCGTATCTCCCCGCGTCTCACCGAATCTCCTCGTGTCCCCAATCCCGTAGCCATCACCACCACCACCACCGCCGCCACCACCACCGCCACCACCACCACCAATGCCACCACCACCACCACCGCCACCACCACCAATGCCACCACCACCGCCACCACCACCACCGCCGCCACCACCACCACCGCCGCCACCACCACCGCCGCCACCACCACCGCCGCCGCCACCACCGCCGCCACCGCCGCCACCATCACCACCGCCGCCACCACCACCATCACCACCATCCCATCCACCTCCCGCTCCTCCTCACCCTCGTCCACAGTGCCTACGGGAGACGAGGCGACGCTCCCCGCCAGCAGCAGCACTATCTACCCCATCAGCTTGACGGTGGCCATGACGGTGCTGGTGCTGGCGGTGCTGGTGCTGTTCCCCTTGCTGGTGTGCGCCGTGCAGGGCAGACGGAACGCCGGCAAGCGTCCCGGTGAGCGGCGGTGGCGTTGCGGTGGCTACGTAGATGTTGACTGCCTCGCTTGGTACACGGGAGGGCGTGGGCTACTTCCCCGCCCCTGACACCCGTATATTTGGAGTTTGCGGTGTCTCCCTCATCATCATCATCGTCATCATGGTGGCTATGAGATGGTTACTACCTCGCCTGGATCATCTACATCATTAGACCTCCTTTGCCAGTACCAAAAAGGGGAAAAACCCTATTATTATTACCTCGCCTGGTACGCAGGAGGTCGTGGGTCCTATCCCGACCCTGACACTTCCTGTGTCTCTACGCGTTCAGAGCCATTTGGCTGCTGCTCCTTATTTGCCACCCGACAACGATGATGATGACGATGATGATGACGACGATGATGATAATGATGATGACGACGATAACGATGATGACGATAATGATGACGATGATGACGATAATGATGACGATGATGACGATAAGCCACTGAGTTGAGCTGTCACTTGTGGTAGCCGGTGTAGCTTCTACAAAACAAGTGACGTAGTAGCACAGCGGGGGGCTTACCTGGTAAGATACACAATATTTGTCTATATTTATTTTTATTGATTTGTTAACCTTTGCTATACCTGGCATGTGCCGATGGCGCGTGACATGTCAGCGTGACGAGTTTGCGTGACGTGTTTGCTGTTGTAACGTTCTGACCCCCGTACCCCCGACCGTACATTTGTGGATTCCGCCTCCTCCTGCTGCTACAACATGAACACAATATTCCCATTGTGTTCAAAGTCGAATTTGTTTTTGTGTTAAGTGGCGTCAATATATAAACGCTGTGTCGTAAAACCCGCCACCACCTGACGCAGCCAATTAGTCAGGTTTAGTGTCACGTAAACAAAACGTGCCAATTAGTTACGAGTTTACAGTGTAGTGTATAGTGTAGTGGACAGTGCAGTGTACTGTCCAGTGTAGTGTACAGTGTAGTGTAGTGTACAGTGTAGTGTACAGTGTAGTATACTTGTTCAGTACTAACCGGTAGTGTGTTGTAGAGTAAACCCACGACAACGTTCACAATTCAAGTACCTGGTGACACCTCACCGGTAATTACAACAACCACAACCGGCATCATCAACATTATCATCGGGCCTGATGATGCTGCTGCTGCTGGCTGTTGTTTCGAGTTCCGTGCCTCCTGAGTGTTTTCTCCCCACCCTGCGTGATATTCTCGTTCCCCGGCGAACGAGCGAGGGGGGAACGCCCCAGGCCTGGTCCCCAAGCCTGATATTGTCTCTGCCGAGTGCAGGTAGCCACCGCCGCTGTCGCCACCGCCACCACCGCCGCCACCGCTGCCACCGCTGCCACCGCCGCCGCCACCGCCGCGGTGGAGCAGAAATCGGAACTTTAGGACCTCGTCCCCGCCCCCGGTTGACACCGCCGGATGAAAGCCGCTCCCCAAGTCGTCGCCACACCAATCACACCGCACGGTGGTTAGGAGATGTCGACCACCTCGCCTGGCACGCGGGAGGTCGTGGGTTCCATCCCGACCCCTGACGATGCCTGCCGCCGCTGGATATTTCTGAGTTTGTCCCATAGACTCACCACACAGAGACCCATAGACTCACCACACAGAGACCCACAGACTCATCACACAGAGACCCACAGACTCACCACACAGAGACCCACAGACTCACCACACAGAGACCCACAGACTCATTACACAGAGACCCATAGACTCACCACACAGACCCAAAGACTCACCACACAGAGACTCATAGACTCACCACACATAGACACCCAGACTCACCACACAGAGACCCATAGACTCACCACACAGAGACCCACAGACTCACCACACAGAGACCCACAGACTCATCACACAGAGACCCATAGACTCACCACACAGAGACCCAAAGACTCACCAGACTCGCACAACTTTATCCATGGCCCGGTGGGTGGTGGTGGTGAGGCTGTGTGCGTTGTTGGGGCGCGTGCACGATGCATCTTCCAGAACGATCCGAGAGAGTCGACAGAGAATCATCGTCCGTTCGACTTGCCCCCACCCAGGGGGGGGGGGGGGGGGTGGGGTGGGTGGGGGCGCTTTGCGCGTCACGGTTCTGTTTGACGTCGCCACGTGGCCCGGCGTTGGTTGTGGGTCACGTGGTCTGTCGTGGCAACGTCCCCTCTCTCCCTGCCTGCCTGCCCCCAGACTGAAGGGGGCATGGCAGCTGTTTTGTTGTTTGCTGGAGACATCGCGGTGGTGGTGGTGGTGACGATAATAAAGGTGGCGAGTTCACTTACCTGGGCTGGAACTCCTCCTCCTCTATACAGGTGGACGCGTGATGTTGTGCACGGGACTTGAACTATAAACGGAGCGTTTTATTTTTGCCGGGTAAGGCCCTCATTGAGATGCGGCGTAGCTCTCTTTCAGAAGGCCCTGACCTGGCCGTTACAAATCATAGCTCTAGCAATTCGGTTTATTATCATCGTCGTCGTCATCATCACGTGGACCTTTAGAGCAGTTGGCAAATACTCGACAACTCACGTTTCTCAAATGTGGAGGGGAAAACCAGAGGGCCCGGAAAAAAATCCACGCGACAAAAGGGACAGAGACAAAGTCTATACAGCAGCAGCAGCAGCGGGCATCAGGGTCGGCATGGAACCCACGACACCCAGACCCAGGGCTTGAATGCAGGGTGTCAGTGTCTCTGACACGGCCATTATGAACCCACTGAGAGAGAGACACCCAGACCCAGGGCTTGAACCCAGGGTCTCAGTGTCTCTGACACGGCCATTATGAACCCACTGAGAGAGACACCCAGACCCAGGGCTTGAACCCAGGGTGTCAGTGTCTCTGACATGGCCATTATGAACCCACTGAGAGAGAGAGACACCCAGACCCAGGGCTTGAACCCAGGGTGTCAGTGTCTCTGACACGGCCATTATGAACCCACTGAGAGAGACACCCAGACCCAGGGCTTGAACCCAGGGTGTCAGTGTCTCTGACACGGCCATTATGAACCCACTGACAGAGAGAGACACCCAGACCCAGGGCTTGAACCCAGGGTGTCAGTGTCTCTGACACGGCCATTATGAACCCACTGAGAGAGAGAGACACCCAGACCCAGGGCTTGAACCCAGGGTCTCAGTGCCTCTGACATTATGAACCCACTGAGAGAGAGAGACACCCAGACCCAGGGCTTGAACCCAGGGTGTCAGTGTCTCTGATACGGCCATTATGAACCCACTGAGAGAGACACCCAGACCCAGGGCTTGAACCCAGGGTCTCAGTGCCTCTGACATTATGAACCCACTGAGAGAGAGACACCCAGACCCAGGGCTTGAACCCAGGGTGTCAGTGTCTCTGACACGGCCATTATGAACCCACTGAGAGAGAGACACCCAGACCCAGGGCTTGAACCCAGGGTCTCAGTGTCTCTGACACGGCCATTATGAACCCACTGAGAGAGAGACACCCAGACCCAGGGCTTGAACCCAGGGTGTCAGTGTCTCTGACACGGCCATTATGAACCCACTGAGAGAGAGAGACACCCAGACCCAGGGCTTGAACCCAGGGTGTCAGTGTCTCTGACACGGCCATTATGAACCCACTGACTGATGTATTTATTAGAGATGTTTACATCTCTCATCTATGAACTCCCAAAGTGAAAACACCAAAAACTCCCCAACAACAACAACAAACACAACAACAATGCTTTGTTTTAACCATCTCAACAACACACACGCCTGTCTCTGCGTGTGTCTATGTGTGTGTCTGTGTGTCTGTATCGGTGTGTGTGTGTCTCTGCGTGTGTCTGTGTGTATCTGTGTTTATGTGTCTGTATCGGTGTCTGTCTCTGCATGTGTCTGTGTGTGTCTATGTCTCTGCGTGTGTGTTTATGTGTCTCTGCGTGTGTGTCTGTGTCTCTGCATGTGTGTCTGTCTCTGCGCATGTGTGTCACTGTGTCTGTGTGACTGCCAAGTTGTCCTTATTTTCGTTGCCTTCTGATACGCCCAGCAGAGACACTTGCTGCACACACTCACCGGGTCGCAAAAAGACAAAGATCCCCCGTGTAGCCTTAACAGACCGTTGGGGCAAGTGCTGTTAGCGAGCACCTATGAAGGCCGGCATGGCACACGAAGGGGGTGGGTGGCCAACACAACGCCCAGCCGCCTTTGTCTCCCCAGTGGCGATGTTTACACACCGCACCAGGAACTCATTTGAGGCGGAGTCGACCTAGGGGAGGCCCTAGACCGGTTCAAATAATCGTCACCGATGTTGGATGCGAGTGGGAATCGAACTTGGGTCATCAGGTTCGTGGTGCAGCGTAGCGCTAACTGCTACACTTCAGATCTCCAAACACAACCGCCATTCGCCACTAAGTGGCCGTGACGTTACCACGGCGATTGTGCCAGGCTGTGTGCACGTTAAGGCCACGTGAAGTGCCGAACGGAACTTACGGAGGGCGCCTGCCTCCAACTGCCCAGTAGCAGATTCCTACACGAGCCTCCTCCACAGAGACCGATTGAGACACTCAGCTCCAAATCCAACAGCACTCCGTCTCTTCTCGTAATGCCGGTCGACCGATTCTGAGCGAGACCTCTGCTGTCAAACCAGAGCCGGTCATGAGCACACTGCCCAGGTATGGAAAACTCTCCACTCTCTCAACATCTGCTTCATCAACAACGGGGGGTGGAGTGTTTGGTGGCACAAAATACCCATGCAGGTTTTGATTTAAAGCTTTCGTGACTGCAAGGATTCCTCTTCTTTGGTTCTTTCGGTAAAGTCACATAGAATGAGAACATAATAATAAATTGATAAAATAAAATAACACAATAAAATTCTCACGACGTTTCGGCCACAACACAAGCGGCCTTCATCAGGTGAAGGGACGAGACTGTCTGGAGGACAGCGCTGGAGCGAACACTGCCAAGCTCAGACCGTGACCTTTAAGCTGTGTGAGAAGAAACAGAGCGCCTTGACAAAGGAATTAGCATAGAATTTAGCATTGAAATAGCTGAGTGATTAGCTTGTGACTGGTCACAGAAATGGCTATGTTAAAGTCAAAGCATACACATCCACAGAGGCACCCCTTGACAAAGGAATTAGCATAGAATTTAGCATTGAAATAGCTGAGTGATTAGCTTGTGACTGGTCACAGAAATGGCTATGTTAAAGTCAAAGTAACAACAACAACAACCGCCATTCGCCACTAAGTGGCGGTGACGTCACCACGACGCTTGTGCCAGGCTATGTGCACCATGAGGCCACGTGAAGTGTCGAACGCCCGCCGGCAGGAGGTCACGGGGCAGACCCAGGTGCCACTGGTCGACTGACTGAGATGACTGGCTGATGCACCACCTGTGCCCCCTACTGTGCCAACCTGCTGTGCTTTAGCCACCCGGCGCTCCGCTCGCTGTTGTGAGCGTCGCTCCTCCGCCCTCCGTTGTTGTTGGAGGGCGACTGCCTCCAACTGCCCAGTAGCATCCTTCACGAGCCTCCTCCACAGAGGCCGATCTTGACACCGCTGGTACCAGTCATTGGCAAGTCCACTCAGCTCCACGTCCTCCTGTACCACATCACTCCATCTCTTCTCTAGCCCGTGCCGCGCCCGCTTAGCCCCCTCAATCCGGCCAAACAAAAGCTGTTTCGGCATGCGGTGGCTGGGCATGCGGGCTACATGACCCAGCCATCGCAGCCTTGCCTGCCGGAGGAGCTCACCGATGGGACCCTGCCCAGATCTTTCAAGGATTTGTGAGCTCCTCACACAATCCAGTCTGGTTAAACCCAGGATGGATCGTAGGCAGGCCAGCCTAAATGTTTCTAACCGGCGAAGATGTTCCATTAGGGGGGTCCACGTTTCGCAAGCGTAGAGAAGGAAGGGAATGACCGTGGCCGAGAAGACCTGAAGCTTAGTGCGGAGCGACAGACCAGGTAGCTTCCACACAGCGTTACGCAACCGATGAAAAGATATTGCCGCTCGACTGATTCGGAGTGAGACCTCTGCTGTTAAACTGGAGCCAGTCATAAGCACACTGCCCAGGTATGGGAAACTCTCCACTCTCTCCACAACTGCCCCATCACCGATTGGGAGTTGTGGGGGTGGAGTGTCCGATGGTACAAAATACCCAGGCAGGTGCTTAGTTTTGGTGGGGCTGATGGTAAGGCCCCACCTCTTAGTGGCACGCTCCAGTCTCAGCAGCAGCGTCTCCAACTCCTCCTCTGACTGAGCAGCTATTACCAAGTCATCAGCATACATAACGTGGTTGAGCAATAGGGAGCCATCCCTTGACCGCACCCGGGCGTCGATTAGCCTCCCATTATATCTGTACCATATGGAGATTCCCCCGGTACAGCTATTGAAGGCTTCACGAACTACGTGGTCAAAATAGATGTTAAATAATGTGGGAGCCAGAGGACATCCCTGTCGCACCCCAAGGTGTACAGGGAATGGCTCTGACTCCCGGCCACGTAGTTTTACCCGGGCCCGCTCACCATCATGAAGGTCCTTAATGATCGTGAGCAGAGGGTCAGGTACTCCAAAAGCACGAAGAATGACCCAGAGCCCAGGCCTACTGATGGTATCATAGGCCTTGACCAGGTCAATAAAGCAGAGATGTAGGTCTTGTTGGAATTCCCTACACCTCTGCTGTAGCAGACGGACAGAAAATATGGCATCCGTGCAGGACCGCCCTTTCCTGAAACCGCATTGGGGCTCCGCAAGCCTCTCCTCAGCGTGCCTGGCAAGGCGATGCTGAATAATCCTTGCCAGGACCTTTCCCGGCACACTGAGGAGTGAGATGCCCCTGTAGTTGTTACAGTCTGTGCGGTCCCCCTTCTTAAAAAGGGGGACCACCAGGGCATCCTTCCAATCCTGCGGAACCCGTCCAGTGGTCCAGACTGTTGTTATGATGTCATATAGGGCAGTCTGTGCACAAACGCCACCCTCCCTCAGCATTTCGCTTGGGAAATCATCTCTGCCCGCTGCCTTTCCTGGTCTCAGACTCCGGATCGCCTTCAATACTTCATCAGCAGCTGGCACCTCAGCCAGCCACTCACAGGGGGTGACTTCATCCAATATTTGAGGCACCGCAGCCTCAGCAGGGTCATCCTCACTTTGTGCCACGATGTTTTCCTGGCTGAGGGATTTTCCCTCCCCCAGGACCTCACAGAAATGCTCAGTAAATCTGCGAACCTGTTCCTGGGGGTCGGAAATTGGATCACCGTTTTTTCCCCTAATGATGGTAATAGGTGTGGCGCTGCAGGTTACTTTTTTGATGGAGTTAAATAGAGATTTGTGATCACGGGCCACTGAGGCAGACTCCATCTCCTCAGCAACCCGCGACCACCACCCATCCTTGCAGCGCCTCACGGCTCTCCGAACCTCCGAGCGAAGGCTGCGGTAAGCCTCCTCATTCTCTGACGTGGGATTCTGTAGCCGATGACAGTGGGCCTGTCGCTTTTTCTCAACCATCCTGAACAACTCCTCTGTCATCCAGGGTGTCTGGGGAGGTCTGGACCGCGTACCCAAAGCAGCCATTGCAGCTGCATGAGTCACAGTCCTAAACCTCGCCCATTTACCCTCGACATCAGGAGGAGTCGGGGACGATGCCAATCCCAGCCGCAAGCGATGATGAAATTCTCGCTTGCAACTTTCATCAGATAACTGAGACCAGGCCACTTTAGGTTGGAATGGGGTCCTGGGTGTACACCCACCACCGGAGTGGAAGAATGGCAGGCGCATCTTACAGATGACTAGTCGATGGTCAGAGGGCAGATCAGCTCCACGGTAAGTCCTGGTGTCAAGGACATGGGCTCGCATTCGCTGGTCCGTCACTATGTAGTCCAGCAGATGTTCTTGCTTGGACCCGGCATGCATCCATGATGTTGTGTGGATGCGCCGATGCCGGAACAGCGTGTTGGTAATTACAAGCCCATGGGCTGCACAAAAATCTAGCAGCCTCCTACCGTTGTTATTGAGCTGATCTGGCCCATGCCCTCCAATCACTCCAGACCAGGTGCCAGTATCATGACCAACTCGGGCATTGAAGTCACCCAACATGATGACTCTATCCCGAGGGGCCACTTTAGCCAGCACCTGTGACAGGAGGTCATAGAAGGCATCTGACTCATCGGCTTTGCCTGCATCCCTCCACGGATGTTCATCTTCGGTGGGGGCATAAGTAACCACGACCACCATTCCTCGCCTCCGGTTGATGGGAAGGCGAGCCCAAAGTAGCCTGGGGCTTACAGCTTCCCACACCTCACCGCCACGCTCCCACGCCCCCTTCATTCTTTTGTTCAAAAGAAGACCCACACCCTGTTGTTTGGCAGTCTGCTGCCCCGAGTAGAGGACTGTCCACCCCTCATGGCGGCAGGAGCCAGAGCCGGTCCACCGGACCTCCTGAATGCCGCATAGATCCAGGCGGTACCGGTCCAGCTCCCGACAGAGGAGTGGCAGCCTCTCCTCTGCAGTGAGCGTTCGAACATTCCACGTGGCCAACCGTAGTGGCTTTTCGTTGTTTCTGGAGTAGCCCCGAGGGTAGGTATTCAATCTCCTGGCTCCGCCAATTGGGGTTTGGCCAGGAGACGTCATAGACGCCTGGCCCCCCGGGGCCTCCGGCACAAGCTTAGTTGTTACATATTTCAGTTTAATTCGTAGTTTCGTGGTAATTAATTGAAGGTGGAGGGGTTACCAGCCCCTCGCACCCGTCCAGAGCCCCCGTTTAGCCCCTGTGGTGGACACATATGCCATGAGGGGAGGAGCCAATCAAAATTGGATCTCCCCCCACAGCGCTGTCCACGACAGAGTTGCCCGTCCGGCACCGCGAGGAGGTAGGGGGTTGTTTTGATGAACCAAGTCTTCAATGATTGCAATGGTGTCAGGTACAGGAACCTTGGTGAATAAGGAAACTACATCAAAACTGACAAGCAGGTCGTCTGGGGACAGGGAAATACCCTTGATTGTCGATACCAGGTGAGTAGAATTTTGTACCGCAGAGGTGGTCTTTCCAGTGAAAGGACGCAGGATTTCAGACAAAAAACGAGCTAGTTTGTAGGTGGGGGAGCTGATAGTAGAGACTATGGGATGAAGAGGTGTATCAACTTTATGTATTTTTGGTAAGCCGTATAATCTTGGTGGCCTGGCAGCAGAAGGTTTCAACGAAAACTGTTTAGATTGATCAATTAATGCGGTTGAATCAGAAATTATTTTGTTGGTTTGTGTGACGAGGCTGTTGGTGGGATCTCTTTTTATTTTTGTATAACTACCATCGTCGAGTAATTCTTTAATTTTGTTGTTGTATTCTATTTTATCCATGATGACAGTAGCATTGCCTTTGTCAGCTGAGAGGACTACAATATCATTCCTCTTTTTTAATTTATATAATTCAAAACGCTCATCTTTGCTGAGGTTGCTAGCTGGCATCTTAGCGTTTTTGAGGGTTGCAGCGATTTCAGATCTTGCTACGTCTGCAGCGATGTGACCCAGGCCCCTGAGAGCAACGTCTACTTGGGCAATTATATCATTAACTGGTATGTGTTTAGGTGTGACTGCAAAGTTTAGACCTTTAGCTAAAACGGATTTCAGACCATCGGAAATAGAACTGTTACTGCGATTAATTACGACTTTATTAACGTCTAACTTTTTGGTATGTGGGTCCGGTCTTTTGTTGAAGAGGAGGTTAAATTTGGAAATCAGGTTTTCCTTACATTTGGTCGACATAGTAGCAGCTGAAGAGGCAGTCATATTGTCTACATGTTCCCAATCCGATGTGGACATTATTGCCGTCAATGATAAGTGTGATTTGTAGAGTGTCTTGTCTAACTGATCTAGTTCTGTGCGTATAAGTCTGATTTTTTTCTGAGATAAGAGCTAAGCTAGTTTTGAAAAGAATTCGTTTCGCATTAGAAGAAGTTACAGCAGCAGAGGTCAGTGTAAATGCGATTGGTATTACCCCAGAGTCGCGGCATCTCTTCAGGAAGGTGAGAGACTCGATCAGCTGAGCTTTCTTATCCCGGAGTTTGTTGAAGGATCTTAAAGTTATTCAGTAGGCTCACATGCCATTGACTTTTCCAAAACGGAGGTTCTTTGTAAGCCATCTGGCTTCCATGAGAGATTCGTTCATGAGGCTATCCACATATACAAACACAGAGACAATTTCAACCGAGAAGATGGATTCTATCTTAGCAATCATTGGAAAGATTTGATAAACCATTTCAGTTCTTAATTGATTGTTCACGCTTACAGTGGCTTTCAGACAGCATACATTATAAAAAATTTCGTCTCCCCCCTCCTCTTTTCAAAAAAAAAATAGATGGACTAGTCCTGGGCAAACTGCCAAATCGCTACGCGTGACGCCAACGTTTTTTTTATAAATAAATAAATGTGCCGTTTAAAAATAAATTTATGCAAACCAACATACCTGATGATGACCGTTTGAGTTATGGTCGAAACGTCGTGAGAATTTTTTATTGTTTTATATATATTGTTATTTTGTTGTTTCTCTTCAACGTGACTTTACCGAAAAAACTAAGAATATGAATTACTGCAGTCACGAAAGCTTTAAATCAAAATTTACCTCAATGTTATCAATAAACTCTATAGATTCTCCAATCAGCTAAGCTACCAACAATAAGTCGTTATATATCACAATGCTATATGGCTAAAAAATTGGGTGGATTCTTACCCTCAAGTTTAGCACCACGCATAGCTACGAGCCCCGTTCAGACGGACGAGTTCATCCATGGTCGGAATGGAGGAGGGGGAGAGAGACAGCTGCGAGGCGCTGTTATACTCCATGTTGTAAACCATATCATTAACCGTGGTGTGAGAGGTATTAAGAGTCAATGCCAGCGAAAGAGCTGCGGTCTGAAGGTCATCATAAAATACAATTAATTAAGAACGGAAATGGTTTAAAACATCTTTCCAATGGTTACTAAGCCAGAATCCATCTTCTCGGTTGAAATTGTCTCTGTGCTTGTATATGTGAATGGCCTCATGAACGAATCTCTCATGGTAGCCGGTTGGTTTGCAAAGAACCTCCGTCTTCGAGAAGTCAATGTCATGTGAGCCCACTGAATTATAACAGTGATATGCCACGGCAGAGGAGTTCGTTCTACCGTGTTTGAAGTCTGCTTTATGTTCGCGGATGTGGTCAAAGATATGTCGTTTGGTTTCTCCAATGTAGCTACTACCACAGAGGCACTTTAGTTTGTAAATGCCCGGGTACTGTATGTCTGGAACAGCAACTTTTACAGATGGAACCAGATCATGGATTTTATGTACTGTGTTGAATCGGACCTGGATCTTGTGTTTATTCAGGATTTTGGAGATCTTTTTAGTGACCCCTGCAATGTAGGGTAAGGTGATGGTTTTGAGTGGCTCCACAAGAGGATCCTTCTTCATGACTGGAGTGATGGCTTTGCGGATTGTGTAGTCGGAGCAACCATTAGCCCTGCGAGCCTGGTGTACGTGCTTGAGTTCACTGGTAATGTGTTCCTGGACGGAAATGCATTGGGCTCTATGGTATAGAGTCTTGATGAGGGAGTTCTTCTGGGATGGATGGTGGTGGGAATCCGGTTTCAAGTAAGCATCTGTATTTACACTAACCTCTGCTGCTGCAACTTCTCTCAATGCAAAACGAATTCTAGCTAGAACTTGCTTCGCTCTTATCTCGGAAAAAATCAGACTTACACGCACCGAACTCGATCAGTTAGACAAGACACTCTACAAATCACACTTAACATTGACAGCAACAATGTCTACATCGGATTGGGAACATGTAGACAATATGACTACCTCTTCGGCTGCCACTATGTCGACCAAATGTAGGGACAATTTGATTTCCAAATTCAATCACCTCTCCAACAAAAAATCGGATCCACACACCGAAAAGATAGACGTCAACAAAGTCGTAATTAATCACAGTAACAGTTCCATTTCTGATGGTCTGAAATCCGTTTTAGCTAAAGGTTTAAACTTTGCTGTGACACCGAGACACATACCGGTTAATGATATGATTGTCCATGTTGACGTTGCACTCAAGGGCTTGAGTCACATCTCTGCAGACATAGCAAGATCTGAAATCGCTGCAACCCTCCAAAACGCTAAGTTGCCACCCAGCAACATCAGCAAAGATGAACGCTTTGAATTATCTCAATTAAAAAAGAGAGATGAAATTGTCATCCTCTCAGCCGACAAGGGCAATGGCACTGTCATCATGGACAAAACAGCATATAACAACAAAATTCAAGAACCACTCAACGATGGCAGCTATGCAAAAATAAAGAGATCCCACCAACAGCCTGGTTACCAAAACGAACAAAATCATCTCTGATTCAACAGCATTAATTGATCAGACCAAACAGTTCTCGTTGAAACCCTCTGCTGCCAGACCACCAAGATTATATGGCCTTCCAAAGATACACAAAGAAGATGCACCCCTTCGTCCCATCGTCTCTACTATCAACTCCCCCACCTATAAACTGCCACGTTTTCTTGCTGATATACTGCGACCTTTCACTGGAAAAAACACCTCTGCGGTACTAAATGCTACTCACCTGGTATCGACAATCAAAGGCATTTCCCTGTCCCCAGACGACCTGCTTGTCAGTTTTGATGTGGTGTCCTTGTTCACCAAAGTCTCGGTACCTGACACCATCGCTATCATTGAAGACCTGGTTCATCAAGGACTGCATACTGATGTACCCTCTCTGGTGAGACATTGCTTAACCAACACATACTTCACCTGGAATAGAACTTTCTACAAACAAACTGAGGGCACCCCAATGGGCTCCCCCTATCTCCGGTTGTAGCCAACGTATTCATGGAAAAATTTGAAACTGACGCCATCCAGACTGCCACTCTATGCCCGACCTTATGGAAGAGGTACGTGGATGACACTTTTGTCATCTGGCCACATGGCCAGCCTGCTCTAGACCAATTCCGCGACCACATCAATTCCATACACCCAGCCATCAGATTTACCATGGAAGTCGAAAAAGATGGCAAACTACCCTTTTTGGATGTCTTAATTAAAAGGAGACATGATGGTTCAATGAGCCACTCTGTCTACAGGAAAGCTACCCATACAGATGCTTACTTGAAACCGGATTCTCACCACCATCCATCCCAGAAGAACTCCCTCATCAAGACTCTATGCGATTAATTACGACTTTGTTGACGTCTATCTTTTCGGTGTGTGGATCCGATTTTTGCTGGAGGTAATTGAATTTGCAAATCAAATTGTCCCTACATTTGGTCGACATAGTGGCAGCTGAAGAGGTAGTCATATTGTCTACATGTTCCCAATCCGATGTAGACATTGTTGCTGTCAATGTTAAGTGTGATTTGTAGAGTGTCTTGTCTAACTGATCGAGTTCGGTGCGTGTAAGTCTGATTTTTTCCGAGATAAGAGCGAAGCAAGTTCTAGCTAGAATTTGTTTTGCATTGAGAGAAGTTGCAGCAGCAGAGGTTAGTGTAAATACAGATGCTTACTTGAAACCGGATTCCCACTACCATCCATCCCAGAAGAACTCCCTCATCAAGACTCTATACCATAGAGCCCAATGCATTTCCATCCAGGAACACATTACCAGTGAACTCAAGCACGCACACCAGACTCGCAGGGCTAATGGTTGCTCCGACTACACAATCCGCAAAGCCATCACTCCAGTCATGAAGAAGGATCCTCTTGTGGAGCCACTCAAAACCATCACCTTACCCTACATTGCAGTGGTCACTAAAAAGATCTCCAAAATCCTGAATAAACACAAGATCCAGGTCCGATTCAACACAGTACATAAAATCCGTGATCTGGTTCCATCTGTAAAAGATGCTGTTCCAGACATACATTACCCGGGCGTTTACAAACTAAAGTGCCTCTGTGGTAGTAGCTACATTGGAGAAACCAAACGACATATCTCGGACCGCATCCGCGAACATAAAGCAGAATTGAAACACGGTAGAACGAACTCCTCTGCCGTGGCAGATCACTGTTATAATTCAGTGGGCTCACATGACATTGGCTTTTCCAAGACGGAGGTTCTTTGCAAACCAACCGGCTACCATGAGAGATTCGTTCATGAAGCCATTCACATATACAAGCACAGAGACAATTTCAACCGAGAAGATGGATTCTGGCTTAGTAACCATTGGAAAGATGTTTTAAACCATTTCCGTTCTAAATTAATTGTATTTTACGATGACCTTCAGACCGCAGCTCTTTCGCTGGCATTGACTCTTAATACCTCTCACACCACGGTAAATGGTATGGTTTACAACATGGAGTATAACAGCGCCTCGCAGCTGTCTCTCTCCCCCTCCTCCGTTCCGACCATGGATGAACTCGTCCGTCTGAACGGGGCTCGTAGCTATCCGTGGTGCTAAAGTTGAGGGTAAGAATCCACCCATTTTTTCGCCATATAGCATTGTGATATATAACGACTTATTGTTGGTAGCTTAGCTGATTGGAGAATATATAGAGTTTATTGATAACATTGAGGTAATTTATATTTTAGTTTTTTATTGGTTTACTATGTAGTATTCATTATATAGTGTAGTGTATACCAAGTTACTGTTAATAGTTCAGATGTGTAGGCTTTGACTTTAACATAGCCATTTCTGTGACCAGTCACAAGCTAATCACTCAGTTATTTCAATGCTAAATTCTCCTGTTTGATTTGTACTAGGTGCATCTGTAGATGTGTAGGCTTTGACTTTAACATAACTATTTCTTTGACCAGTCACAAGCTAATCCCTCAGTTATTTCAATACTAAATTCTCCTGTTTGATTTGCACTAGGTGCCTCTGTGAATGTGTATGCTTTGACTTTAACATAGCCATTTCTGTGACAACTCACAAGCTAATCACTCAGCTATTTCAATGCTAAATTCTATGCTAATTCCTTTGTCAAGGCACTCTGTTTCTTCTCACACAGCTTAAAGGTCGCGGTCTGAGCTTGGCTGTGTTCGCTCCAGCGCTGTCCTCCAGACAGTCTCGTCCCTTCACCTGATGAAGGCCGCTTGTGTTGTGGCCAAAACGTCATGAGAATTTTATTGCGTTATTTTATTTTATCAATTTATTATTTTGTTCTCATTCTACGTGACTTTACCGAAAGAACCAAAGAATGAACCCAGGCAGGTGCTTAGTTTTGGTGGGGCTGATGGTAATTCCTCCGGTACAGCCATTGAAGGTTTCACGAACTACGTGGCTGAAATAGATGTTAAATAATGTGGGAACCAGAGGACATCCCTGTCGCACCCCAAGGTGAATAGGGAATGGCTCTAACTCCCAGCCGCGTAGTTTTACCCGGGCCAGCCCACCATCATGAAGGTGCTTAATGATCGTGAGCAGAGAGTCCAATAGCACGAAGAACAAAGCCAGAGCCCAAGACAACTGATGCTGCCACCCCTCATGGTGGCAGGAGCCAGCGCCAGTCTACCGGACCTCCCAAATACGGCAGAGATGCAGGCAGTGCCGGGCCACCTTGCGATAGGGGAGTAGCAGCCTCTCCTCCGCAGCGAGTGTTCGAACATTCCACGTGGCCAGCCAGGAGATTGAATCTCTACCCTCGGGGTTCCTCCAGAAAAAACGTAAAGCCACTACGTGTGGCCACGTGGCATGTTCGAATGCTCACTGTGGAGGAGAGGCTGCCACTCCTCTGTCGGGAGTTGGACCGGTACCGCCTGGATTTCTGTGGCATTCAGGAGGTCCGGTGGACCGGCTCTGGCTCCTGCCACCATGAGGGGTGGACAGTCCTCTACTCGGGGCAGGAGACTGCCAAACAACAGGGTGTGGCTCTTCTTTTGAACAAAAGAATGAAGGGGGCGTGGGAGCGTGGGGGTGAGGTGTGGGAAGCTCTAAGCCCCAGGCTACTTTGGGCTCGCCTTCCCATCAACCGGAGGCGAGGAGTGGTGGTCGTTACTTATGCCCCCACCGAAGACGAACATCCGTGGAGGGATGCAGGTAAGGCCGATGAGTCAGATGCCTTCTATGACCTCCTGTCACAGGTGCTGGCTAAAGTGGCCCCTCGGGATAGAGTCATCATGTTGGGTGACTTCAATGCCCGAGTTGGTCATGATACTGGCACCTGATCTGGAGTGATTGGAGGGCATGGGCCAGATCAGCTCAATAACAACGGTAGGAGGCTGCTAGATTTTTGTGCAGCCCATGGGCTTGTAATTACCAACACGCTGTTCCGGCATCGGCGCATCCACACAACATCATGGATGCATGCCGGGTCCAAGCAAGAACATCTTCTGGACTACATAGTGACGGACCAGCGAATGCGAGCCCATGTCCTTGACACCAGGACCTACCGTGGAGCTGATCTGGCCTCTGACCATCGACTAGTCATCTGTAAGATGCCCCTGCCATTCTTCCACTCCGGTGGTGGGTGTACACCCAGGACCCCATTCCAACATAAAGTGGCCTGGTCTCAATTATCTGATGAAAGTTGCAAGTGATAATTTCATCATCGCTTGCGGCTGGGATTGGCATCGTCCCCGACTCCTCCTGATGTCGAGGGTAAATGGGCGAGGTTTATGACTGTGACTCATGCAGCTGCAATGGCTGCTTTGGGTACGCGGTCCAGACCTCCCCAGACACCCTGGCTGACAGAGGAGGTGTTCAGGATGGTTGAGAAAAAGCGACAGGCCCACTGTCATCGGCTACAGAATCCCACGTCAGAGAATGAGGAGGCTTACCGCAGCCTTCGCTCGGAGGTTCGGAGAGCCGTGAGGCGCTGCAAGGATGGGTGGTGGTCGCGGGTTGCTGAGGAGATGGAGTCTGCCTCAGTGGCCCGTGATCACAAATCTCTATTTAACTCCATCAAAAAAGTAACCTGCAGTGCCACACATATTACCATCATTAGGGGAAAAAACGGTGATCCAATCTCCGACCCCCAGGAACAGGTTCGCAGATTTGCTGAGCATTTCTGTGAGGTCCTGGGGTAGGGAAAATCCCACAGCCAGGAAAACATCGTGGCACAAGGTGAGGATGACCCTGCTGAGGCTGCGGTGCCTCAAATATTGGAAGAAGTCACCCCCTGTGAGTGGCTGGCTGAGGTGCCATCTGCTGAGGAAGTATTGAAGGCGATCCGGAGTCTGAGACCAGGAAAGGCAGCGGGCAGAGATGATCTCCCAAGCGAAATGCTGAGGGAGGGTGGCGTTTGTGCACAGACTGCCCTATATGACATCATAACAACAGTCTGGACCACTGGACGGGTTCCGCAGGATTGGAAGGATGCCCTGGTGGTCCCCCTTTTTAAGAAGGGGGACCGCACAGACTGTAACAACTACAGGGGCATCTCACTCCTCAGTGTGCCGGGAAAGGTCCTGGCAAGGATTATTCAGCATCGCCTTGCCAGGCATGCTGAGGAGAGGCTTGCGGAGCCCCAATGCGGTTTCAGGAAAGGGCGGTCCTGCACGGATGCCATATTTTCTGTCCGTCTGCTACAGCAGAGGTGTAGGGAATTCCAACAAGACCTACATCTCTGCTTTATTGACCTGGTCAAGGCCTATGATACCATCAGTAGGCCTGCGCTCTGGGTCGTTCTTCGTGCTTTTGGAGTACCTGACCCTCTGCTCACGATCATTAAGGACCTTAATGAAAAACTACGTGGCCGGGAGTCAGAGCCATTCCCTGTACACCTTGGGGTGCGACAGGGATGTCCTCTGGCTCCCACATTATTTAACATCTATTTTGACCACGTAGTTCGTGAAGCCTTCAATAGCTGTACCGGGGGAATCTCCATATGGTACAGATATAATGGGAGGCTAATCGATGCCCGGGTGCGGTCAAGGGATGGCTCCCTATTGCTCAACCACGTTATGTATGCTGATGATTTGGTAATAGCTGCACAGTCAGAGGAGGAGTTGGAGACGCTGCTGCTGAGACTGGAGCGTGCCACTAAGAGGTGGGGCCTTACCATCAGCCCCACCAAAACTAAGCACCTGCCTGGGTATTTTGTACCATCGGACACTCCATCCCCACAACTCCCAATCGATGATGGGGCAGTTGTGGAGAGAGTGGAGAGTTTCCCATACCTGGGCAGTGTGCTTATGACTGGCTCCAGTTTAACAGCAGAGGTCTCACTCCGAATCAGTCGAGCGGCAATATCTTTTCATCGGTTGCGTAACGCTGTGTGGAAGCTACCTGGTCTGTCGCTCCGCACTAAGCTTCAGGTCTTCTCGGCCACGGTCATTCCCTCCCTTCTCTACGCTTGCGAAACGTGGACCCCTCTAATGGAACATCTTCGCCGGTTAGAAACATTTAGGCTGGCCTGCCTACGATCCATCCTGGGTTTAACCAGACTGGATTGTGTGAGGAGCTCACAAATCCTTGAAAGATCTGGGCAGGGTCCCATCGGTGAGCTCCTCCGGCAGGCAAGGCTGCGATGGCTGGGTCATGTAGCCCGCATGCCCAGCCACCGCATGCCAAAACAGCTTTTGTTTGGCCGGATTGAGGGGGCTAAGCGGGCGCGGCACGGGCTAGAGAAGAGATGGAGTGATGTGGTACAGGAGGACGTGGAGCTGAGTGGACTTGCCGATGACTGGTACCAGCGGTGTCAAGATCGGCCTCTGTGGAGGAGGTTCGTGAAGGATGCTACTGGGCAGTTGGAGGCAGTCGCCCTCCAACAACAACGGAGGACGGAGGAGCGACGCTCAGAACAACGAGCGGAGCGCCGGGTGGCTAAAGCACAGCAGGTTGGCACAGTAGGGGGCACAGGTGGTGCATCAGCCAGTCATCTCAGTCAGTCGACCCGTGGCACCTGGGTCTGCCCCGTGACCTCCTGCCAGCGGGTGTTCGACACTTCACGTGGCCTCAGGGTGCACATAGCCTGGCACAAGCGTCGTGGTGACGTCACCGCCACTTAGTGGCGAATGGCGGTTGTTGTTGTGTATGTATATATGTGTGTATGTATATATGTGCGTATGTATATATGTGTATGTATATGTATGTATATGTGTGTTTATATGTGTGTATGTATATTGTGTATGTGTTTATGTGTGTATGTATTTGTGTGTGTATGTATATGTGTGTATGTATATATGTATATGTATATGTGTGTATGTTTATATGTGTATGTATTTGTGTATGTGTTTATATGTGTGTATGTATATTGTGTATGTGTTTATGTGTTTATGTATTTGTGTATGTGTTTATGTGTGTGTATGTATATTGTGTATGTGTTTATGTGTGTATGTATTTGTGTTTGTGTTTATATGTGTGTATGTATATTGTGTATGTGTTTATGTGTGCATGTATTTGTGTATGTGTTTATGTGTGTATGTATATTGTGTATGTTTATGTGTGTATGTATTTGTGTATGTACCTGGTTCCAAGTGTGAGGGGGAGCCACGGCTGCCCCCCTCCCGTGTGGGAATGGCATCGGAGCAGGGGGTGGTGGTTATAAACCACCACACAAAGTCACCCTCCACCTCGTCCTTCTACTCAACCACCTTCCCCTCATCCTTCTCATCCACCGCCTCCTCATCCACATTCTCATCCACCTTCTCATCAACCTCCTCCTTCTCATCCACCTCCTCCTTTTCATCCACCGCCTCCTTCTCATCCATCTTCTCATCCACCTCCTCCTTCTCATCCACCTCCTCCTTTTCATCGCCCTCCCCCTCCATCACCACCACCTCCTCCTCCTCGCCCTTTGTGGTGCCGCCACCGCCAGCGGCCACGGCAGCGCCCTGTCGCTCACGGGACAGCAGCGGCCGTGGGACGACGACGCCGCTGATGCTGCCGCCGCTCGACGTTGTCCGGTGACCGCAGTGCAGCCCGGCACCACCGCCATCACCACCACCATCACCACCACCGCCAATCACCACCACCGCCAGGAGGATTCGCCTTGGTGAGGATGTTGTAGGCGAGCTGGCACGCCACCTCCCGTGCTCCCTCCACGCTTGAGCTCAGAAATTTGGGGAAGATGATGGCGCCTTCTCCCACCCCGGGAACCGACACCTTATAGAGGAGGCCCACGGGCATCCCGGGCTCCGAGTGAGCGTGCAGCTCGAAGATTGGGTAGCTGACGCCAGCGGTCCGGCACAGCATCCGCAGCATGGCCGCCTCCGGCAGCGCCTTGAGAGCAATGGGCATGGGCCGCAGGTGGAAAAGGTACCCACCACAGCCGCGTGCGTGCCCCCCAGCCCTCAAATTGGCTGTGTGCGGCTTTGGCGGTGCCCGTGCACTCCGGCTGCAGCAGGTCTGGCACCGCCGCCTCCATCTCGTCCTCGTCTTCCGTTGCCGCCGCCGCGGCCGCAGCCGCCGTGTCCCACTCCGCCTTGATGGTCCGGCCCCATGGCCGGAAGTTGATTCGAAGGAGCTTCTTCCGGGCCATGGCGGCTGCGCGATGGCTCCCGTACTCGATGAACGCGTAGCCTCGGTTGAGGGTTTTGTCCCAGCGACAAACGCTCATTTTGACGTCCACCACGCCCTTCGTGGCACCGCTCATCGCCATCATCACCTCCGCTCGCTTCTTGTCCTTTGGCAGCCCCCCAATGAAGAGGCGGCGATTGTCCACGCTGATGCAGACTGCAATGCGGCGTCCGGGACGGATCTCTACCTTGTCGAGTTTCTTGATGGCATCCGTGGCTTGGGCGAGCGTCGCGTAGGTAGCGAACGCATAGCCGCGGGTCTCTCCGCTATAACCCATCATGAGGCGGAGCTGGTAGAGCTTCCCCACCGTCTCAAGCACGGGCACCAGCTCATCCTCGTAGAGGTCGTGCGGGATCCTCCCCAGAAACACCTCGCAGCCATGGGCGGGAGGGGGCCCCTGCCAGTCGGGCGGTGGTCCGAACTTCCTCTGTCCGTTCTCCTGGACAATGTTGTACCCCGTGCGCAACATGAGGTCCAGCAGGACCTTCATGCAGGCCATGCCGAGCACCGGTGGTTTGGCTACTACCGTGGTGCTGGGGCAGCGGCTTGGGGCCCGGTGGAGCCCTTGACACTCCGCGCGGTCGCCTCGTGCCGACAAAGCCACGGGGGGAATCAGCTCCTGAAAAGCCAAATCCCCGGCAGGAACTCGCTCGGCCCAAACCTACAGGCCAGCAGTGAAGAGAGGAAGAGAGAGAGAGTGGAGACGGATGGAGAAGGAGAGACGCGTTTGTTCGGTCCATGGGCCTAAATGTGACGTTAGCGTAGCCTGTGCAGTATGCATACAGCGCTTTTGTCAATCCACTCCTGGATCAAGCCCTCCCCCACATTGCACAGAGGAGACAAGAAACACAAACCCACACGGTTCCCGGCATGCGTTTGTTTGTCCTCGGAAATGTTCACCGAGCGATGATTTTGCGTTTCGAGCGGCGTTTGACTTCGCGCGGTGAACTTCGCCTGTGATGACGTCACTGGGCACGACAGGAGAGGTCGGCACTGACTTTTAGCGCCGGTTTTTTACTCCCCATCCAATAGTCCATGAGACGCTTCAAAATGAGACCATTTTGTCGGTATCAAAGTATGACAAAATAAGAATAGATTTGATCATTTTTTGGCAACAAAACGGGTGTTTAGATGTTCAAACACCAAACAGAAACCTTCTTCAATGAATCTTAAGATCTGTTTTATTGCCAGAAAGGATACAACCTATTCTTATTTTTTCATAGCCCATGAGATGTCTCCTTTGTCGGTACCACGTGAGGTGGCCTACATTGAGCAGTTTCAATTTCTCTACGTGGCCAGTGATAAACAAATGCAATGAGTGAGACTATCAAGTAATTTACTTTCATTTTCCATCCAAATAAATGGGTACGACTGAAGTCTTGCTACCTTAGGTGGTACCGAGTTCTACTCTGGACCATGAGTGGGCCGTTTAATCAATTTTGGCCAGTTTTCAACATTGTTAGGTCCCTAACAGCAACAGAGCTGTTGTACTACAATTGTGTTCATATTGGATCATCTTTACAACAGAGCAAACATGCAGACAGATCTAATGCGTAATGCTTTCAAATCCTCATTGTTGAAATGTGAGTTTACTTGCAAATGGAATCACAGTCCCAAATCATGACCGCAGAATGGTTGGAGCGAGTTGTTGGGGAGGGTGGTGGGTCGGGGGTTGAATTGCCATCATCAAAGCAGCACACGCCCCACCTTATGAACCACACAGAGTAATTACGCGAGCCAGACGTTGTATAGAAATGATTATTGTTGTTAGTGTAGCATTCACCAAAACGATCCAGCATATGTTTTATTTGGTCACGCCATTCATATTCAGATATTCATTTTGCTTGTGTTTCAGAGTGGGTCGATTCATCTTTGATCTCATGAAGATGCGAAATCGTAAATAGGTTTTGATCAAGTTGCTAAAAGGATACAATTTTTAAACGGATATTTTAAATCAATGGAGTGCATGTTTTACAATTCACGCAGCTCAATAACGAAATAAATAATATCGCATGGTTTTAATTAAGTAAAATATAAATTTGTGTCATGAATTGGTGATGAATTTTGCTTTGACCATCTCTTAAATGACCGCAGTTATAATGAGCTGGGATATCATCATATTTCTCAAGTCGTCGATCACTCAACCAAATATATCGGTTTCATTACTCGACAAATTGGATAGCAATTAGTTTTTTTTAAAAATTGTCCGCATATGTGCCACTGGATGGGAGGTTATGGGCGCGGCATAATCTGTTGTATCATGCTGGGCGTGGCTTGTAGGGGGTTTCCTACCTTCGGGAAGCGTGATGCTGAAATGGTCGCTGTTTTTTAATCAAATCTAGATTTAAAACTCATTTCTTTAGAACTGCTTTTCGTATTCTTAGCTCTTTCGGTAAAGTCACGTTGAAGGGAAACAATAAAATAATAAAATATATAAAACAATAAAAATTCTCACGACATTTCGACCATAACGCAAACGGTCATCATCAGGTGTGAAAAACCAACGACCGTTGCATATCAGCTCCTAGCTATATTTTATTATTTTATTGTTTCCCTTCAACGTGAATATGAATTACTGCAGTCACGGAAGCTTTAAATCAAAATTTAACTGCTTTTTGTGTTTAGTCTTTTGTCCTTCCCCCACACCTCTGATTGGCACGGTTAACTACCGTACAGCGTGAAAGAAGTTCAACAACATACATGCACACAAAAGTTATAAGTTTAGTCAATTCACTTAATCGACTAATCATATCAGCTCCTAGCTATATTGCACTCTTTGTAGGTGAGTAGGTCGGTAGCTGCGATACTGTTGTGACATTGCCTACACGATTAACTCTGCCGTGGCGAATAGCGCGAGTGGTGTGTGTGTGTGTGATAATTATACATGACGACAGTGGTGTAGCTTGTACAGAATAAGTTAACATGATTTTTAATTTAGAGAGCATCTACATGCAACCGAATCTCACGACGCTATACCACAACAGACGCGTGCACCTAACCGGTAACAACGAGGCGTGATATTTGTCCGGTATTTTAAGAGAGAGACGGCCATAGGCAGAGAAGAGGAGGAAATATATTTAGCTTGGACGTGGACAGATGGTTGAGGGAAGTAAGTTCCAGATCTTGGAGGCAGCAAGAGGAGAAGGCGAAGCAAAAGACGAATCGAGGGTTGACCTCTACACAAGGAGGTCAACTCGCTGCTTCGATCAGAAAGCTTCGGCTCCTGCGGCGCAGAGCGCACGGAGGCGGTGCCTGGTGTAAGAGGGGAGATGAGGCTTGCACGTTGGAACCGGCAACAGTTGAATCCACATTCAGAGACGTTCGATTCGATATTGTGCACAGTCTCACGTGTACAGGATACATTACGTGAGAGCCCGGAGTGCAGCGGAGGGGGGTGAGGCTGATTCATTCGGCCTCAGAGGAACGCCGTGAGCCTCAACTGGTCCGTCATCAGCCTCAGCCGTGGTCTATCCGCTGCGGGGTGAAGGGCACCCCCCTCGTTAGTCGCTCTCGGTACTGCCAGGGCCACGTTACACTTCACTCCTGCGTCACGAAGCGATCCCGTAGCTCCGTCTCTACACGGGCTGGGCCAGACGTGGGAAAAGGACGGCCCGTTGGGTTTCTTAATCCGGCCTGCCGAACTTGTCCATATATTATTATTGTTGTTGTTAAATTAAATTTTACCTTTCTCCTGTAATGCCCCCGTTTCCCAGATTAGACGGCGCACATTGACCGGGAGTGTGGACATTGTTTTGGGCGCAGGCCTCAGACGTTTCGTGATGTTTGATCAGTCACGTTACGACACGTTTTTGTGTCGTTCACGTTCGTGCAATTTGTTAAATTGACTTGCAAATAAACGCTTTGCTACCTGTTAAAGGCCAAATCCTTTCATGTAATGATTTTTGACACCGTCATTTATATTTAGTTCACGCAAACGCTCCATCCACCACCATCACCACCAACATCACCACCACCATCACCACCACCGGCATCACCACCACCAACAACATCACCACCACCAACATCACCACCACCACCAACATCACCACCACAAACATCACCATCACCACCAACATCACCACCACCAACATCACCACCACCAACATCACCACCACCACCAAGAGCACCATCACCACCACCAACATCACCATCACCACCACCAAACTCACCACCACCACCACCAACATCACCACCACTAACATCCGCACCACCACCAACATCACCACCACCACCAACATCACCACCAACATCACCACCATCACCACCACCATCACCACCACCAACATCACCACCAACATCACCACCACCACCACGAACATCACCACCACCACCAACACCACCACCACAACCACCAACATCACCACCACCATCACCACCACCAACATTACCACCAACATCCCCACCACCACCAACATCACCACCACCAACATCACCACCAACATCACCACCACCACCAACATCACCACCCCCAACATCACCACCACGACCAACATCACCACTACCAACATCACCACCACTAACATCACCACCACCAACATCACCACCACCATCACCACTACCACCAACATCACCACCAACATCACCACCACCATCACCAACATCACCACCACCATCACTACCACCATCACCACCACCAACATCACCACCACCACCACCAACATCACCATCACCAACAACATCACCACCACCAACATCACCACCGCCACCACCAACATCACCACCACCACCAACATCACCACCACCAACACCACCACCAACATCACCACCACCAACATCACCACCACCACCACCAACATCACCACCACCACCACCAACATCACCACCACCAACATCACCACCACCACCAACACCACCACCAACATCACCACCACCAACATCACCACCACCATCACCACCACCACCAACAACACCACCACTACCAACATCACCACCACCATCACCACCACCAACATCACCATCACCAACAACAACACCATCACCACCAACAGCACCACCAACATCACCACCACCACCAACACCACCATCAAAGACAAACTATAGAGTTCCCCCCCCCACCGTACGAGCCCTGGAACGAGACCCTTGGGGGGCGAGCCGCTGTTCAGTCTCCAGCAGCAGCAGCCGCCGTGTGGCGCACGATGGGGTGACCAAGCGCCTGAGCGCGCGGCCGCCTTTGTCTCCCCAGCGAGCCCCAGGCGGCCAACATCGCCACCCTGGGCCGGGTGAGCAATCTAGCCGAGACCGGCGACACTCCCGGGGACCAGGCCTCACTACGGCACTTACCGGCGCAAAGCTCCTGTAGGTGTCTGGGGGAGGGGGTCTTGATGAGGTTACACACGAAACTGTTTCCTAGTGCGCTGGTGGAAGAGGAGGTCGCTTATGTCCGACGCTCCGTGTCACTGCCATGGACGGGTGACTTGCGCGCGTGCCTGTGAACACGTCAAAGGCCTTAGCTTGACGCTTTCAGAAAACGTAGCGCGGATAGGCGATCACGTGGGGCGAGCGAGGCTCAGATTCCGTAGAACTGATAAGCAATGCCCGTAGAATCAGCACTGCCCATAGACTCATCACTGCCCATTCGCTAGGAGAAAACCCCAATAAGCTGAAATAGAAACCGAATAAACTTAGAGAGAAACCCGCAAAACGTAAAAAGCTATTGAATGCATGGCTGTGTGTGCTGCTTTGCATTGTCGTAGCTACGTATGCAGTCTGCAAGTTTTTTTAATGTGGGCACGTGCAAATATTGTCTGGGTACATGAAAATATTTCTTTGAAAATGTGTCCTAGATAGTATATTTGTAAGTGTGTGGGTTAATAAAAGTAGAATTGAAACATTAGCACAATGTAGATTTGTATATTGTAGGGTAGAAATGTATTTATGATCTAATATTGGTTTAATAAAATTTATATTTTTACTTAGAATACTTTGCAATGCAATAGACTAAATATAATGCTTGTGTTTTTAAAGAAAATAATATATATTCTTAGCTCTTTCGGTAAAATCATGTTGAATTACTGCAGTCACGAAAGCTTCAAATCAGAAAATAATATATTTACCAGGATTAAAGTTGAGCGAAATGTTATAAAATCTGAGGCTTGGAGAATTGCATGCTGGGAATTAAATTGAGACATGGGAACTTTGGTAATGATCAGGAAAATGCCCTAACAAAAAAGGGAAGTCTGAAATATGTTGGCGTGTAAATCAGCATATCAAATTAAATCCACAGAGGAGGGAGAGAAGGATCCCAAGCATGCGACACTCAGAACCAGAAGTGGCAGAGACTCGGCCGAGAGAGTGGAGAAAGAGAGAGGAAGAGACTTTTCAGGACTTTATTTCCACTAAAAAAGTTAACAAAAAAACATTACAGGAAAAAAACACCTAAATTGAAAATCAATAAAACATCAAACTCTTAACAGCGGTATGTGCATGAAATACAAATGACACCGGGATAGAGGCTGTGGAAACGAGGCGGTGCACGGACATCTCCATGTGCAGCAAAGTTGTTCAAGGGTTTTTCAATTTTATAAAGAATCAAATGTTTTGACATCAGAATGCGATGTGAACAAAATATATTTTTCTCCCCTACATTTTCAAAACGAAATGGCGTTGACATGTCAAACACCTGAATTTGTTTTTTCTTCAAGGATTCTGTTGTCGTAGCTACGTATGCAGTCTGCAAGTTTTTTATGTGGGCACGTGCAAATATTGTCTGGGTTCATGAAAATATTTATTTGAAAATGTGTCCTAGACACTATATTTGTAAGTTAATAAAAGTAGAATTGAAACATCAGCACAATGTAGATTTGTATATTGTAGGGTAGAAATATATTTATCATAGCGATGATCTAATATTGGTTTAATACAATGTATATTTTTACTTAGAATACTTTAGCCATGCAATAGACTAAATATAATGCTTGTGTTTTTAAATAAAATAATATATTTACCAGGATTAAAGTTGTGCGAAATATTTTATAAAATCTGAGGCTTGGAGAATTTCATGCTGGGAATTCAATTGAGACAGAAAGGGGTTAATGCATGGCTTGCAGAGCAGTCGCACGTTACAGAGATCATTGACAAAACAGAATGCGATGTGAACAAAATATATTTTTCTCCGCTACATTTTCAAAACGAAATGGCGTCGACATGTCAAACACCTGAATGAGTTTTTTTCTTCAAGGATGCTGTTGTCGGCTTTCATTAAAGTGTAATGACAGGGTGACACCTGCTGACATCACAGGGTGACACCTGCTGACATGACAGGGTGACACCTGCTGACATCACAGGGTGACACCTGCTGACATGACGGGTGACACCCGCTGGCCTGGCAGGGGCTTCACGGGTAGGGCCACAGAGGTAACAACCAATCAGGGAAGGAGGCGCATCTGGGGCAAAGGCAACAGGTGGGGCTAGCCGAGTTACTCCGGTCACCTGCTCGAAAGGTTCCACGAGAGGGCGTGGCCGGAGGCGGGGCCTAGCCACGCCTCTGGCCACGCCCTCTCGTGGAACCTGCTCCAAGGTTCCACGAGAGGGCGTGGCCGGAGGCGGGGCCTAGCCACGCCTGGGGGGATATAAGGGGGAGCGGACCCGGAGCTCGGGGCTCGTGCGTGGGGTCCCGGGTCCTGGCGTGTCGCCGTTCGCCGGCATCTCTCTCCGTCGTCGTCACGCCGCCAGCCGGAATCGTGGCCAAGAAGGGCCGGCATAGTCACGAGACGTTAACGTGGAAAGTCATTTGGTGAGACGTGCGTAGCGAGCGAGGTAGCGGCGCGTGGTCCGGTGAGAAGGAGCGACGAGTCAAATGAGAGAGGCGCAACGTGAAGTCAGGGGTGGTTCCCCCCCCCCCACCGAGGGAAAAAGGAAAGGGGGCGGATGGCTGAGTGGAGAGCGTGCGGGAACGTGAACGTGGAGAGCGAGTGGCCGGGCAATTTGCAGTTTGACGGCAAACGCCGCAATGGACGTGAGGTTCAGATTGAACGCTAAGTGAGGGCTCGTGGGTAGAACATCGTCAGTGGTGTGACGAACGCCGCTGCAATGGACACATGCGCTACGGGTACATGTCGCTTTTGGTGCAGGTACAGCACGTGGCGACCACCTGCCGGGTCACGGAGAAGGAGCCGGGTTACGTCGAGAGGCCCTGGAAGAGGCAGCTGGGAGGCGGTGTCGCGGCAGGGGCTGGGCACATTCTCAGAGGATTCGCCTTGGTGAGGATGTTGTAGGCGTGCTGACACGCCACCTCCCGTGCTCCCTCCTCGCTGGAGCTCAGAAATGCGGGGAAGATGCTGGCGCCTTCTCCCATCCCGGGAATCGACACCTTATAGAGGAGGCCCGCGGGCATCCCGGGCCCCGAGTGAGCGTGCAGCTCGAAGATCGGGTAGCTGATGCCGGTGGTCCGGCACAGCATCCGCAGCCGCCCCGCCCACGACAGCATGGCCACCTCCGGCAGCGCCTCGAGAGCCACGGGCAGGGGCCGCAGGTGGCGAGGTACCCACCACAGGCACGTGCGTGCCCCCCAGCCCTCAAACAGGCTGTGTGCGGCTTTGCCGGTGGCCGTGCACTCCGGCTCCGGCAGGTCTGGCACCGCTGCCTCCATCTCCTCCTCGTCTTCCGTTGCCGCGGCCGCAGCCGCAGCCACCGTGTGCCACTCCGGGATGGCCCAGTCCACCTTGATGGTCCGGCCCCATAGCTGGAAGTTGATTCGAAGGAGCTTCTTCCGGGCCATGGCGGCCGCGTGATGGCTCCCGTACTCGATGAACGCGTAGCCTCGGTTGAGGGTTTTGTCCCAGCGACAGACGCTCATCTTGACGTCCACCATGCCCTCCGTGGCACCGCTCATCGCCATCATCACCTCCGTTCGCTTCTTGTCTTTTGGCAGCCCCCCAATGAAGAGGCGGCGATTGTCCACGCTGATGCAGACTCCAATGCGGCGTCCGGGACGGATCTCTAATTTGTTGAGTTTCTTGACGGCATCCGTGCCTTGGGCGAGCGTCGCGTAGGTAGCGAACGCATAGCCGCGGGTCTCTCCGCCGTGCTCCATCATGAGGCGGAGCTGGTAGAGCTTCCCCACCGTCTCCAGCACGGGCACCAGCTCATCCTCGTAGAGGTCGCGCGGGATCCTCCCCAGAAACACCTCGCAGCCACGGGCGGGAGGGGGCCCCTGCCAGTCGGGCGGCGGTCCGAACTTCCTCTGTCTGCTCTCCTGGACGATGTTGTACCCCGTGCGCAACATGCGGTCCAGCAGGACCTTCATACAGGCCATGCCGAGCACCGGTGGTTTGGCTGCTACGGTGATGCTGGGGCGGCGGCTTGGGGCCCGGTGGAGCCCTTGACACTCCGCGCGGTCGCCTCGTGCCGGCAAAACCACGGGGAGAATCAACTCCTGAAGAGCCAAATCCCCGGCAGGAACTCGCTCGGCCCAAACCTACAGGGGATAGGAAGAGAGAGGGAGAGAGGGAGAGAGTGGAGAGAGAGATGGATGGAGAGAGAGAGAGAGAGACGCGTTTAAGCAGAGCTACCTATATAAACTCATAATAAAGGTTTTTGGGTTAGATCGCGTTATTTATAAATGTGTCATAACCCCTCCACCACCCGACACGGCCAATTAGCAAAAAAAAAGTGTCACGTTGACAAAAGACAAATAATTCACATTAAAACCATATTTGTGGTTTAGATATGTGGATGACACTTTGGTTGTCTGGCCACATGGTAAAGATACACTTAATGATTTTCTAAATCATCTCAATGCACAAAACCCGGCCATCCAGTTCACCATGGAAATGGAGGTGAATAACACACTCCCATTCCTAGATATTTTGCTTGGAAAAGGCCTAAACGGTAAAATAACACACAGCGTTTACAGAAAGCAAACGCACACTGATGCCTATCTGAATGCAGATTCGCATCATCATCCAGCTCAGAAATCCTCTCTTATCAAGACGCTCATACATCGGGCTAAAACAGTGTCAGATGGTGAAAGTCTAGTGAGAGAGATCAAACACGTTAAAGACGCACTAAGACAGAATGGCTACAATAATGCTCAAATCAACAGAGCACTGAATGCCAAATCACGATCGCAAAGCAATACTGCTGAAAGCGATCAGATTGTTAAAACAATAAAAATTCCATATATCTCAGGAGTAACTGACAAATTAACCCATGTTTTGCAAAAGCAAAACATTACAGTAAGATTTGGTACAGTACACAAAATTCAAAAACTAGTATCTTGCACTAAAGACGCATTACCTAAATTATCAACAGAAGGTGTATATCGGATTAATTGTTTATGTGGCAGATGCTATATTGGACAGACGGGACGTAACATCAGCGTAAGACTAAAATAACATCAGAGAAATATTAAATTATCTCAAACACAACTGTCAGCAGTGGCAGAACATGCTTGTCAACAAGGACACTCAATTGATTTTTATAACGTTGAAGTGTTGTGTAAAACTAATTATTACTGGCAAAGACTAATTAGAGAATCCATTGAAATTGAGAGGAATAAAAATAACTTTAATCGCTCTGACAGCTACAGGCTTAGTGCGGCCTGGAAGCGTATTATTAAATAATACACATTACAATTCCTTATAGGGGAAACACATACTAATAAACGGATTACTAACATAGCATATAATCACTAACACACATTACAACTAATTACTAATCTACAACTCATTACTAATCATAACCATTGACTGATTAATAATCGATTATATAATTACAATACCCCCCCTCCGCCTCTAATCACTGCACCTGATATGAGTTAAATGATGACGTCACCCTGCTGCTGCTCTATTTAAGACCGGGAGCAAGTGGAGAGGGCTTTACCATTCTGACGAATTGCCCGATGATGCCGGATGTATTTACCAGCGAAACGTCACAGTACTACTCAAACTGTAAATGTTGTGGATTCACTCTTCAACACACCGGTGGGCTAAAGTAGTGAACTATTTGTCTTTTGTCAACGTGACACTTTTTTTGCTGATTGGCCGTGTCAGGTGGTAGAGGGTTACGACACATTTATAAATAACGCGATCTAACCCAAAAACTTTTATTATGAATAATATTGGTCGCGAAAGCCTACGTGTTAAACTATATAAACTCGAAAAATCACAATGAACTTAAAAAGAAACCCAAGAAACTGTGTCCTGACTTTTGTACCGCCCTGTATAATAATCATTACCCCTCACCCCCTGTACACCCCCCCACCCTCCGCAGTACCCCTCCTCACTCATCCACTCACTCACCGAGTCGCTCACACATTCACCCACCCATTTACTCGCCCACTCACTCAGCCACTCACCCACCCACACACTCACCCAACCACTCATACACTCACTCGTCCAGTCGCTCACATACTCATCTACACACTCACCCACCCACACACTCACCCAGTCGCTCGCTCACTCACACACTCACCCATTCGCTCACAGACTCACACATCCACCCACTCACTCACCGAGTTGCTCACCCAGTTGCTCACTCACTCACACAGTCACCCACCCACTCATCCACCCACACACTCACCTAGTCGCTCACCTAGTCGCTCACACACTCACCTCACACACTCACTCACTCACCCACTCACCCACACACTCACTCACCCAGTCGCTCACACACTCACCACCCACTCACCCACCCACTCACCCACACACTCACTCACCCAGTCGCTCACACACTCACCACCCACTCACCCACCCACTCACCCAGTCGCCCACACACTCACCTCACTCACTCACCCAGTTGCTCACCCAGTTGCTCACTCACTCACACAGTCACCCAGCTACTCATCCACCTACACACTCACCTAGTCGCTCACCCAGTCGCTCACACACTCACCTCACACACTCACTCACTCACCCACTCACCTACACACTCACTCACCCAGTCGCTCACACACTCACCACCCACTCACCCACCCACTCACCCAGTCGCCCACACACTCACCTCACACACTCACTCACCCACTCACTCACCCACCCACACACTCACTCACCCAGTCGCTCACACACTCACCACCCACTCACCCACCCACTCACCCAGTTGCCCACACGCTCACCCACTCACTCACCTGCTCGCTCACCCAGCCACTCACCCAGCCACTCACTCACAACAATCGCCACTAATTGGCGGTGACGTCGCCACGACGCTTGTGCCAGGGTCACGTGGTTAGCGGTAATCAATTGAAGGTGGAGGGGTTAATTAATTGAAGGTGGAGAGGGGCTTAATTAATTAATTACTGCTAACCACGTGAGCCTGGCACATGCGTCGTGGTCACGTCACCGCCAATTAGTGGCGATTGTTGTGAGTGGGTGGATGTGTGTGGGCGGGTGAGTGAGTGGGTGGTGAGTGTCTGGGTGAGTGTCTGGGTGAGTGGGTGGATGTGTGAGTTGGTGGGTGAGTGGGTAACCCCTCCACCTTCAATTAAGTGAATTAAGGTGGAGGGGTTACCAGCCCCTCCACCTTCAATTAATTAGCCGCTATGGTGGTCGCAAATGCCCTGAGAGAAGAGGCCGATTGGAATTGGCCCTCCACCCCACAGCACTGTCCGGCACCACGGGGAGGTAGGGAGTTGTTTTTGTCAACAACAACAACCGCCATTCGCCACTAATTGACGGTGACGTCACCACGACGCTTGTGCCAGGCTATGTGCACCCTGAGGCCACGTGAAGTGTCAAACGTCCCGCTGGCAGGTCACGGGGCAGACCCAGGTGCCACGGGTCGACTGACTGAGATGACTGGCTGATGCACCACCTGTGCCTCCTACTCCGCCAAACTCACCCACTCACCCAGACACTCATACACTCACTCGTCCAGTCGCTCACATACTCATCTACACACTCACCCACCCACACACTCACCCAGTCGCTCACTCACTCACACACTCACCTATTCGCTCACACACTCACACACCCACTCACTCACCCAGTCGCACGCACACTCACACACCCACTCACTTACCCAGTTGCTCACCCAGTTGCTCACTCACACAGTCACCCACCCACTCATCCACCCACACACTCACCTAGTCGCTCACCCAGTAGCTCACACACTCACCACCCACTCACCCACCCACTCACCCAGTCGCCCACACGCTCACCCACCCACTCACCCACTCTCTCAGCCACTCACCCACTCACTCACCTGCTCGCTCACCCAGCCGCTCATCCAGCCACTCACAACAACCGCCACTAATTGGTGATGACGTCACCACGACGCTTGTGCCAGGGTCACGTGGTAAGCGGTAATTAATTGAAGGTGGAGATGGTTTAATTAATTAATGCTAACCACGTGAGCCTGGCACAAGCGTCGTGGTGACGTCACCGCCAATTAGTGGCGGTTGTTGTGAGTGGCTGGGTGAGTGGGCAGGTGGGTGAGTGGGTGGGCGAGTGGGTGGGTGGCTGGGTGTGTGGGCGGGTGAGTGGGTGGGCGAGCGAGTGGGTGGGCGAGCGAGTGGGTGAGCGAGCGTGTGGGCATGTGGTTGGGTGGGTGTGTGAGTGGGCGACTGGGTGAGTGGGTGGGTGAGTGGGTGGGCGACTGGATGAGTGGGTGGATGTGTGTCTGGGTGAGTAGGTGGGTGAGTGGGTGGGCGACTGGGTGAGTGGGTGTGTGTGTGGGCGGGTGGTTGGGTGGGTGAGTGGACGACTGGGTGAGTGGGTGGGTGGGTGAGTGAGTGGGTGGTGAGTGAGTGGGTGGTGAGTGTCTGGGTGAGTGGGTGGGTGAGTGGGCAACTGGGTGAGTGGGTGGATGTGTGAGTGTCTGGGTGAGTGTCTGGGTGAGTGGGTTGGCGACTGGGTGAGTGGGTGGATGTGTGAGTGTCTGGGTGAGTGGGTGGGTGAGTGGGTAACCCCTCCACCTTCAATTAAGTAAATGAAGGTGGAGGGGTTACCAGCCCCTCCACCTTCAATTAATTAGCCGCTATGGTGGTCGCAAATGCCCTGAGAGTAGAGGCCGATTGGAATTGGCCCTCCACCCCACAGCACTGTCCACGACAACGTTGCCCGTCCGGCACCACGTGGAGGTAGGGAGTTGTTTTTGCCAACAACAACAACAACAACCGCCATTCGCCACTAAGTGGCGGTGACGCCACCACGACGCTTGTGCCAGGCTAGGTGCACCTTGAGGCCACGTGAAGTGTCGAACGCCCGCTGGCAGGAAGTCACGGGGCAGGCCCAGCAGGTGCCACGGGTCGACTGACTGAGACGGCTGAGATGACTGGCTGATGCACCACCTGTGCCTCCTACTGCACCAAACTCACCCACTCACCCAGTCGCTCACTCACTCACCGACACACTCACCCACACACTCACCCAGACACTCATACACTCACTCGTCCAGTGGCTCACATACTCATCTACACACTCACCCACCCACACACTCACCCAGTCGCTCACTCACTCACACACTCACCTATTCGCTCACACACTCACACACCCACTCACTCACCCAGTCGCACACACAATCACTCACTCACCCAGTTGCTCACCCGCTCACTCACTCACACAGTCACCCACCCACTCACTCTCCCATTCACACATACACACTCACACACCCACTCACTCACCAAGTTGCTCACTCACTCACACAGTCATCCACCCACTCATCCACCCACACACTCACCCAGTCGCTCACCCAGTCGCTCACACACTCACCTCACACACTCACTCACCCACTCACCTACACACTCACTCACCCAGTCGCTCACACACTCACCACCCACTCACCCACCCACTCACCCAGTCGCCCACTCACTCACTCACCCACCCACACACTCACTCACCCAGTCGCTCACACACTCACCACCCACACACAGTGTACACACACACAGTGTACACACACAGTGTATACACACACAGTATACACACAGTGTACACACACAGTGTACACACACACAGTGTACACACACACACAGTGTACACACAGTGTAAACACACACAGTGTACACACACACAGTGTACACACACACATTGTGTACACACACAGTATATACACACATTGTACACACACACACACAGTGTACACACATACACAGTGTACACACACACAGTGTACACACATACACACAGTGTACACACACACAGTGTACACACACACAGTGTATACACACAGTGTACACACACACACAGTGTACACACACACAGTGTACACACACACACACAGTGTACACACACACAGTGTACACACACAGTGTACACACACACACACAGTGTACACACACACACACAGTGTACACACACACACATTGTGTATACACACAGTGTACACACACACAGTGTACACACACAGTGTACACACACACATAGTGTACAAACACACAGTGTACACACTGTAAATACACAGTGTAAACACACACAGTGTAAACACAGTGTACACACACACACACAGTGTACACACAGTGTACACACAGTGTACACACACAGTGTACACACACACACAGTGAACACACACAGTGTACACACACAGTGTACACACACACACTGTGTACACACACACACACACACAGTGTACACACACAGTGTACACACATACACACAGTGTACACACACACACAGTGTACACACACACAGTGTATACACACAGTGTACACACACACACAATGTACACACACACAGTGTACACACACACACAGTGTATACACACACAGTGTACACACACACAGTGTACACACAGTGCACACACACAGTGTACACACACACTCAGTGTACACACACACTCAGTGTACACACACACATTGTGTATACACACAGTGTACACACACACAGTGTACACACACAGTGTATACACACACATAGTGTACAAACACACAGTGTACACACTGTATATACACAGTGTAAACACACAGTGTAAACACACAGTGTACACACACACACAGTGTACACACAGTGTACACACACAGCGTGTACACACACAGTGTACACACACACAGTGCACACACACACAGTGTGTGTACACTGTACACACAGTGTACACACACACACAGTGAACACACACAGTGTACACACACAGTGTACACACACACACAGTGTACACACACAGTGTACACACACACACAGTGTACACACACACAGTGTATACACACAGTGTACACACACACACAGTGTACACACACACAGTGTACACACACACACAGTGTATACACACACAGTGTACACACACACACAGTGTACACACAGTGCACACACACAGTGTACACACACACTCAGTGTACACACACACTCAGTGTACACACACACATTGTGTATACACAGTGTACACACACACAGTGTACACACACAGTGTACACACACACATAGTGTACAAACACAGTGTACACACAGTGTATATACACAGTGTAAACACACACAGTGTAAACACAGTGTACACACACACACACAGTGTACACACACACAGTGTATACACACAGTGTAAACACACAGTGTACACACACAGTATATACAGTGTGTATGTACATACATGGTGTATATACGTAAACACAGTGTGCACACACACATTGTGTACACACACACACTCACAGTGTACACACACACACAGTGTACACACAGTGTACACACACAGAGTGTACACACACACAGTGTACACACACTGTGTATACACAATCTACACACACACACAGTGTACACACAGTGTACACACACAGTGTGTACACTGTGTGTACACTCTGTGTGTACACACACACACAGTGAACACACACAGTGTACACACACAGTGTACACACACACACTGTGTACACACACACAGTATACACACACAGTGTGTACACACACACAGTGTACACACAATAATGTCCACGTTGTTGTAGCTGAGCCCACACACCCAAGGGAGGGAGCAATGGAAAATGAATCTAAATCAACTTAAACTCCAATCCCGCTCTGTGACGTCACCACTCAGCATTACTTCATCGGCGTGAAACGCCAGGGGGACGTGTACCTCGCTAGTGACGTCATGTCACCAAGGTATTCCACCGTGCTCTTGAGCGTGACGTCACCTTGCGCTTGGGTCACTGCCGATTGCGTTCCAGTGCCAATCCTTATTCTGGCAAAGCTACGCCCAGTCACTGGCGGCTCATTAACATAATGTACTCGTTAAAGCCGTCGCGAGTTTATTGCGACGGGTTCAGCACTCACGACATATGGGCGCAACATTAACATAATTTATTCACTCGATAATTTAGTTACGGAGCCGCTCATTGTGGGAGGAGCGTGTCTCGTACCCCGGATGTGACGTCACGTCACCTGCTGCTGCGCGACGTCACGAGGTAACAGGAAGCTACACACACACAGTGACACACACAGTGTACACACAGTGACACAGTGTACACACACAGTGTAGATACACAGTGTACACACACACAAAGTGATACACACAGTGACACAGTGACACAACAACAACCGCCATTCGCCACTAAGTGGCGGTGAAGTCACCACGACGCTTGTGCCAGGCACAGTGACACACACAGCGACACACAGTGACACACACAGTGACACAGTGACACACACAGTGACACACACAGCGACACACAGTGACAGTGTATACACACAGTGTACACACACACAGTGTATACAAACAGTGTACACACACAGTGTATACACACAGTGTAGACACAGTGTACACACACACAGTGTACACACAATGTACACACACAATGTACACACACAGTGTACACACACAGTGTACACATACACAGTGTATACACAGTGTACACACACAGTGTACACACACACACAGTGTACACACACAATGTACACACACAGTGTACACACACACAGTGTATACACAATAATGTCCACGTTGTTGCTGAGCTCACACACCCAAGGGAGGGAGCAATGGAAAATTAATCTAAATCAACTTAAACTCCAACTCTGTGACGTCACCACTCTGCATTACCTCATCGGCGTGAAACGCCAGGGGGAGGTGTACCTCGCTAGCGACGTCATGTCACCACAGTATTCACCCCTCCCCCGTCCACCGCGCTTTTGAGCGTGACGTCACCTCCGCTTGGGTCACTGCCGATATCGTTCCAGTGGCAATCCTTATTTGGGCAAAGCTACGCCCAGTGACTGGCGGCTCATTAACATAATGTGTCCGTTAAAGCCGTCGCGCGTTTATTGCGACGGGTTCAGCGCCCACGCCCCCATCCCTCGACGTATGGGCCGGTCTTATTAACATAATTTATTCAATTTTTGATTTAAAGCTTTCGTGACTGCAGTAATTCATATTCTGAGTTTTTTTTTGTAAAGTCACGTTGAAGGGAAACAACAAAATAATAAAATATATATAAAATGTGGGAAGACATTTTCAGATTTATTCAGTTGGAGAGCCGCTCGTGGGAGGGAAGTGACGTCATACTACTTCCTGCTGTCGCGAGGTAACAGGAAGTTGCCGTGTGCGCGCTTGCACTGAAATCCTAGGTGAGAAATTATCATCGTTGTGGTGGTGGTGGTCGTTGTGGTGGTGGTGGTTGTTGTTTACCAAGGTAGAGCCTCTCTCTCTCTCGTAGGGATGTCAGTTGAGTAGCAGCGAGCATGGGAATCGATGTCCAGGTTGGAACTTTACAACACGGGGCCTAGCCACGCGGGGCCTTGCCTCCTGCCCTCGCCTGATTGCCTTCACTTTAATAATCTCGCTTAAGTTTAATTTGTCTTCACCCGGCTCGCCACTTTGTAACTTTGTTTTATTGTAAATATTCACGCAGTTTTTATTTTCGTTCTTTTGTTACCAGGCCAAGCCCGCTTGAGCTGCTATACCGCTCTCGTTATCAGAAGCGACCTGCCCACAACAACACAAGGTGAGGCTTTGTCAACGTGTGTGAATGTTTTGACTTAAAACTGTCGTGACTGCAGGAATTAATATTCTTGGTTCTTTCGGTAAAGTCACGTAGATAGAAAATAAAATAATAAAAATAAATGAAAAATAAAAAAATTAAAATAAAGTAATAAACCCACGACGTTTCGATCGCAACACAAGTGGTCTTTATCTTATTAAATTTAATCTGTTATTTTTATTTTCTATCTACGTGACTTTACTTAAAGAACCAACAATACGTGTGTCAATGTATCTATCACCAGAAAACACACACGGGAGAGAAACCCTTCAAATGCAGTGTGTGTAGGAAGGCATTTTCACAGTCATCTGGTCTTAAATCACACCGGAGAACACACACGGGAGAGAAAGCCTTCAAGTGCAGTGTGTGTGGGAAGGCATTTTCACAGTCATCTGCTCTTAAAAAACACCAGAGTACACACGGGAGAGAAACCCTTCAAGTGCAGTGTGTGTGGGAAGGCATTTGCACATTCATCAAATCTTCAAGTACACCAGAGAACACAAGCATCAGAAGATCCACAAGGAGTGGAGTCTGAAATCAGCTTGTGAAAGTCAAAGTGCCGCAATGAGCCCATCCCTCATGAAACATGAACTGGAAAAAAATCCCAGCTTGGACACTTTTAAAGGTATCGAGGTGAAATATGAAGAGGTGAAGGTGAAATGTGAAGAAGTGATGGTGAAGAGCGAAGAATTGAAGGTGAAATGTGAAAATGAAGATTCAACTCCAAAATGGGACCTTCACATCGATGGAGGCAACGTGAAGCAGGAGGAGAATTCTGACTGAGGCAGAGCGAGGCAACTCCCAGCAGTTTGTGGAAGTGGAGGTGTGGGTGGACTTCCTCCTTGACAATCCAAAGTCAAGTGGAGACCCGGTAGATGTGTAAGCCAGAGACGATGTCGCTACAATAGATGCACCTTTGTCACGGGCCTTTAATGACAAGAACGTGAAGTTGAACAATTTGTGGGCCCATGGGTTGGGTAGATCTGTAACCAGGAGCGAGAGACAATAAGCTCCCAAGCATTCACTATGTTATAACAATTGCATTTACACGGTGCTTGCTTTATCGCCTCAGCAACTCAAAGTTTCGTGTCGTACCTCGTCTGAAACACTCGAAGAGCATCCCCAAGTAGCAGCTGCCCCTGTGTGGTACAAGGTGGTGGCCCTGCACCGGCCTGCATGTGGACAAGAGCCTGTCAGTAGGGGGCGATGATTGATGCGTAATCTCAGTTGTGTTGTTTGTAGGTAATCTTGATTCGAAGCTGTCGTGACTGCAGGAATCCACACTCTTGAGTTATTTCGGTAAAGTCACCACGTGGGTAGAAACATAACAGATCACGGCGTTTAGATCACAACACAAGCAATCGTCATCAGGTGGGACAACCACAGCAATAGAAACTGCTGAAGTAGTAGGTGCCTACTCCAGCAGTTTCTTCTTCTTGCTGCTGTGCTTGTCCCACCTGATGACGATTGCTTGTGTTGCCATCGAAACGCCGTGATCTATTATTTGTAGCGTAATGCTTAGAATTTGATACATTTTGACCCAGACGCCAGCATGCAACGGCCTACTCGTTTTGAATGATGCAACAATAGTACGGTGTACATACACGGTTAAGTAGACGGTGCGTATTTGTAAAATAACTTCTTGTTAATACGATTTAACGTGATGCAGTCAATTTTGCTGCAGTAATTCAATGTTGTTAATATGCCCGTCAATTATTTAGAATGAATACTTGTCTGATTGTGCGCGTAAATGTAACATTTTGTCTGAGGGTCAAACATTGAATAAGTGAAGTTAGGACAAAGTGTGTGTGTGTGTTTTGGAAGTAACCTGTACAGAGAACTCGGGTGAGACCCGTTGTTCTTGTGATACAGGTCAAAGGGTACTTTTGTGTTTCACGAAGCGTCTGCCTCTGGAGCAACTCATCGTCATTGAAATAGGGAGCACGCTCGGATCATTTATCAGTTACAAGGCATACCGCTTGAAAGTTACACGTATAGGAGGAGGTATATTCTCTACAACACGAATTGTAGTTTTGTCTTACGTGTTGACGTAGAGTTTGTCTAACTGGGACTAGAAATGCTCCTTGCTGATTCACGTCTGGATGTTCGTAACCATCGGTTGAAGCAAACCCCACTGCTGTTGTTGAGACGCTGTGCACCAATAATAGTCCAACACATTGACGGCCTTCAGGCCAGGAAAGTCACAACATTTGCACACGAAGGACGCATTCACGCAAGTACCCCATGCTCCGTTTTGAAGTTTTAAAATGAAACATCTTTGAATTGTGTTGTGTTTTGAATTAGATTATTTTATTTCTTCATTAAAAGCTTGTATCAATTTACATCTGGATGACTCCATTGAAAAGGACATTTCGTGTGAATTTTCTCTCGTCATTAAGTAGATGGCCTTGCCGGGGGTTTGGTTCAATGTGGACACAAACAGGGTACATACACAGTGTATACACAGTGTACTACAGTGTACACACACAGTGACACACACAGTGTACACACACACAGTGACACAGTGTGCACACGCAGTGTGCACACACTGTCACAGTGTACACACAGTGACACACAGTGTAAACTGTGTGTGTGTACACACAGTGTACACACACTCAGTGACACACAGTGACACAACAACAACCGCCATTCGCCACTAAGTGGTGGTGACGTCACCACGACGCTTGTGCCAGGCACAGTGACACACACAGTGACACAGTGACACACACAGCGACACACAGTGACACACAGTGTATACACATAGTGTACACACACACAGTGTACACACACAGTGACAGAGTGTATACACAGTGTACACACACACAGTGTACACACACAGTGACACAGTGACACACATAGTGTGCACACACAGTGACACACACACAGTGACACAGTGACACACAGTGTACACACACAGTGTACACACAGTGACACAGTGACATACACACAGTGACACAGTGACATAACCGCCATTCACCACTAAGTGGCGGTGACGTCACCACGACGCTTGTGCCAGGCACAGTGACACACACACAGTGACACAGTGACACACACAGCGACACACAGTGACACACACAGTGACACACAGTGACACACACAGTGTATACACACAGTGACACACAGTGTATACACACAGTGTACACACATGCAGTGTACACACAGTGTATACACACGCAGTGTGTATACACAGTGACACACAGTGTACACACACACAGTGTACACACACAGTGTACACACAATGTATATACGTACACAGAGTGTACATACACACACTGTACACACACAGTGACACACACAGTGACACAGTGTACACACACATAGTGTACACACACACAGTGTACACACAGTGTATACACAATAATGTCCATGTTGCTGAACCCACGCACCCAAGGGAGGGAGCAATGGAAAATGAATCTAAATCAACTTAAACTCCAACTCTGTGACGTCACCACTCTGCATTACCTCATCGGCATGAAACGCCAGGGGGAGGTGTACCTCGCTAGTGACGTCACGTCACCAAGGTGTTCACCCCAACCCCTTTACCGCGCTCTTGAGCGTGACGTCACCTCCGCTTGGGTCACTGCCGATATCGTTCCAGTGGCAATCCTTATTTGGGCAAAGCTACGCCCAGTACTCTTTGGTTCTATTGGGTAAATTCTAGATTTAAAGCTTTCGTGACTGCTAGGATCCATACTCGTTGGTTCTATTGGGTAAAGTCACGTAGGTGAAAATAAAATAAATAAATTGACAAAAAATCACGACGTTTCGGCCACAACACAAGCGCCTTCATCAGGTGAAGGGACGAGACTGTCTGGAGGATAGCGCTGGAGTGGAAGAAGCCACGCTTCGATCACGACCTTTAAGCTGTGTGAGAAGAAAAAGACCAAGCGCCTTGACAAAGGAATTAGCATATAATTTAGCATTGAAATGGCTCATTGAAATAGCTAAGTTAAAGTATACACATCCGCAGAGGTACCCCTTGACAAAGGAATTAGCATAGAATTTAGCATTGAAATAGCTGAGTGATTAGCTTGTAACTGGTCACAGAAATAGCTATGTTAAAGTCAGAGCATATACATTCACCGAGGCACCTAGTACTCATCACGCCCAGTGACTGGTGGCTCATTAACATAATGTGTCCGTTAAAGCCGTCACGAGTTTATTGCGACGGGTTCAGCGCCCACGCCCCCATCCGTCGACATATGGGCCGGCCTCATTAACATAATTTATTCAGTTACAGAGCCGCTCGTGGGAGGGAATTGACGTCATACTACTTCCTGCTGTCGCGAGGTAACAGGAAGCTGCCGTGTGCGCGCTTGCACTGAAATCCGAGGTGAGAAATTCTCATCGTTGTGGTGGTTGTTCTTGTTGTTTACCAAGGTAGAGCCTCGCTCTCTCTCGTAGGGATGTCAATTGAGTAGCAGCGAGCATGGGAATCGATGTCCAGGTTGGAACTTTACAACGCGGGGCCTAGCCAAGCGGGGCCTTGCCTCCTGCCCTCGCCTGATTGCGTTTACTTTAATTATCTCACTTAAGTTTAATTTGTCTTCACCCGGCTCGCCACTTTGTAACTTTGTTTTATTGTAAATATTCACACAGTTTTCATTTTCTTTTGTTAGCAGGCCAAGCCCGCTTGAGCTGCTATACCGCTCTTGTTATCAGAAGCGACCTGCCCACAACAACACAAGGTGAGGCTTTGTCAACGTGTGTGAATGTTTTGACTTAAAACTTTGGTGACTGCAGGAATTAATATTCTTGGTTCTTTCGGTAAAGTCACGTAGATAGAAAATAAAATAACAGATAATAATTTTTCTTTTTTACAATGAAGCAAAAAACCCCACAACGTTTCTATGGCAACATTAATGTTGAAGATGCGAGGGCTTACAGGAATATTTATGACATTTGCCCTCTCATTGCGTGCCATGACAGTGCTGTTTGCACAGTCACACATAGCCACTGTAAGATGATTTTCTCGGTCGTGGTTTTGTTTTTTTGCTTGTTGTGGTTGCACCCGATTCAAGAGCCGAATGCCTCACGGGACTATAACCAAAATAAATCAAACTGAAAATCAAAAAACTGAAACCGCGTGATGAATTTGGGAAAGTTTTTCACTGCATCTCCAAATATATATAAAAGGCAAAGTTGTGATTGTGTGTTGTCTGTTCAAAATGTTTAGCGTACTTCCCGACATGCAACAAACTGGAAATTTGCCATGTGGGTACTTTCCAGACTGTACACCGTGCAAACATTATACAAATACACTTTTGGTTTTTTTAGGGGGGGGAGCTCAATAATGTATAGATTTTTTGCACAGCAAGTGAGCTGTGACGTCAAATCTGTCACGTGACCCGCGTATGTGGAAGCGTCACTCATTGTAGTGTAGCGGTTAGCGTTGTCTGTGTGTGTATCTGTGTGTTTGTGTCTGTGTGTGTCTGTGTGTGTCTGTGTGTGTGTCTGTGTGTTTGTGTGTCTGTGTGTGTGTATCTGTGTGTGTGTGGAAGCGTAACGTATTGTAGTGTATCGGTTAGCGCTACACCGCGCTACGAACCCGGCGACCCGAGTTCGATTCCCGCTCACGGCCATCACCGGCGACGATTATTTGAACCGCTTCTGGGCCTCTCCTAGGTCGAGTCAGCCTCAAACGAGGAACTGCTGTGGTGTGAACATCGCCACTGGGGAGACAAAGGCGGCCAGACGTGGTGGATCCAAGTCCCGGGCGAAGCCAGGTAGTACAGCTAGTCGTGAATACATGAATGAATATAGACGTGTAACTCATGTGTGACTGTTTATATTCATTCCTCCATGGCTCGATACTGACGTGTAGATGGTGTGGATATTCTTATTTTCTGTCTGCAGCTGACGCTGGTCTGATGGAGCAAAGGCCCTCAGCGCAGCAGCTCGGTACGACAAGTCAACAATGCGACCAGCGTGCATACAGCACGGATCGGACTGGAAATTTGACACAGCACCAGAGAACTCGCACAGGAGAGAAACCCTTCAAGTGCACTGTGTGTGGGAAGACATTTTCAGATTCATCGACTCTTAAAAAACACCAGAGAACACACACGGGAGAGAAACCCTTCAAGTGCAGTGTGTGTGTGAAGGCATTTTCACGGTCATCTGCTCTTAAAATACACCAGAGAACACACACAGGAGAGAAACCCTTCAAGTGCACTGTGTGTGCGAAGGCATTTTCATGGTCATCTGCTCTTAAAACACACCAGAGAACACACACGGGAGAGAAATCCTTCTTGTGCAGTGTGTGTGGGAAGACATTTTCTGATTCATCTGCTCTTAAAACACACCAGAGAACACACACGGGAGAGAAATCCTTCTTGTGCAGTGTGTGTGGGAAGACATTTTCTGATTCATCTGCTCTTAAAACACACCAGAGAACACACACGGGAGAGAAACCCTTCAAGTGCAGTGTGTGTGGGAAGGCATTTTCACGGTCATCTGCTCTTAAAAAACATCAGAAAACACACACGGGAGAGAAACCCTTCAAGTGCAGTGTGTGTGGGAAGGCATTTTCACAGTCATATGGTCTTATATCACACCAGAGAACACACACGGGAGAGAAACCCTTTAAGTGCACTGTGTGTGACAAGGCATTTGCATGGCCATCAGTTCTTGAGACCCACCAGAGAACTCACACAGGAGAGAAACCCTTCAAGTGCAGTGTGTGTGGGAAGGCATTTTCACGGTCATCTGCTCTTAAAATACACCAGAGAACACACACAGGAGAGAAACCCTTCAAGTGCACTGTGTGTGGGAAGGCATTTTCAGATTCATCGACTCTTAAAATACACCAGAGAACACACACGGGAGAGAAACCCTTCAAGTGCAGTATGTGTGTGAAGACGTTTTCAGATTCATTTGCTCTTAAAACACACCAGAGAACACACACAGGAGAGAAACCCTTCATTTGCAGTGTGTGTGGGAAGGCATTTCCAGAATCATCTAATATTAAAAAACACCAGAGAACACACACGGGAGATAAACCCTTCAAGTGCAGTGTGTGTGTGAAGGCATTTTCATGGTCATCTGCTCTTAAAACACACCAGAGAACACATACAGGAGAGAAATCCTTCTTGTGCAGTGTGTGTGGGAAGACATTTTCTGATTCATCTGCTCTTAAAACACACCAGAGAACACACACGGGAGAGAAACCCTTCAGGTGCACTGTGTGTGGGAAGACATTTTCAGATTCATCTACTCTTATAAAACACCACAGAACACACACGGGAGAGAAACCCTTCATGTGCAGTGTGTGTGGGAAGGCATTTTCACGGTCATCTGCTCTTAAAAAACACCAGAAAACACACACGGGAGAGAAACCCTTCAAATGCAGTGTGTGTGGGAAGGCATTTTCACAGTCATCTGGTCTTAAATCACACCGGAGAACACACACGGGAGAGAAAGCCTTCAAGTGCAGTGTGTGTGGGAAGGCATTTTCACAGTCATCTGCTCTTAAAAAACACCAGAGTACACACGGGAGAGAAACCCTTCAAGTGCAGTGTGTGTGGGAAGGCATTTGCACATTCATCAAATCTTCAAGTACACCAGAGAACACAGAAGCATCAGAAGATCCACAAGGAGTGGAGTCTGAAATCAGCTTGTGAAAGTCAAAGTGCCGCAATGAGCCCATCCCTCATGAAACATGAACTGGAAAAAAATCCCAGCTTGGACACTTTTAAAGGTATCGAGGTGAAATATGAAGAGGTGAAGGTGAAATGTGAAGAAGTTATGGTGAAGAGCGAAGAAGTGAAGGTGAAATGTGAAAATGAAGATTCAACTCCAAAATGGGACCTTCACATCGATGGAGGCAACGTGAAGCAGGAGGAGAATTCTGACTGAGGCAGAGCGAGGCAACTCCCAGCAGTTTGTGGAAGTGGAGGTGTGGGTGGACTTCCTCCTTGACAATCCAAAGTCAAGTGGAGACCCGGTAGATGTGTAAGCCAGAGACGATGTCGCTACAATAGATGCACCTTTGTCACAGGCCTTTAATGACAAGAACGTGAAGTTGAACACTTTGTGGGCCCATGGGTTGGGTAGATCTGTAACCAGGAGCGAGAGACAATAAGCTCCCAAGCATTCACTATGTTATAACAATTGCATTTACACGGTGCTTGCTTTATCGCCTCAGCAACTCAAAGTTTCGTGTCGTACCTCGTCTGAAACACTCGAAGAGCATCCCCAAGTAGCAGCTGCCCCTGTGTGGTACAAGGTGGTGGCCCTGCACCGGCCTGCATGTGGACAAGAGCCTGTCAGTAGGGGGCGATGATTGATGCGTCATCTCAGTTGTGTTGTTTGTAGGTAATCTTGATTCGAAGCTGTCGTGACTGCAGGAATCCACACTCTTGAGTTATTTCGGTAAAGTCACCACGTGGGTAGAAACATAACAGATCACGGCGTTTAGATCACAACACAAGCAATCGTCATCAGGTGGGACAACCACAGCAAGAGAAACTGCTGAAGTAGTAGGTGCCTACTCCAGCAGTTTCTTCTTCTTGCTGCTGTGCTTGTCCCACCTGATGACGATTGCTTGTGTTGCCATCGAAACGCCGTGATCTATTATTTGTAGCGTAATGTTTAGAATTTGATACATTTTGACCCAGACGCCAGCATGCAACGGCCTACTCGTTTTGAATGACGCAACAATAGTACGGTGTACATACACGGTTAAGTAGACGGTGCGTATTTGTAAAATAACTTCTTGTTAATGCGATTTAACGTGATGCAGTCAATTTCGCTGCAGTAATTCAATGTTGTTAATATGCCCGTCAATTATTTAGAATGAATACTTGTCTGATTGTGCGCGTAAATGTAACATTTTGTCTGAGGGTCAAACATTGAATAAGTGAAGTTAGGACAAAGTGTGTGTGTGTGTTTTGGAAGTAACCTGTACAGAGAACTCGGGTGAGACCCGTTGTTCTTGTGATACAGGTCAAAGGGTACTTTTGTGTTTCACGAAGCGTCTGCCTCTGGAGCAACTCATCGTCATTGAAATAGGGAGCACGCTCGGATCATTCATCAGTTACAAGGCATACCGCTTGAAAGTTACACGTATAGGAGGAGGTACATTCTCTACAACACGAATTGTAGTTTTGTCTTACGTGTTGACGTAGAGTTTGTCTAACTGGGACTAGAAATGCTCCTTGCTGATTCACGTCTGGATGTTCGCAACCATCGGTTGAAGCAAACCCCACTGCTGTTGTTGAGACGCTGTGCACCAATAATAGTCCAACACATTGACGGCCTTCAGGCCGGGAAAGTCACAACATTTGCACACGAAGGACGCATTCACGCAAATACCCCATGCTCCGTTTTGAAGTTTTAAAATGAAACATCTTTGAATTGTGTTGTGTTTTGAATTAGATGATTTTATTTCTTCATTAAAAGCTTGTATCAATTTACATCTGGATGACTCCATTGAAAAGGACATTTCGTGTGAATTTTCTCTCGTCATTAAGTAGATGGCCTTGCCGGGGGTTTGGTTCAATGTGGACACAAACAGGGTACATACACAGTGTATACACAGTGTACTACAGTGTACACACACAGTGACACACACACAGTGTACACACACACAGTGAGACAGTGTGCACACGCAGTGTGCACACACTGTCACAGTGTACACACAGTGACACACAGTGTAAACTGTGTGTGTGTACACACAGTGTACACACACTCAGTGACACACAGTGACACAACAACAACCGCCATTCGCCACTAAGTGGCGGTGACGTCACCACGACGCTTGTGCCAGGCACAGTGACACACACAGTGACACAGTGACACACACAGCGACACACAGTGTATACACATAGTGTACACACACACAGTGTACACACACAGTGACACAGTGTATACACAGTGTACACACACACAGTGTACACACACACAGTGTACACACACAGTGACACAGTGACACACATAGTGTGCACACACAGTGACACACACACAGTGACACAGTGACACACAGTGTACACACACAGTGTACACACAGTGACACAGTGACATACACACAGTGACACAGTGACATAACCGCCATTCACCACTAAGTGGCGGTGACGTCACCACGACGCTTGTGCCAGGCACAGTGACACACACACAGTGACACAGTGACACACACAGCGACACACAGTGGCACACAGTGACACACACAGCGACACACAGTGACACACAGTGACACACACAGTGTATACACACAGTGACACACAGTGTATACACACAGTGTATACACACGCAGTGTATACACAGTGACACACAGTGTACACACACACAGTGTACACACACACAGTGTACACACAATGTATATACGTACACACAGTGTACATACACACACTGTACACAGTGTACACACACAGTGTACACACACAGTGATGCACAGTGACACACACAGTGACACAGTGTACACACACATAGTGTACACACACACACAGTGTACACACAGTGTATACACAATAATGTCCACGTTGCTGAACCCACGCACCCAAGGGAGGGAGCAATGGAAAATGAATCTAAATCAACTTAAACTCCAACTCTGTGACGTCACCACTCTGCATTACCTCATCGGCATGAAACGCCAGGGGGAGGTGTACCTCGCTAGTGACGTCACGTCACCAAGCTGTTCACCCCAACCCCGTTTACCGCGCTCTTGAGCGTGACGTCACCTCCGCTTGGGTCACTGCCGATATCGTTCCAGTGGCAATCCTTATTTGGGCAAAGCTACGCCCAGTACTCTTTGGTTCTATTGGGTAAATTCTAGATTTAAAGCTTTCGTGACTGCTAGGATCCATACTCGTTGGTTCTATTGGGTAAAGTCACGTAGGTGAAAATAAAATAAATAAATTGACAAAAAATCACGACGTTTCGGCCACAACACAAGCGGCCTTCATCAGGTGAAGGGACGAGACTGTCTGGAGGATAGCGCTGGAGTGGAAGAAGCCACGCTTCGATCACGACCTTTAAGCTGTGTGAGAAGAAAAAGACCAAGCGCCTTGACAAAGGAATTAGCATATAATTTAGCATTGAAATGGCTCATTGAAATAGCTAAGTTAAAGTATACACATCCGCAGAGGTACCCCTTGACAAAGGAATTAGCATAGAATTTAGCATTGAAATAGCTGAGTGATTAGCTTGTAACTGGTCACAGAAATAGCTATGTTAAAGTCAGAGCATATACATTCACCGAGGCACCTAGTACTCATCACGCCCAGTGACTGGCGGCTCATTAACATAATGTGACCGTTAAAGCCGTCGCGAGTTTATTGCGACGGGTTCAGCGCCCACGCCCCCATCCCTCCACATATGGGCCGGCATCATTAACATAATTTATTCAGTTGGAGAGCCGCTCTTGGGAGGGAAGTGACGTCATACTACTTCCTGCTGTCGCGAGGTAACAGGAAGTTGCCGTGTGCGCGCTTGCACTGAAATCCTAGGTGAGAAATTATCATCGTTGTGGTGGTGGTGGTCGTTGTGGTGGTGGTGGTTGTTGTTTACCAAGGTAGAGCCTCGCTCTCTCTCGTAGCAGCGAGCATGGGAATCGATGTCCAGGTTGGAACTTTACAACGTGGGGCCTAGCCACGCGGGGCCTTGCCTCCTGCCCTCGCCTGATTGCATTCACTTTAATTATCTCGCTTAAGTTTAATTTGTCTTCACCCGGCTCGCCACTTTGTAACTTTGTTTTATTGTAAATATTCACGCAGTTTTTATTTTCGTTCTTTTGTTAGCAGGCCAAGCCCGCTTGAGCTGCTATACCGCTCTCGTTATCAGAAGCGACCTGCCCACAACAACACAAGGTGAGGCTTTGTCAACGTGTGTGAATGTTTTGACTTAAAACTTTGGTGACTGCAGGAATTAATATTCTTGGTTCTTTCGGTAAAGTCACGTAGATAGAAAATAAAATAACAATAACATAATAAACATAAAAATATTAAATAAAGCAAAAAACCCCGCGTTTTGATTGCAACTCAAGTGGTCTTTATTTAATGTAATTGTTTTATCTGTTATTGTTATTTTCTATCTACGTAACTTTACTGAAAGAAACAAGAATACGTGTGTCAATGTCTATCGGCCTGGTATACTTCCTGTATACCAGGTGAGTTAGTTAACATCTCACCACGGAGAGAGACACGCAAACTCCAGTTTGCCTCGGCTATGTTCGTTGATCCTCAATTAATTACTTGGTGGAGTGAGGAAGCATTCATGCCAAGCAGATGAAGGTGGCCAGGCATGATTCTAGACATGCCACCGCCTGTTTACCCAGTGACAGTGTACAGTTTGTGTTTGCATTAACGTCTATTAACTCTGTTGAACACGGAGGTTATATCGTAACAATAGTTTATTTTTGTTTTCCTCTGGAACTCTTTATATGAATGGAAACAGGAAGTTAACACAGCACACACATTCAGCTGAAGTCGGAACTGTTCATCCCGGCATTCAAGGACATCTGAGCCTGGATTCACACCTCTAAGTTGCGATTGAACATTAATTTATGCATTTCTGCCTAACACAAATAGTATTGTTTTCAACACCCTTTGCTATGTCAGCTGAATTTAGCTCTCATAAATATTCCTTTTGTAGCCAGACAGCCGAAATTGTGTGCTCGGGGTTTTGGGTGAACATTAATTTTGAAGAATCGAGGGCTTCCATGCATGTTTATGACCATTTGCCCTCTCATTGTGTGCCATAACAGCCCTGTGATGAATTTGGGAAACGTTTTTACTGCATCATGAATATATGAATAAGTATAGACGTATAAGTCACATGTGACTATATATGCATTCCTCTGTGCCTCGATACTGTCGTGTAGATGGTGTGGATATTATTTTTTTATGTCTGCAGCTGACCCTTCCTCTGACACTTCCTCTGCAGAATTGGTCTGATGGAGCAAAGGCGCTCGGCGCAGCTCGGTATGACGAGTCAACAATGCGACCGGTGTGCATACAGCACGGATCGTACTGGATATTTCACACGGCACAAGAGAACTCACACGGGAGAGAAACCCTTCAAGTGCACTGTGTGTGGGAAGGCATTTTCACAGTCATCTACTCTTAAAAAACACCAGAGAACACACACAGGAGAGAAACCCTTCAAGTGCACAATGTGCGGGAAGGCGTTTGCACAGTCATCACATCTTCAACTACACCAGAGAACACACACGGGAGAGAAACCCTTCAAGTGCAGTGTGTGTGTGAAGGTATTTCCACATTCATCAAATCTGCAAAGACACCAGAGTACACACACGGGAGAGAAACCCTTCAAGTGCATTTTGTGCGGGATGATGTTTGCACAGTCATCAAATCTTCAAGTACACCAGAGAACACATACAGGAGAGAAACCCTTCAGGTGCACTCTGTGTATGATGGCGTTTGCACAGTCATCACATCTTAAAGTACACCAGAGAACACACACAGGAGAGAAACCCTTCATGTGCAGTGTGTGTGGGAAGGCGTTTGCACGGTCATCTCCTCTTGTAACACACCAGAGAACACACACGGGAGAGAAACCCTTCATGTGCACTCTGCAAGAAGGTGTTTGCACATTCATAAAATCTTCAAGTACACCAGAGAACACAGAAGCATCAGAAGATCCGCAAGGAGTGGAGTCTGAAATCGGCTTGTGAAAGTCAAAGTGCCACCATGAGCCCATCCCTCATGAAACACGAACCGGAAGAAAATCCCAGCGTGGACACTTTTAAAGGTATCGAGGTGAAATATGAAGAGGTGATGGTGAAGAGGGAAGAGGTGATGGTGAAATGCGAAGAAGTGAAGGTGAAATGTGAAGATGAAGATTCAACTCCAAAATGGGACCTTCACATCGATGGAGGCAACGTGACGCAGGAAGGAGAATTCTGACTGTGAGGCAGAGCGAGGCAACTCCCAGCAGTTTGTGGAAGTGGAGGTGTGGGTGGACTTCCTCCGAGACAATCCAAAGTCAAGTGGAGACCCAGTAGATGTGTAAGCCAGAGACGATGTCGCTACAATAGATGCACCTTTGTCACAGGCCTTTAATGACAAGAATGTGAAGTTGAACACTCAGCTCCTAGGTTCAACCTGCAGAGTAAGAGCGGCCAGTCTTTGTGGACCTGTGGGTTGGGTCAATCTCTCACCAGGAGCGAGAGCCAATAAGCTCCCAAGCATTCACGATGTTCTAATGATAATTGCTTTTACATGGTGCTTACTTAATCGCCTCAGCAACTAGGAGTTTTGTATCTCGTCTGAAACTCTCGAAGAGCATCCCCAAGTAGCAGCTGCCCCTGTGTGGCACAGGGTGGTGGCCCTGCACCGGCCTGCATGTGGACAAGAGCCTGTCAGTAGGGGGGGATGATTGATGCGTCATCTCAGTTGTGTAGTTTGTAGGCAATCTTGATTCGAAGCTTAACAGACCACGGCGTTTAGATCACAGCACAAGCAATCGTCATCAGGTGGGACAACCACAGCAAGAAGAAGACTCTGAAATAGGCGCCTACTTCAGCAGTTTTGTCTTCTTGCTGCTGTGCTTGTCCCACCTGATGACGATTGCTTGTGTTGCCATCGAAGTGCCGTGATTTATTATTTGTAGCGTAATGGTTTGAATTTGCTACATTTTGACCCAGACGCCAGCATGCAATGGCCTACTCGTTTTGAATGACGCAACAATACTACGGTGTACATACACTGTTAAGCAGACGGTGCGTATTTGTTAAATAACTTGTTAATACGATGTAACGTGATGCAGTCAATTTCGCTGCAGTAATGCAATGTTCTTAATATGCCCGTCAATAATTTAGAATTAATACTGTGCGCGTGCATGGAACATTTTTTCTGTGACGGTCAAACATTGATTAAGTGATGTTAGGACAAAGTGTGTGTGTGTTTTGGAAGTAACCTGTACAGAGAACTCGGGTGAGACCCGTTGTTCTTGTGATACAGGTCAAAGGGTACTTTTGTGTTTCACGAAGCGTCTGCCTCTGGAGCAACTCGTCTTTGAAATAGGGAGCACGCTCGGATCATTCATCAGTTACAAGGCATACCACTTAAAAGTTACACGTATAGGAGGAGGTACATTCTCTACAACACGAATTGTAGTTTTGTCTTACGTGTTGACGTAGATTTTGTCTAACTGGGACTAGAAATGCACCTTGCTAATTCACGTCTGGATGTTCGTACCTATCGGTTGAAGCAAACCCCACTGCTGTTGTTGAGACGCTGTGCACCAATAATGGTCCAACACATTGACGGCCTTCAGGCCAGGAAAGTCACAACATTTGCAATGAAACATCTTTGAATTGTGTTGTGTTTTGAATTAGATGATTTTATTTCTTCATTAAAAGCTTGTATCAATTCACATGTGGAAGACTTAATTGAAAACGACATTTCGTTTGAATTTTCTCTCGTTAAGTAGATGGCCTTGCCGGGGGTTTGGTTCGATGCGGACTTTCACCTGTTTGGGATTGCGGGATCGAGATAAGGCGACATCGAGCTGCTGGCCGTGCGAGAAGACCGCCGTCTGCAGATCGATTCCAACGTAATCGAACGTCTGTCCCTGCGCCTCCGTCGTCCATACAGGGGGTGCGTAGGTTTGCAGCGCCCCCTGCATGAAAACAACGGAAAGTGCAGTGCTCATCACAGATAGATAAAGTTGTGCGCTTATATTTAAAATGTTATTCTTTTATAAGGTGATGTTGAAATCGAAAAGTGTTTGGCCAGGTCATGATTTCAATCAGATTGATTCATTTATTATGAACCACATCTGAGCTTTTGTGGTCCTGTTGAGCTAAAGTTAGAAAAAGTCCGTGACTATAACTTCGCTCAATATTGTAAACGTGTTTCTATTATTCAGTTATTGTTTAATACAAACTACTTCAGATAATGGGTTTCATGATGTACTTGAATGGCACGTTCGTTGTTCCGGTGTTTAATGGCTTGGACGTCATGGCAAATGGCTTCCATCGATGTGGAAGTCAATGGTGGATGATAATTTGACATTTCGGTGTTGATTTAGAGTAGATTGTTCAACTGTTGAATACCGGGTGGTGAAATGCTTTGCCGAGTACCTGAACTGTTTGACCAAGTGAATTCATGAAGAGTTCGATACGAGTTTAAGCGTCAATATTCTTGCAGAACAACAAAGGTCGGATATTTTAAAGATTCCTGATCGTACGTTTATTGCGACAATGTTCAAGGGGAACACGTGTGGAGGAGAGTTCCGGGTGAAGTCTCCCCTTACCTGGCAACCATGGTGGCTGTCCGCTGATCACTCTCACTCCGTCACAGCTACGAGCTGTAGGGATCAGGATTCTCCACGCTGGCGCTGTTTTAATTCACAGCACCAAGAGTGGAGAGCCTCATCCCTGTAGTGCCCTCCTGTTGTGCCGCAGCATTTACCGCGTAACGAGGCAACGTTTTCATGAGCAGTGCGTTCCACTACACACCCACACGAGCGAACCATGTGCAACAGTGTGCGTACATACAGACACGAACAAACACGCGGGTGCACATACACACACGAGCGCTTACTTGCATACACGGACGAGTGGAGATGCACGCACGAGTGTGGTCACCACCTGGCTAGCTACACTAGTCACGTGATAACTAGTATAGTAAACTATACACTACACTATACACTACTATAGACTACACTATACACTACACTATACTAAACTATACACTACACTATACACTATTATACACTACACTATACACTACACTACTATACACTACACTATACACTACACTAAACACTATTATACACTACACTACACACTACACTATACACTACGCTACTATACACTACACTATACACTACTATACACTACACTACTATACACTACTATACACTACACTATACACTACACTATACACTACTATACACTACACTATACACCACTATACACTACTATACACTACACTATACACTACTATGCAATACACTATTATACACTACACTATACACTACTATACACTACACTATACACTACACTACTATACACTACACTACTACACTACACTATACACTACTACACACTAGTGCTGCACTAGTCCCCAAACTGCAAAGACAAAGGCTCCCCAATGTAGACTGACGCATCCACAGACCCACTCATGGACCCACGGACTCGCACAGAAACCCACGGACTCATCGACTCCCACTGGGCGTGCGCTGTTAGCGAGCACCGGTGAGGATCGTGATGGAACAACACCAGGGGCTGGTGTGGACAGAACCACGGCTGGCCGCTCGTCTCTCACATTCTGATGTTAGCACCCCCACCCACCTCACCACCTCCTTAATTATGGCTGAGTCCACCTAAGTGACGCTCAGGACTGCTTCAGGTAAGGGGCCGACCTTAAATGACGTCACGTGATTTTAGAGGATTTTTGACCCCCCCCCCAATCGTCACACGACGTCACAAAGTCAGACCCCTCCCCCTCAAATATGACGTCACAAAGCTCTGCCCCCCCCCCCCCAAAAAAAATATAAAACATGCTTCAAATCTCTTTAAACTATTGTTGTCATTGTAGTGCGTTGTAAATGTGGCGCTGCACTCTGATGTTGTCGGTAGAAAACATTACAAAGTCTATTTAAGTAGAACGCGTTTATATTTATTTAAAGTTGCGTAATTTGATGTGACGTCACATTTCTCAACCCCCCCCCCCCTTGCCACACATCGTCACAAACGTCTGACCCCGCCCCCCCCCCTCTAGGTGCGTGACGTCATTCACGGACGGCCCCTAATTGTCGCTGGTATTGGCCGTGAGCGAGAATGGCGCAGCGCCGCTAACCGCTACGCCGCGATGGTGCCCTTACCTGCATGAACGGAGACGCGGTCAGACGATGGGTGAGCCGTTGGTGCGGGCAGGACGAGTGATCTTGGGCGTACCTCCTGACGTGGAAAGCGAGGGAGGTCGGAGTGCGCGTGTGAAGAGAGACGGCAAGGGGCGGGAGGAGAGGGGGGCGATCGGACGGAGCGGAAGCAGGAGGACGAGGGCAGGAGAGACAGCGGAGCCTTGGAGGAGTCTAGGCGCGCATGATGGTGAAAGTTGTCGTGGACGCACGCTGCAGAAGAGGAGAAAATCGTCACGCTCGGCGCCACACACAGCCAGACGTAGCTCACCTCATCCGTCTTGCTGACGATGTGTGGGACGACTAGACTCTGATTGTCTTGTAGCTCTGTGGAAAGAAGGAGAGGTGTCTTGGGTCAAACAAGGCCCTCTGCCACCGGTGTGGGCGGGGGGGGGGGTACCCTAGTGGAGGGCTGAGCGTGGGAGTGAGTCGAGGGGAGGATGAGTGGTGGTTGACATGAATTTGAATTCTTATACATGCTATGTATTGTAACATTTATTGTCTTATGGGTTTACATATGGTAGAACATATAGGCTATTAGACGAGGACCAATTCAGTGCTAACATCGTTAACACGGACCCAAATCGTCATCAGGGACCCACATCGTCAACAGTGACCCACAACATGAATATGTTCACGTTTTTATTTGTTGCGGTTGTACCCGAGTCAAGGGCCGCACGGCTCACAGGGCTCTACACCTAACACATGAAACTTAAATTAAACTGAAGACGACGTCTCGCCAGCATGCGTCTATCATCCACGCGTGGATTCTGTCACGCGACTTCCACGATTTCGCCTGAGAGTCTCCTGCTGCGTGCCCCCATAGGTCTTCTCCATCGGTCGCTGGGCTCGCGTAGACCATTCATCCGCGTGGTCCACGTGGTCAAAGAAGAAGTTGGTACCAGCCGAGGCAGCACAACGCCAGTAACACAGACTTATGTTAATGGTCGATAAGAGTGAAGTACAGTACGTCATAACCCACTCATGTCAAATGCTTGCCACAATTCGTCGCTATTGGTCACATAAAGAACTTGGAATTGCTAATGCTGTGCCACCTCAGGTTCTAAGGCAAAGTGAAATGTCTGCTCTGGGCCGGTCAAGGATTCCATTTCTGGGATGAAACTATCTCACATTCACAACACGTGATAAAGCATATAAGCAGTATGCACTGCTGTAACCTTAGCAGGTCCTACCACAGTATGCACTGCTGTAGTGAAAGCAGGTACCACCACGGTATGCACTGATGTAATTATAGTAGGTACCACTAGTTGGTATACCTACTGTAATCATAGCAGGTACCACCACAGCAGTATGCACTGCTGTAGTGAAAGTAGGTACCACTAGTCAGTATACCTGCTGTAATCTTAGCAAGTACCACCACAGTATGCCCTGATGTAATTATAGCAGGTACCACTAGTCAGTATGTACTGCTGTAATCATAGCAGGTACCACCACAGTCAGTATGTACTACTGTAATCATAGCAGGTACCACCACAGTATGCACTGCTGTTATCATAGCATAAAAATATATAACGATACTATTATAGAATGTTAACGAAACGAACATACATTTTTAACTAATTTAGGATAAACATTAAACTTAATGAGTATGGATAAATATACTGCATTAGCATACAGATTAAAATTAATTAGCATACCAAAATTAGCATAGGACAACCGTTGACCAATCGCTGCGCACCATCGCCGGAGACGCGCCCAGGTTTGCCCTTGTGCGTGTGAGTGTTTAGTTTTGTTTTAATTATTTTAATCATTAAAGTTCGCGAGTGTCAAGGTAAGCTACGTTGACTTTTTTTTAAAGCATTTTCTCAAGAGAACCGTTGTTGCTGCTGCTGCTGTTATTGTTGTGAAAGGCTCGGTACACCCTGAGGCCTTGCCTAGACTAGGACAGCCTTGATGTCACGTGGGTCCACACTCTTTGCGTCTTTCGGAAAAGTGACGGAGGTAGAAAATAAAATTTATTTATTATGTTATTAAATTTATATGTACGTTAAATTTAATTTGAAATTTTGATTAATTTAAAATGTATTTTATACCTACGTAATTTTTTTTATAAATGAATATTTTTTTTATAATTTAAATTCATTTTATTTTATACCTACGTTAAATTTAATTTAAATGTGTAATAAATTAAATTTTATTTCATACATATGTTAAATAAAATTGAATTTTTTTGTGAATCAAATTTATTTAAATTTATTTTATACCTACGTTTAATTAAATTTTTTTATAAATTACATTTATTTCAATTTATTTTATTTTATACCTACGTTAAATAATTTTTTTATAAATTACATTTATTTAAATTACATTAATTTTATACCTACGTTAAATTATTATTTTTAGTAAATTTATTTAATTTAAATTTATCTAATACCTACGTTAAATTAAATGTTTTAATAATTTAAATTTATTTTATTTTATTTTAAATTTATTTTATTTCATACCTACACATGTACAGTCATTTTAACTGCTCTGACTGCTACAAGCTAAGTGTGGCCTGGAAGCGTATTATTAAGTAATACATTTTACAATTACAATTCCTTATAGAGGAACCCCATGCTAATGAACTGACTACGTATCTATATAATTAAAAGACCGCACACAGATGTCGCAAAAGTGGACCCCGTTGTCAATGATATAATTTGATGCACGTACAGCAGTTGCTGTATGTACATCATTAAAATTACACCGATTGCAATACGTCACCAAAGACGACACAATTTTAATTTGACCCCCGGGTCTGATCGCGTTAACTGTGCAGGTGGCGGGTCGAGAGGTGACTTGCACGTGTGTGCAGCTTGTTGAATATTGACGTGCGATGACTTGTGGAGAGGAAGAATGATGATGATGGCGATGCAAGTCTTGAAGTCTGACGCTGTTCTCCGAGTCGTGTAGCCTACCGCGTGCGACTTTGGGGATTGCGTAATGTCATTTTAGTTTCCTCTGTGGAACTGTGTGAACAGACACACACATTCACAACTTTGCCTTTGATATATATGATTAGTAATAAATTGTTAATTTAACTACTTTCATGTTGATGGATTGGAAATAGGAATAGCACTGGCTCACCACGGGGCTTATCGCGTGGTATCTGGGCACTATAATTTGACCCCACAGTTTGTGAGTACAGTTTGTGAGTACAATTCCTCGCAAGTTGCGTCCACAGAGACAGACAGACTGACAATGACGTTTCTAGGTAAGAGTAAGAAATTAATCTACGTGTCGAGGAGAGACGAGAGAGCCAAGAGGTCACCTTGGGAGACGGGGCGGCGCGTCAACCTTAGTCACGTGACGGAAGCAGTGTGGGCGTGCCGTGCGTGTGTGTGTACTATGTGTGTGTACTTTGTGTGTGTACTGTGCGTGTACTGTGTGTGTACTGTGCGTGTGTACTGTGAGTTTGTGTGTACTGTGTGTGTGTACCGTGCGTGTGTACTGTGTGTGTGTGTACTGTGCGTGTGTGTGTGTACTGTGAGTTTGTGTGTACCGTGTGTGTGTACTGTGCATGTGTGCACCGTGTGTGTGTACTGTGTGTCTGTGTGTACCGTGCGTGTGTACTGTGCGTGTGTGTGTGTACTGTGCGTGTGTGTACTGTGTGTACACTGTGTGTACTGTGTGTGTACCATGTGTGTGTACTGTGCGTGTGTGTGTAACGTGTGTGGCGGTAGTCTAGCGGTTAGTACGCTGCTTACGAACATAACGACTCGAGTTTGATTCCCGCTCACAGCCAACACCCAGTGACGATTATTTGAACCGGTTCTGGGCCTCCCCTAGGTCGACTCAGCCTCAAATGAGTACCCGGTGTGGTGTACAAACATCGCCACTTTGGGAGACAAAGGCGGTCGGGCACGGTGCTGGCCACCCACCCCGTCGTGTACCGTTCCGGCCTTCATAGGTGGCGCTGCTACTTGCTAACAGCACTTGCCCCAACAGTCTGTTAAGGCTACACGGGGGTTCTTTGTCTTTGTATCACCACCCAGGAGTCACGGAGCTTTTGAGGCTCCGAGCCACGTGGGGATCCACAACAGCGTGAGGCGGTGCCACTCACAGGTGAGACTCGGGGATATGTGATTTCTAATCGATAGCCATCCGTCAGTTAACCCATCGCAACTGCTGAGTCTGTCACGCGACTTCCTCCTTCCAGCGAGCCTTTGACACTTCACATGGCCTCAAAGTGTACCTGGCCTGGCACGGGCGCCACGGCGATGTCACTGCCACTTACTGGCGAACGGCGGTCGTTGATGTCGGTGTCGACGGCGGCCATTGTCATGGTACAGGTGCGCGTGGTGCATCGCTACCCCCGGCAAGACGCTGCGGGAGGGGCCAGGAGGAAGAGCGCAATCGGAGTACCACGATGGAGAGAGAGAGGAGAGGCGGGGATGGGGGAGGACAGAGAGGACCAGGGGGTGGGGGGGATCGACCAGGGGGAGATAGATGGGGTGAGATGAGAGAGCTCGTGAGGCAGAGGGCACAGAGGGAGATGGCCAGAATTGAGAGGGGCGGAGGAGAGGGCGGAGAGAGGCCACGGAGAGTGAGGGAGAATGTGGAGCGGGGGCGGGCGGGAAGAGAGCATGAGACGCGGGCGAGGGAGGGGGCAGGAGGAGGTGGACGGTTGGAAGAGGGGGTCATGGGGCTAGAGGAGGAGCAGTGGGCTCGTAGAGAGCTTGCTCGACGGAGGGGAGGGAGAGACGTGCGCGGGGAACGGGAGGATGCGGGCGGGGCTTTGGGAGCGAGGGAGAACGTGGACCGGGGGGGACAAGAGAGGGAGATGCGGGCGAGGGAGGGCGAGAGGGGTGGACGGGCGGGGGGAGAGGGACCCGGTCAGGCAGAGGGGAGTGGGAGATGTGGTTCAGGCGGCAGAGCGGCGTGTGTAGGACATGGAGGGGGCCAGATTGAGGGCAATGAGAGAGGTAGATAATAGAGTGGAGAGGATGTTAGTAAACAGGCCTCGATTGGAGAGAGAGGCGGCCAGATTGAGGGCAGAGGGAGAGGTGCGTAGGCCAATGGACAGGGGAAGAGCGGAGGTGGACATTGTCAGAGGGGCCGGTGGCCCGGGTGGAGAGCAGCAGATAAGAGAGAGAGCGGGAGAGATGCTAAGGTGGGAGAGAGAGGGAGCACGAAGGAGAGATAACAGAGGGGTAGATAGGGGAGCAGAGAGGGAAAGAGCGGAGGCAGACATTGTCAGATGGGCCGGTGGCCAGGGTAGAGAGCAGCAGATAAGAGAGAGAGCGGGAGAGATGCTAAGGTGGGAGAGAGAGGGGCTTGGAAGGAGGGGAGGGAGAGAGGTAGATAGAAGAAATGAGAGAGAGGTGGCACACAGGGGCATGGAGGGGGCTGGAAGGATCAGAGGTGGTAGAGAGGTAGAAGTGTCGATTGAGAGGGTTAGGCAATACTTGGACAGAGCGTGGAGAGTCGTGGAGGCCGAGAAGGGTCGAGACCGGGGGGCGGGGGGGGAGGTGGTCGTGAGAGACAGAGGAGTCGCGGAGAGAGATAGACGGCAAAGGGAGAGGGGGGAGGGGGGGACAAGAGAAGGGGGAGAGGGGGGAGGGAGGGGACAGTTAATGCACATGATGCGGCATATCGCGAGAGAGAACCGCTTGGTGGGAGTGGTAGATAGGGTGCTGGGTATTGGGAACAGGGGGCGAAGGTGGGTGGACAGAGAGGGAGGGAGAGAGAGAGACAAGACCCCGGCTTGTCGTTGTTGCATCAACGACCGCTGATAGATGATGTTTGCAGGGAGGGGGGACTTTGAGGGGGGTGAGGAGAAAGCAGCGGCGCAGAGATTCAGGCTACACTGCACTACCAACACAGCAGAGACCCCAGTTCGATTCCCGCTCCTGGCCAACAACAACAGTGACGATTATCTGAACCGGTCCTGGGCCACCCTCCTCTAAGCACCGACTCGGTTTCAAGTGACTGGCGGTGTGTTCATGAACACGATTTGGAATTTAAATGCAGCGGGTGTGTGGCGTGGGACTCACACGGAGAAGAACGGAAATATTAAGGATATGTTTTTCAAACGAACGGTTGTGTGGGTTGCGTTGTGTTCATTAAAGTTACTTGCAATTCAAAGACAGGTGTGTTGTTGGTGGTTGTGATGGCAGATGATAACATTGTGAGGAGCAATGCCTGAATCCTTACCATTGGGGTTCCTCTAGAAATGGCAAAAAGCCACTGAGAGTGGCCACGTGGAGGAGAGGCTGCTACTCTGTACAGAGCTGGACCGGTACTACCTGGATCTCTGTGGCATTCAGGAGATCCAGTGGACCGGCTCTGGCTCCAATCATCATGAGGGGTGCAGAGTCCTCCACTCGGGGCAGGAGACTGCCAAACAACAAGGAGTGGCTCTTATTCTGAAAAAAAGAATGAAGGCGGCATGGGAAGGTGGCAGCGAGGTGTGGGAAGCTGTAAGCCCCAGGCTACTTTGGGCTCGCCTCCCCATCAACAGGAGGCAGAGAATGGTGGTGGTGGTGGTGGCTGCTTACGCCCCCACCGAAGATGAACATCAGTGGAGGGATGCAGGCAAGCCCGTGGATTCAGATTCCTTCTGTGACCTCCTGTCACAGGTGTTAGCTAAAAGTGGCTCCTCGGGATAGAGTCATCCTGTTGGGTGACTTCAATGCCCGAGTTGGTGATGATGCAGGCACCTGGTCTGGAGCGATTGGAAGGCATGGGCCAGATCAACTCAATAACAATGGTAGGAGGCTGTTAGACTTCTGTGCAGCCTATGGGCTTGTCATTGCCAACACGCTGTTCTGGCATCTGTGCATCCAGACAACATCATGGATTCACGCCGGGTCCAAGCAAGAACATCCGCAGGACTATATAGCAGTGGACCTGCTAATGCAGGCCCATGTCCTTGACACCAGAACCTACAGTGCTGCTGACCTCACTGACCATTAGCTTTTCATATGTAAGATCTGTGGGCTGGGTAAATCTGCGAGCAGGAGCGAGGTACAATTAAGCTCCCAAGCATTCACTACGTTATAAACAACATATTTGCACTCATAAGTCGCTTGCCTAATTGCCTCAGCAACTCGGTGTTTCGTATCGAATCTCATCTCAAACAATCGAAGGGCGCCCCTAAGTGGCAGCTGCCCCTGCGTGGCACAAGGTGGCCCTCCACCGGCCTGCACCTGGCATGAGTCTGTCGGTACGGGGCGATCATTGACACGTCATCTACATTGTGGAGTTTCCGGATAATGTTTGGAATTACCACAATTTTGACCGTGACACCAACATGCAATGACCTGTGCGTTGTGAGTGACACAATACTCTGTTTGACATCCGCCGTGAAGCAGAACAGCACATAATGTGGTGACTGTTACTGGAGTAGCCAGGTGTGCCTGTCGGATTTGAACTTTGAACCTCTGCAACAAATAGAGAATGCGCTACCATATTCCTGGTTCTTTCGGTAAAGATTAACGTAGATAGAAAACAAAAAAATAAACAAAATAAAAGAAAAAAAAATGAAAAAATGTAATACAAATAACAAATAAAAATAATACATTTAAAAAAATTAATTGATGATAAGATGCCATGGGTCGACTGACTCAGATGACTGGCCAATGCACCGCCTTTGCCCCCCACTACACACACACAGTGTGTACGTACACACACACACAGTGGCTGTACGTACACAGTATGTACGTACATACACAGTGTATACGTACACACTGTGTGTGTGTGCGTACACACACACACAGTGTGTATACACACAGTATGTACGTACACACAATAATGTCCACGTTGTAGTTGCTGAGTTCACGCACCCAAGGGAGGGGGCAATGGAAAATGAAGCTAAATCAACTTAAACTCCATCCATGCTCTGTGACGTCATCACTCAGCATGACCTCATCGGCATGAAGTGCCAGCGGGAGGTGTACCTCGCTAGGGACGTCATGTCACCAAGGTATTCACACTCCCCCAACCCCGTCCACAGCGCTCTTGAGCGTGACGTCACCTCCGCTTGGGTCACTGCCGATATCCAGTGGCAATCCTTGTTTGGGCAAAGCTACGCCCAAGTGACTGAGGTTCATTAACATAATGTGTTCGTATTCTTAGTTTTTTCGGTAAAGTCATGAATTACTGCAGTCACGAAAGCTTTAAATCAAAATATAATGTATTCGTTGAAGCCGTTGGGTTCAGCAGCCACGCCCCATCCCTCGACATAAGGGAGGGGCGTGTCTCTTACCCCGGAAGTGACGTCATGTTACCTGCTTACCCGTGTGATGTCGCGAGGTAACAGGAGGCTGCCGATCCACGCTTGCATTGAAATCCGAGGTGAGAAATTCTCATGGTGGTGGTTGTTGTTGTTTACCAAGGTAGAGCCTCTCTCTCTCTCGTAGGGATGTCAGTTGAGTAGCAGCGAGCATGGGGATCGATGTCCAGGTTGGAACTTTACAACGCGGGGCCTAGCCACGCGGGGCCTTGCCTCCTGCCCTCGCCTGATTGCGTTTACTTTAATTATCTCGCTTAAGTTTAATTTGTCTTCACCCGGCTCGCCACTTTGTAACTTTGTTTTATTGTAAATATTCACACAGTTTTTATTTTCGTTCTTTTGTTACCAGGCCAAGCCCGCTTGAGCTGCTATACCGCTCTTGTTATCAGAAGCGACCTGCCCACAACAACACAAGGTGAGGCTTTGTCAACGTGTGTGAATGTTTTGACTTAAAACTTTGGTGACTGCAGGAATTAATATTCTTGGTTCTTTCGGTAAAGTCACGTAGATAGAAAATTAACTTAAAATAACAGATAATAAATTTAATGAAAAATAAAAAAAATTGAAAATGAAGCAAAAAACCCACGACGTTTCGATCGCAACACAAGTGGTCTTTATCTTATTGAATTTAATCTGTTATTTTTATTTTCTATCTACGTTACTTTACTGAAAGAACCAACAATACGTGCGTCAATGTATCTATCGGTCAAAGACGCTAAGCGCGTGCCGCTGTTGACTCTGAATGTGTGGATGGGAACACCTTCACCACGGGGAGAGAGAGACAGAGACACGAATAGCCTCGGCTATGTTGATGATCCTCGATTCATTATTTGGTGGAGTGAGGAAGAATTAATGCTGAGCAGATGAAGGTGGCCAGGCATGGTGCTGGTCACACCACCACCTGTTTACACATGGCAGTGTGTGACAGTGTCAAGTTTGTGTTTGCAGTAAAGTCTATTAACTGGGTTGAACACGGAGGTTATATCAAAGCAATAGTTTATTTTTGTTTTCCTCTGGAACTCTTTGTAAGAATGGAAACAGGATGTGAACACAGCACACACATTCAGCTGAAGTCAGAACTGTTCATCCCCAGCATTCAAGAACATCTGAGCCTGGACTCACACCTGAGTTGCGATTGAACATTAATTCATGCATTTCTGCAAAACACAAATAGTATTGTTTTCAAAACCCTTTGCTATGTCAGCTGAATTTAGTTTTCATAAATATTCATTTTGTAGTCAGACAGCGGAAATTGTGTGCTTAGAGTTTTGGGTTAACATTCATCTTGAAGATATGAAGGCTTCCAGGCATATTAATGACATTTTCCCTCTCATTGTGTGCCATAACAGCCTGTGGAGAGAAACCCTTCAAGTTGCAGTGTGTGCGTGAAGGCGTTTGCACGTTCATCAAATCTGATGAATTTGGGAAACTTTTTCACATCATGAATATATTAATAAGTATAGACGTGTAAGTCACGTGTGCATTCCTCTGTGCCTGACGTGTAGATGGTGTGGATATTCTTTTTTTCTGTCTGCAGCTGACGCTTCCTCTGCAGATTTGGTCTGATGGAGCAAAGGCACTCAGCGCAGCTCGGTACGACAAGTCAACAATGCGACCAGCGTGCATACAGCACGGACCGGACTGGAAATTTGACATGGCACCAGAGAAGTCACACAGGAGAGAAACCCTTCAAATGTACTGTGTGTAACAAGGCATTTGCATGGCCATCAGTTTTTCAGAACCACCAGAGAACACACACGGGAGAGAAACCCTTCAAGTGCAGTATGTGCGTGAAGGCGTTTACACAGTCATGTAATCTTGTAACACACCAGAGAACACACACGGGAGAGAAACCCTTCAAGTGCAGTGTGTGCGTGAAGGCGTTTGCACAGTCATCTGCTCTTAAAGAACACCAGAGAACACACACGGGAGAGAAACCCTTCAGGTGCACGATGTGCGGGATGGCGTTTACACAGTCATGTAATCTTGTAACACACCAGAGAACACACACGGGAGAGAAACCCTTCAAGTGCAGTGTGTGTGGGAAGGCATTTTCAGATTTATCTACTCTTAAAAAACACCAGAGAACACACACAGGCGAAAAACCCTTCAGGTGCACGATGTGCGGGATGGCGTTTACACAGTCATAATCTCGTATTACACGAGAGAACACACACGGGAGAAACCCTTCAGGTGCACTCTGTGCGGGAAGTCGTTTGCACGTTCATCAACTCTTCAAGTACACCAGAGAACACAGAAGCATCAGAAGATCCACAAGGAGTGCAGTCTGAAATCAGCTTGTGAAAGTCAAAGTACCGCAATGAGCCCATCCCTCATGAAACACGAACCGGACGAAAATCCCAGCTTGGACACTTTTAAAGGTATCGAGGTGAAATATGAAGAGGTGATGGTGAAATGTGAAGAAGTGAAGAGCGAAGAAGTGAAGGTAAAATGTGAAGATGAAGATTCAACTCCAAAATGGGACCTTCACATCATAAAGCAGGAGGAGAATGCTGACTGAGGCAGAGTGAGGCAACTCCCAGCAGTTTGTGGAATTGGAGGTGTGGGTGGACTTGCTCCTAGACAATACAAAGTCAAATGGAGACCCGGTAGATGTGTAAGCCAGAGACGATGTCGCTACAATGGATGCACCTTTGTCACAGGCCTTTAATGACAAGAATGTGAAGTTGGACACTTTGTGGGCCCATGGGTTGGGTAGATCTCTAACCAGGAGCAAGAGCCAATAAGCTCCCAAGCATTCACTATGTTATAATTGCTTTTACATGGTGCTTGCTTAATCGCCTCAGCAACTCGGAGTTTTGTGTCGTACCTCGTCTGAAACACTCGAAGAGCATCCCCAAGTAGCAGCTGCCCCTGTGCGGCACAAGGTGGTGGCCCTGCACCGGCCTGCATGTGGACAAGAGCCTGTCAGTAGGGAGCGATGATTGATGCGTCATCTCAGTTGTGTAGTTTGTAGGTAATGTTTAGAATTTGCTACATTTTCACTCAGACGCCAGCATGCAATGGCCTACTCGTTTTGAATGACACAATAGTATGTTTTACATACACTGTGAAGCAGACTGTGCAACTTTTTTGTAAAAGCTTCTTGTTAATGCGATGTAACGTGATGCAGTATGTTTCACTGAAGTAATCCAATTTTGTTAATGTGCCTGTCAATAATTTAGAATTAATACTTGCTTGATTTTGTGCATACTTGTAACATTTGATCTGTAAGGGTCAAACATTGAATAAGTGATGTTAGGACAAAGTGTGTGTGTGTGTTTTGGAAGTAACCTGTACAGAGAACTCAGGTGGGACCCGTTGTTCTTGTGATACAGGTCAAATGGTGTTTTTGTGTTCCACGAAGCGTCTGCCTCTGGAGCAACTCATCGTCTTTGAAATAGGTAGCACGCTCGGATCATTCATCAGTTACAAGGCATACCACTTAAAAGTTACATGTAGCGGAGGAGGTACATTCTCTACAACACGAATTGTAGTTTTGTCTTACGTGTTGACGTAGATTTTGTCTAACTAGGACTAGAAATGCACCTTGCTGATTAACGTCTGGATGTTCGTACCTGTCGGTTGAAGCAAACCCCACTGCTGTTGTTGAGACGCTGTGCACCAATAAGGGTCCAACACATTGACGGCCTTCAGGCCAGGAAAGTCACAACATTTGCACACGAAGGACGCATTCACGCAAACACCCGGTGCTCCGTTTTGAAGTTTTAAAATGAAACATCTTTGAATTGTCTTGTGTTTTGAATTAGATGATTTTTATTTCTTCATTAAAAGCTTGTATCAATTTACATCTGGAAGACTTCATTGAAAAGGACATTTCGTGTGAATTTTCTCTCGTCATTAAGTAGACGGCCTTGCCGGGGGTTCGGTTCAATGCGAACACAAACAGTGTACACACACACAGTGTACACACACACAGTGTACACACACAGTGTACACGCACACAGTGACACAGTGACACACACAGTGTACACTGTGTGTACACTGTGTGTGTACACTGTGTGTGCACACACAGTGTACACACACAGTGACACAGTGACGCACACACAGTGACAGTGTACACACACAGTGACACACACACAGTGACACAGTGACACAACAACAACCGCCATTTGCTACTAAGTGGCGGTGACGTCACCACGACGCTTGTGCCAAGCACAGTGACACACAGTGACACAGTGACACACACAGCGACACACAGTGACACACACTGTATACACAGTGTACACACACACAGTGTATACACACAGTGTACACACACAGTGTATACAAACAGTGTACACACAGTGTACACACACACAGTGTATATACACAGTGTGCACACAGTGTATACACACAGTGTACACACACAGTGTACACACACAATGTACACACACACAGTGTACACATACACAGTGTATACACAGTGTAAACACACAGTGTACACACACACAGGGTATACACAGTGTACACACACAGTGTACACACGGTGTACATGCAGTGTATACACCCAGTGTACACACACAGGGTACAGACAGTGTATATATACACACACACAGTGTACACACAGTGACACACGGTATACACAGTGTATACACACACACAGTGTATACAGTGTACACACACACAGTGTACACACACAATGTACACACAGTGTACACACACTGTACACACACAGTGTACACATACGCAGTGTACACACACAATGTACACACACACATAGTGTACACACACAATGTACACAATGTACACACAGTGTACACACACACACAGTGTACACACACACAGTGTACACACACAATTTATACACACAGTGTACACATACGCAGTGTACACACACAGTGTACACACACACAGCGTACACACGCAGTGTACACACACAGTGTATACACATAGTGTACACACACAGCGTACACACGCAGTGTACACACACAGTGTATACACATAGTGTACACACACAGTGTATACACAATATACACAATGTACACACACAGTGTACACACACAGTGTACACACACAGTGTACACAGACACAGTGTACACACACAATTTATACACACAGTGTACACATATGCAGTGTACACACACAGTGTATACACATAGTGTACACACACACAGCGTACACACATAGGGTACACACACAGTGTATACACACACAGTGTACACACACAGTGTACACACACACAGTGTACACACAGGGTATACACAGTTTACATACACACAGTGTACACACACACAGTGTACACACACACAGTGACACAGTGACACACAGTGTACACACAGTGACACACACACACACACAGTGTATACACACACAGTGTACACACACAGTGTATACACACAGTGTACACGCACTGTATACAGTGTACACACACAGTGTACACACACAGTGTATACAAACAGTGTACACACATACAGTGTACACATAGACACCTGGGAGCCAGAAATCTTTCTGATGGGCCAAATACTCATTTCACTCATTAAATGCAAATAAATTTATAACATTTTTGACATGCGTTTCTCTGGATTTTTGTTGTTATTCTGTCTCACTGTTCAAATAAATCTACCATTAAAATTATAGACTGATCATTTCTTTGTCAGTGGGCAAACGTACAAAATCAGCAGGGGATCAAAATATATTTTTTATTTTATTGTTTCCATTCTACGTGGTGACTTTACCCAAATAACCAAGAAGATGAATCCCTGCAGTCACGAAAGCTTTAAATCTAAATTGCAAGTGCTTTGAGTGTGTGCACGTGCCGTGTGCGTGTGGAAAAAAATGTACGATACGCTTATGGTGGATATGATTAGGTAATATCGTAGTATCGCCATATCGCGATAACTGTCGGAGTTAAATGTTGTACAATTCTGCAAGAGCGTTCCGAACTTTGATCGCGTTGTGTGAACGTCATCATTTGGAACGAACCAACTTACCGCTTTAAATAGGGGGGGTCGCAGACACGGTAATATTTTTTAAAATATATAAATATATACATCTACAACAGCAATACAATGACGGAGCGACCGTGACTATTACAGATCATTCAGCATATATTGTTTGAGTTTATACAATTCAAATTATGTGATGGAAGTGAAAGTATAAGATTGATAGTTTGAGCATCAACCCTTCGCTGGGAGTGGTAGCTTCCAAGTGCCAATGGCTGACGCCTCAAGCGCGGCTCCCAGGACGCTTCGAAACTGTTCGGAACATAACGACTCCCCACCCCCACCCACCCCACCCTAAACTTGCACGAACAATTCCTCTCGCCCCTTAAAACTCTGAGCAGGATTGAACTCACGCGAACCGGTAAGTGGGTGTTTTGGTTTTAAAATTTTTACGAAAAAAAAAATCCGGTGTTGTGTGACCCCCGTTGCGGCGGTGACACCGTAGGCTGTGGTTGCTCCCCGCCGGGGAAGGCGTCTCCTTCTCGGTAGGCAATCCAGGCCATTCAGGCCCTCCCTGGCGTCTCGGGCCTAGTCTGTCACAAAGAAAATAAACATTTATACATGCTTTGTGGAACTGTTTTCACAGTAAGATACACAGGCAGCAGTCGTAAGAAGAAAGGCTGAAATACAATCGTCAGTAACAGAGGCGTTATGAAAAAGGGCCATTGCACGATTATGCACTACAGTATTTACTTTTAAGGGCAGTGTTATTGGTAAATTTGTAGGGGTTTTTCTCTCGTGATATACCCGTCTTTGTGTTTGTCCTCATGCTTTGGGTTTCGGGCTGTTCCACGCGAGTTTGAAGCCTTTGGTTAAACGAGGTAACACAACGACGGGTCAAGTTATCTCTTGATGCATCACAGCTGTCATAACCCGTACGGTTTACCCCGTATTCTTGTACAGAGACATTGAGTTTTCACGCCCATACGGGGTACAGCCGTTTCAATACGGGCAAAAAAAAAACATGATTTGGTAACATAATATTGTCTGTTTGTGTTTCTACATTGTGATGGGACTCCGTAGGACGAACGTTGATATTTATAAAGACACGTGGTGGCCGATACGGTCTGAATTGATCTGTAATAAGGTAGGGGCACTGATTGATAGGGGGTTGACAGCTACGTGGTGGTGAGTGTACTCGAAGTGAATGTCTATTTGTGTTTCTCCCTTGTGATGGCACTTTGTTGTTGTTTTAGGCGGCTGCGGGACTGTGCAACGTTGGTGAGCGGCATAGGAGCGGTGGGGGCAACATCCATTGTAGAGTACAATGTCACTACGCTCCCACGTCTACGCTACCCTCCTCCACCAAGCCGCCACACGGACGAGCGTGGTGAAGTATGGTCAAATCACGACCCGGGGCGGCGTGGGGAGACCCTCGTCTGGCAATGGATTAACAAATTGGCTCTTACTGTATACCTCCATATATATAAAAATATGCAAGGTTGTGATTGTGTGTGTTGTCTGTTCAAAATGTTTAGCGTACTTCCCGACATGCAACAAAACTGGAAATTTGCCATGTGGGTACTTTCCAGACTGTACACCGTGCAAACATTATACAAATACACTTTTGTGTTGTTTTTTGGGGGGGGAGCTCAATAATGTATAGATTTTTTGGACGGCAAGTGAGCTGTGACGTCAAATCTGTCACGTGACCCTCGCATGTGGAAGCGTCACGCATTGTAGTGTAGCGGTTAGCGCTGTCTGTGTGTGTGTCTGTGTGTGTGTCTGTGTGTGTCTGTTTGTGTCTGTGTGTGTCTGTGTTTGTGTGGAAGCGTAACGCATTGTAGTGTAGCGGTTAGCGCTACGCCGCGCTACGAACCCTGCGACCCGAGTTCGATTCGCGCTCACGGCCACCACCAGTGACGATTATTTGAACCGCTTCTGGGCCTCCCCTAGGTCGACTCAGCCTCAAACGAGTAACTGCTGTCGTGTGAACATCGCCACTGGGGAGACAAAGGCGGCCGGACGTGGTGGATCCAAGTCCCGGGCGAAGCTGGGTAGTACAGCTAGTCGTGAATACATGAATGAATATAGACGTCTAAGTCACGTGTGACTGTATATATTCATTCCTCCATGGCTCGATACTGACGTGTAGATGGTGTGGATATTCTTATTTTCTGTCTGCAGCTGACGCTGGTCTGATGGAGCAAAGGCCCTCAGCACAGCAAGCCGGGACGACAAGTCAACAATGCGACCGGCGTGCATACAGCACGGATCGGACTGGAAATTTGACACAGCACCAGAGAACACACACAGGAGAGAAACCCTTCAAGTGCACTGTGTGTGACAAGGCATTTTCAGGTTCATCTACTCTTAAAAAAGACCAGAGAACACACACAGGAGAGAAACCCTTCAAGTGCACTGTGTGTGGGAAGGCATTTTCAGATTCATCTGCTCTTAAAACACACCAGAGAACACACACGGGAGAGAAACCCTTCAAGTGCAATGTGTGTGGGAAGGCATTTTCAGATTCTACTACTCTTAAAAAACACCAGAGAACACACACGGGAGAGAAACCCTTCGAGTACAGTGTGTGGGGGAAGGCATTTTCAGATTCATTTGCTCTTAAAACACACCAGAGAACACACACGGGAGAGAAACCCTTCAAGTGCAGTGTGTGTGGGAGGACATTTTCAGATTCATCTACTCTTAAAACACACCAGAGAACACACACGGGAGAGAAACCCTTCAAGTGCAGTGTGTGTGGGAAGGCATTTTCAGATTCATCTCATCTTCAAAGACACCAGAGAACACACACGGGAGAGAAACCCTTCAAGTGCAGTGTGTGTGGGAAGACTTTTTCAGATTCATCTACTCTTAAAACACACCAGAGAACACACACGGGAGAGAAACCCTTCAAGTGCAGTGTGTGTGGGAGGACATTTTCAGATTCATCTACTATTAAAACACACCAGAGAACACACACGGGAGAGAAACCCTTCAAGTGCAGTGTGTGTGGGAAGGCATTTTCACAGTCATCTAGTCTTAAATCACACCAGAAAACACACACGGGAGAGAAACCCTTCAAGTGCACTGTGTGTGGGAAGGCATTTTCACGGTCATCTACTCTTAAAACACACCAGAGAACACACACGGGAGAGAAACCCTTCAAGTGCAGTGTTTGTGGGAAGACATTTTCATGGTCATCTGCTCTTAAAAAACACCAGAGAACACACACGGGAGAGAAACCCTTCAAGTGCACTGTGTGTGTGAAGGCATTTTCACAGTCATCTGCTCTTAAAACACACCAGAAAACACACGGGAGAGAAACCCTTCAAGTGCAGTGTGTGTGGGAAGGCATTTTCACAGTCATCTGGTCTTAAATCACACCAGAAAACACACACGGGAGAGAAACCCTTCTAGTGCACTGTGTGTGGGAAGGCATTTTCACAGTCATCTGGTCTTAAATCACACCAGAGAACACACACGGGAGAGAAACCCTTCAAGTGCAGTGTGTGTGGGAAGGCATTTTCACAGTCATCTACTCTTAAAAAACACCAGAGTACACACGGGAGAGAAACCCTTCAAGTGCAGTGTGTGCGGAAAGGCATTTGCACATTCATCAAATCTTCTAGTACACGAGAGAACACAGACAGGAGAGAAACCGTAGAGGTACACTCTACGTGGGATGTTTGAACAGTCATCAAATCTTATAGTACACCGGAGAACACAGGTGCACTCTGCGGGAAGGCGTTTGCACATTCATAAAATCTTCAAGTACACCAGAAAACACGGAAGCATCAGAAGATCTGCAAGGAGTGGAATCTGAAATCAGCTTGTGAAAGTCAAAGTGCCACAATAAGCCCATCCCTCATGAAACAAGAACCGGACGAAAATCGCAGCTTGGACACTTTTAAAGGTATCGAGGTGAAATATGAAGAGGTGATGGTGAAGAGGGAAGAAGTGATGGTGAAGAGGGAAGAAGTGAAGGTGAAATGTGAAGATGAAGATTCAACTCCAAAATGGGACCTTCACATCGATGGAGGCAACGTAAAGCAGGAGGAGAATTCTGACTGTGAGGCAGAGCGAGGCAACTCCCAGCATTTTGTGGAAGTGGAGGTGTGGGTGGACTTCCTCCGAGACAATCCAAAGTCAAGTGGAGACCCGGTAGATGTGTAAGCCAGAGACGATGTCGCTACAATAGATGCACCTTTGTCACAAGCCTTTAATGACAATGTGAAGTTGAACACTTTGTGGGCCCGTGGGTTGGGTAGATCTCTAACCAGGAGCAAGAGCCAATAAGCTCCCAAGCATTCACTATGTTATAATAATTGCTTTTACACGGTGCTTGCTTAATCGCCTCAGCAACTCGGAGTTTTGTGTCGTACCTCGCCTGAAACACTCAAAGAGCATCCCCAAGTAGCAGCTGCCCCTGTGTGGCACAAGGTGGTGGCCCTGCACCGGCCTGCATGTGGACAAGAGCCTGTCAGTAGGGGGCGATGATTGATGTGTCATCTCAGTTGTGTGGTTTGTAGGTAATGTTTAGAATTTGCTACATTTTCACTCAGACGCCAGCATGCAATGGCCTCGTTTTGAATGACAATAGTATGTTTTACATACACGGTGAAGCAGACTGTGCAACTTTTTTAAAAAGCTTCTTGTTAATATGATGTAACGTGATGCAGTATATTTCACTGCAGTAATCCAATTTTGTTAATATGCCTGTCAATAATTTAGAATGTATACTTGTCTGGTTTTGTGCATACTTGTAACATTTGATCTATAAGGGTCAAACATTGATTAAGTGATGTTAGGACAAAGTGTGTGTGTGTTTGAAAGTAACCTGTACAGATTACTCAGGTGAGACCCGTTGTTCTTGTGATACAGGTCAAAGGGTACTTTTGTGTTCCACGAAGCATCTGGCGCAACTCATTGTCTTTGAAATAGGTAGCACGCTCGGATCATTCATCAGTTACAAGGAATACCACTTAAAAGTTACACGTATAGGAGGTACATTCTCTACAACACGAATTGTAGTTTTGTCTTACGTGTTGACGTAGATTTTGTCTAACTAGGACTAGAAATGCACCTTGCTGATTCACGTCTGGATGTTCGTACCTATCGTTTGAAGCAAACCCCACTGCTATTGTTGAAACGCTGTGCACCAATAATGGTCCAACACGTTGACGGCCTTCAGGCCAGGAAAGTCACAACATTTACGGCACACGAAGGACGCATTCACGCAAGTACCCCATGCTCCGTTTTTAAGTTTTAAAATGAAGCATGTTTGAATTGTGTTGTGTTTTGAATTAGATAATTTTATTTCTTCATTAAAAGCTTGTCTCAATTTACATCTGGAAGACTTCATTGAAAAGGACATTTCGTGTGAATTTTCTCTCGTCGTTAAGTAGACGGTCTTGCCGGGGGTTCGGTTCGATGCGGCCCTTTACCTGTTTGGGATTGCGGGATCGAGGTAAGGCGACACGGAGCTGGCCGTGCGAGAAGACCGCCGTCTGCAGATCGATTCCAATGTAATCGAACGTCTGTCCCTGCGCCTCCGTCGTCCATGCAGGGGGTGCGTCGGTTTGCAGCGCCCCCTGCATGAAAACAACGGAAAGTGCAGCGCTCATCACAGATAGATAAAGTTGTGCGCTTATATTTAAAATGTTATTCTTTTATAAGGTGATGTTGAAATCGGAAAGTGTTTGATGATTTCAATCAGATTGATTCATTATTATGCAACACATATCTGAGCTTTTGTGGTCCTGTTGAGATCAAGTTGGAAAGAGTCCGTGACTATAACTTCGCTCAATATTGTAAACGTGTTTCTATTATTTAGTTATTGTTATTTAATACCAACTACTTCAGATAATGGGTTTCAAGATGTACTTGAATGGCACGTTCATTGTTCCGGTGTTTAATGGCTTGGACGTCGTGGCAAACGGCTTCCATCGATGTGGAAGTCAATGGTGGATGATGATTTGACATTTCGGTGTTGATTTGGAGTAGATTGTTTAACTGTTGCATACCGGGTGGTGAAATGCTTTGCCGAGTACCTGAACTGTTTGACCAAGTGAATTAATGAAGAGTTCGATACGAGTTTGAGCGTTAATATTCTTGCGGAACAACAAAGGTCTGATATTTTAAAGATTCCTGATCGTACGTTTATTGCGACAATGTTCATAGGGAACACGTGTGGAGGAGAGTTCCGGGTGAAGTCTCCCCTTACCTGGCAACCATGGTGGCTGTCCGCTGATCACTCTCGCTCCATCACAGCTACGAGCTGTAGGGACGAGACTCTCCACCCTGGCGCTGTTTTAATTCTCAGCACAAAGAGCGGAGAGCCTCATCCCTGCAGTTCCCTCCTGTTGTGCCGCAGCATTTACCGCGTAACGAGGCAAAGTTTTCATGAGCAGTGCGTTCCACTACACACCCACACGAGCGAACCATGTGCAACAGTGTGCGTACTACACTACTATACACTACACTATACTAAACTATACACTACACTACTATACATTACACTATACACTACACTACTATACACTACGCTACTATACACTACACTATACACTACACTATACACTACACTAAACACTACACTAAACACTATTATACACTATACAATACACTACTATACACTACACTATACACTTATACACTACAATATACACAACTATACACTACTATACAATACACTATTATACACTACACTATTATACACTACACTATACACTTATACACTACAATATACACTACTATACACTACAATATACACTATTATACACTACACTATACACTTATACACTACAATATACACTACACTATACACTACACTATACACTACACTATACACTACTATACACTACACTACTATACACTACTACACTATTATACACTACACTATACACTTATACACTACAATATACACTACTATACAATACACTATTATACACTACACTATTATACACTACACCAGGGGTCGGGAACCTTTTTGGCTGAGAGAGCCATGAAAGCCACATTTTAAAATAAATGTCCGTGAGAGTCATATACTTTTTTAACACTGAATACAACTAAATGCGTGTATTTTTAACTAAGACCAATTTTAGAATATAATAAGTCTCTGAATGTATCCTTTTTAATAACGTTATACCAACAACTAATAATAAATAAAATACTTCTTACCATTCATGCGACTTCTGGTGCTGCATTGTTTTGCTGATGGCTTTGTAGTCTGGTTGTTACGTGGTGAGGTTAAGCTTCATGCAGGCGTTGAGGCTTTAATCCGTTAAACGGGATCGTAGGTTGATCTTGATGTTTTTTAGATGTGAGAACGACTGCTCACATGAATACGTAGAACCAAACATGGTCAATAAAGCAATACTCACACGCTGCAGTGTGTGGTATGTGACAGGAAGCGCGTTCCATGTTTTGACAATCAGCTGGTCTGCAGGTTGAAGTTTTTTCATTTCTGTCCACTTGTGTTTGCTCGCCAGCTCTGCTTGCTGTTGTTCAAGTCTTTCCAAAGCTTCATTCAGTGACTTGAACTTATTCACCCACATGTCTGAAGCCTTCAGGTCAGCAACTTCCAGCTCAAAATCTCTGATGGAGACACCAGGGATGTAACTCAGGTCGGCTTTGTCCACTGAACACTCGTGTGGATGAGTGATGAACTTGAAAAGACGAGTGTGCTCAGGAAATTCTCCAAAGCGTGCTTTGAATGACTGCTGGAGATCAGATGTGAAGCCAGCTAGCTGCTGGAGATCAAAATGTTAAACGGGGTCACTTGCTGTGCACGCATCTTTAAATTCTCTCAGTTTTTCATAGTGCAGTAAACGACCTTTTTCAATATCCACGATGAAGAGTTCCAGCTTGTTTTCAAATGCAAACACTGCTTGTTGAAGGGATAAGACTTTCCAATGCCTTGCATTTTCACATTGAGCTGGTTCAGATGTCCAGTCATGTCCACAAGATAGTACAACTTCAGGAGCCACTCAGTGTTAGCTAGCTCAGGATGCTCGACATCTTTCATTTCAAGAAAATAAATACAAACCGCCACTTCTCTCAAATGTTTCTTGCCGTTGATTTTCACACCTGATGATGACTGCTTGTGTTGCAGTCGAAACGTCGTGAGAATCCTCTACACTTGTTAAATTAGCGCTCGTTTACCATTGATTTACTTATTGTTACCGAGACTATCCTTGCCAAATTACTTGTTTAAGAGATAGCAACTCGCCAGGTGTTTAAGAGGAGAAACCAAAGAGGCAAATTGCTGGGAGATACGGCCACAGGCCGAAGAGTGACGCACCTTGAATGTCGTCATTCAAGGTGCGTCACTCTACGTATGAATGTACTCGTCGTCGCTATTAAATCATTGTTTAGTGTCGAGCAAGGGCGGGCACGTCCAAGTTGTTTCCCACTGAAGCAAGTGAGTGGTGGGTGTTGATTGGTTACTCGCGATGAGCACCTGCCCCAAGTCTGTTATGGCTACACAGGGGGGGTTTCTGTCCTTGCCTTTGGTCAGAATCAGAATCTCAATCAATATTCACACTGGAGGAATACGATGAACTATAAAGCTCGTTCTCACAGATGTTCAGTACCCTTGGTTCGCCTCGTAGACCGCGACCACTTCGGCCCAAGCGGCTGTGGATGAGGACCTCGCAGGCTTCTCAGAATCCGGAGTCAAAAGGGAGGGAACCGGGGGCGGAGGAAAAAAAAATTGTGAAGCGTGCCGCTAAGCACGCTCCTCACGTACAGCTGCAGAGACGAAGATGCCCCCCTGGTAGCCTTGGGCCGGAGCCGTGCTGAAGACCAGCACGGCACACCACGCCTGGCCACCTTTGTCTCCCCTATGCTGATGCCTTCAAGGGGAGGTCTCCACATTGGTAATGTTTTAACGCGTTAAATCAGATGCTGTCATCGTTTCGAGTCTGAGTGGATGTAGAGGAGGCCCATGACTTAAAAAAAAAGAACTCAACAACTGGAATATAAATTCGCGTTCATCCTCTAGCGACGCAACAGCCCTGCCGACTCCCCACACGGGAATCTACACACACAGCGACACTCGCTCCACTCGCCATGTCAGTGTCTTTCTGTGCAATCTTCTCGTACGAGGTCATTCTTCGGGAATCTTGAGCACCGCAAGAACGCGGCTATTTGGCTGACGGCACGGCACGTCACGTGCTCCGTGGCGCACGAATCGGAGAGGAGCCCAGCACACGAAGCACTAGCACGCGCCTCGCGCACCCTTATGAACAGACTGTTGGTAGAAGGTGCGCACACACACACCCCAACAAATACACTTCATACATGACACGCATGAATACGAATGTAAATACATGTTCTGCCGTCCAAATATTGATTTCAGATACCAAGTTGTGTGTGTGTGTATGTGTGTGAGTGTGTGAGTGTGTGTATGTGTGTGTGAGTGTGTGTATGTGTGTGTGTAAGTGTGTGAGTGTGTGTATGTGTGTGAGTGTGTGTATGTCTGTGTGTGAGTGTGTGTGTATGTGTGTGAGTGTGTGTAAGTGTGTGTGTGTATGTGTGTGTGAGTGTGTGTATGTGTGTGTGAGTGTGTATGTGTGTGTGTGTATGTGTGTGTGAGTGTGTGTATGTGTGTGTGTGAGTGTGTGTATGTGTGTATGTGTGTATGTATGTGTGTGTATGTGTGTGTATGTGTGTGTATGTGTGTGTGTGCGTGTGTGTGTGTGTGTATGTGTGTGTATGTGTGTATGTGTGTGTGCGTGTGTGTGCGTGTGTGTGTGCATGTGTGTGTGCGTGTGCGTGCGCGCGTGTGCGTGTGTGTGTGTGCGTGTGTGTGTGTACGTGTGTGTGCGTGTGTGTGTGCATGTGTGTGCGTGTGCGTGCGTGCGTGTGTGTGTGTACGTGTGTGTGCGTGTGTGTGTGCGTGTGCATGTGTGTGTGTGTGTGCGTGTGTGTGTGCGTGCGTGTGTGTGTGTGCTCGTGTGTGTTGGGTGTAAGCCAGGCGGGGCGGGTGGGACGAGCGTGTGGATTGAGCATTGCGCTCGGTCAGTAACTCTGTGGACCTGTTCGCTGGCGGGTGGTGGATTACAAGGCAATGAGATTTGCCCTACTGGTCGGCAGCCAAGTACCAGTGTTGTGTGCGTGTGTGGTGGGTGGCGGGGGGTGACTGAAACAATTCCACAACAGGCGAAACACACATGGACACTGTCGGGAATAATTCTGCACTCGTCCATTCGATCAGCTAATTGGACTTCCTGAGTGTCCGAGCGTTCGGATATCGAGGGTTCAAAACGGGAGGGCCCGGACGATAATCCACGCGACCACGGGGAGATCACGCAAACTCCAAATACACGTGTGTCAGAGGGTCAGGGTCGCACCCACGACATCCTGCATACCTGGCGAGGTAGTTAACATCTCCTAGACACTGTGATGATGATGATGATGAGAGAGAGACACGCAGACTTCAAATATACAGCAGCAGCAGGCGTCAGGGTCGGGGTCGAACCCACGACCTCCTGTGTACCTGGCGAGGTAGTTAACATCTCCTAGCCACCGTGATGATGATGAGAGAGACACAGACTCCAAATATACAGCAGCAGCAGCAGGCGTCAGGGTCAGGGTCGAACCCACGACCTCCTGTATACCTGGCAAGGTAGTTACCAGATCGCATATTGTACAGGCCATCTTGTCAATCCACTGCTGGATGAGGGCCTCCCCACACGGTGAGGGTTACATGAGCATACTTCACCACGCCAGCCAGTGCACGGTTGGTTAGGCGGGGGAAGGGGTGGACGGGGCAGTTAAAGATATCTCACTCTTGATTTGATACATCACTCACCGCTCATGTTGGGCACGGCTTGGAACTGAATTCAGGTTGCTGCTGGGTTCATATCGAAGTGCGTTAACCACTGGGCCACAACTCTACGTAAACAGCGAGGGAAAAAAGTATTTGATCCCCTGCTGATTTTGTACGTTTGCCCACTGACAAAGAAATGATCAGTCTATAATTTTAATGGTAGGTTTATTTGAACAGTGAGAGACAGAATCCAGAAAAACGCATGTCAAAAATGTTATAAATTGTACTCTTTGGTTCCGTTCGGTAAGTCACAGAGGTAAAAAAATCTAAAAAAAATCACGACGTTTCGGCCACAACACAAGTGGCCTTCGTCGGGTGAAGGGACCGTGCTGTCACGAGGACAGCGTTGGAATTACGATTCCAACGCCGCCTTCGTTTAATTCGGCGAGGTTTTAGAGATTGAGAGGGTGGACGGCGCGTTGCGAGGTTCACAGGACGCCCCACTCCCGCGCCACCTTCTCGAATGAGTCCCGAGGCAGAAGTCCAAGGGAAAGACAAAGACGGATGCGGTGGTGGGTGGTGGGGGGGGGACACAACAACAAGGAATGGATCCAGTGACCATCACGAGGCCGTGCGGCGAGGCTACGCACCGACACACGTTGACCGTCAACCCCCCCACCACCACCCCGAGCGGCTCAGGGAGCGGGCGGGTCGGCGGGCCCAGCCCACACCGATGGGACGGGTGGGAGAGACGGAAGTGGGAGTCGGCCAAGCAGGCGGTCGGAGGTGTGGGGGTTGACTTGAGGGCGAAGCGACAACCGTGCTCCTGCCTGGCCGAGCCCCCGGCGGGTAGTCGCGGCGGTGGCGGGGGTGGGGGCAGTCAGCCCCGACTTAAGAGCCGCATGGCTCACAGGGCTATACCTAAATAAATGAAACTTGAAAACTTGTTCCATATGATTGGAGGAGACTTCTACCGGGTGCTCCGGGTTCCTCCCACCTGCAAACACGCGTTGGCTGCCCGATAACACCTCAATGTATAGAGGCCTGCAGAGCTTGGGCAATTGTCGGTATCGTTGAGCTCCCTCCTCTCTCCTTGCCTCTCTTCCCCGACGAGAGAGCGCGCGGACGCTGAGCGGAGGCGTTGAGTAACAAGTCCACATCATCATTACCTCTATTTACGGGGGGGGGGGGAATGAGTACCTTGGGTTGAGGAGGTGGAAGAGGTGGAAGAGGTGAGAGAGCGACCCCCTTCAGCTCAGCTCAATGTTCACCGCGCCCACCGAATCCTTTCTCGCCCCGTGCCACGCGCGATGGCGATGTACACACCCCCCCCCCCACCCGGGGTATATTTATTTGCACCGCCAAGTTGCCTACACCCCGAGTGTTTGTTTACATCACGGCGGCGACGTTTACACAAGCAACTCTTAACAAAAGCGGCACCGGGACCGAGTGGGGGGGCAATGGGGATTGGGGTTCCCGGGCCCCCCGGACAGGGCAGAGACGCGTGGCGGCGATCGGGCGGCGAGGTGGAAAACCTTCTCGACGGATTCGCGCGACTTCCGACGAATTAACTCGGCGTCTTGAGAGTCACGTGTCAAACGATGGCCGCCGCGTGTCCGCTCCGCCTCGAAGGCGGCACGAGGACCACCAAGCGGAGACGATCGTCGCGCATCAAGCGGCCGCCCACGCATCGTGGGCGGCCGCGCGGCTCTCCGCTCAAAGGGCAGGAAACGAAAACGCGACTGGCGAAGGAAACCCGATCCTCTCGGCTCTGTCCGATCCCCCCTCTTCGTGGGCCGCGAGCCTCCCCCCCCCCCCCCTCGGGCGACGCGACACGTTTACCGGACGTTTGCGTGCCGGAATCCGGCGAAGGTGGCAAAGGTCGTAAGTTCGAATCCTCGTTTCGGCGGCGGTCGACCGAGCCCGATATCCCTCCGGGGGGTTGACAAAATGAGCGCCACTCTGCGGGGAAGATCGACAGTGCTTTTGCCCTGTGGACGGACTCGTCCTCGTAGCTGCAACGTGGAATTCCCACGCTCCGTGGCTCTGCAGGGCTACGAACAGCACACGCCTCGACGCTCGCTCGAGAAGCAAATCGCTCCGACCACGCCTTGCGTTTCGTTTCCCTCGAGCCGCTTGCGGCGTTTCCCATCGTGCGGCAGTTCTGACGCAGCCAGCTGAGATCTCGTGAGAGAGACGTCCCGAGCGGTGGGTGGGGGGGCGGGGGGCGAGGGGCCCCCCACAGAAGCTTCAGGAAGTTCACATTCTTTGGTTCCATCGGTAAAGTAACGTAGACAGAGAAATAATAATAATAATAATAAAGTGAATACAAATATAACGAGAATAAAAACCGCGATGTCCCCATCGCGACGCGAGCAGTCGTCATCAGGAAGGGGGTGGGGGGGTGACGTCGACCGCCCGCGTTGCCTTCGGAACGTCGCCGTTCTTGCTCTCATTATTTTTTTATTCGCTCCATTTGTTATTTCTCTATCCGCGTGAGTTTAACCGAAAGAACCAAACAACACAGAACTTCCCGCGGCCGCGGGAAGTTTTAAGTCTTCAGGAAGTCGCGGTGAGTAAAGTTAGGAGGGGTGGTGGTGGTGGGGGGGGAGGGGGGCAGTTAGAGCAGGGCCGGGGGGAGCGGAGGGAGGGAAGCCGAGAGGCGGTGACTCAGGGCGCCCGGCCCTCTAGGAGCCGCGCCTGAGGTGGCCGCGCTTGGGTAGCCCCGGGCCTCATCCTCATCATCCATCGCTTGCCACCCGGGATCCATCGCAGGCCACCCGGGATCGATCCGCCACGCCAACGAGCCCTGCGCCGAACAACGGCTCTGCCTCTGCTAACCCCTCCTGCTGCTGCTGCTGCTCCTGCTGCTCCTGCTGCTGCTGCTGCTCCTGCTGCTGCTCCAGCTGCTGCTGCTGCTGCTCCTGCTGCTGCTCCTGCTCCTGCTGCTGCTCCTGCTGCTGCTGCTCCTGCTGCTGCTCCTGCTGCTGCTGTTGCTCCTGCTGGAGTTTCTGGAGCCGGTACGCGACCTGCAGGAGCCGCCGGTACACCGTGGCCTGCGACTCGGGCGTCTGGTCGCTCGCGAGGCCCTTGAATGACGCGGAAGGATCGGCCGCCGCTTCCGCATCTTCCTCTGCTTTGCGCTCCTCCTCCTCATGCTCCTCCTCCATCTCATGTTCATCTCCCTGCTCTTCTTCTTCTTCCACCCGCTGCTCTTTTTTTTCATCCCGGGGTCTCGTGCGCTGGACGCGGGGACCACCTGACGCGCCAGTGGGGACCAGCTGGCCGCTCGGCCGATCGGCTGACACCTCCGACGGTGCGGAGGTTTCAGGGTCCCCGTCTGTGTCCGCCTATTATACAAGCAGCAGCAGCAGCAACAGCAGCAACAGCAGCAACAGCAGCAGCAACAAACAAATATGAATTATATTCTTAGTTCTTTCGGTAAAGTCACCACGTTGAAGGGAAACAATAAAATAATAAAATATATAAAACAATAAAAATTCTCACGACGTTTCGACCAAAACACAAACGGTCATCATCAGGTACGTCGTGAGATTTTTTTTTATTGTTTTATATATATTTTATTATTTTGTTGTTTCCCTTCAACGTGGTGACTTTACCGAAAGAGCTAAGAATATGAATTACTGCAGTCACGAAAGCTTTAAATCAAAATATGAATTAGTTTTCCCTACGATTCCAGACTTATGGGCCACCCAATGTAGGCCACACACGGAGTATTTTATAATGGCACGAGCTTTACTACTAACCGGCTTCGCCCGGGAGTTGTGGAGTCTTGCCTTGGGATTAATTTAATATTCCCTTTTATTTGACTGACAAAACCTGACGAAAAAATTGATGCTCGCAAGAAATAAAAAAGCCGAGACAAATCAATTTAACTAAATCGGATAAAAAAATCGATTTAAAGCTTTATAACTGCAGGGATTCATCTTTATTGGTTCTTTCGGTAAAGTCACCACCTGGAATGGAAATAAAATAATAAAAAGAAAACATAATAAAATATAATTCTCACGACGTTTCGGCCACAACGCAAGTAGAAGAAGGCTACTTGTGTTGTGGCCGAAACGTCGTGAGAATTTTATTTCGTTTTATTTTTATTACTTTATTTCCATTCTACGTGGTGACTTTACCGAAAGAACCAACAAGATAAATCGGACGTCTTTCAATCGAGGAAGTTCAACCTTAACCAGGCGACCCGGGAAGGGACCGTGACGTGGCGAGCTGAAAATCGGGCGTAAGCTGTGCAAATTTCACGACGTCAGAGAGTCAGCGTTGGAGAGGTTTTGCCGCTTCACGCAAACGGATGGATCTTCCGCTTCATATTTAAGCGTGAGCTGAAAATAGTCGCGTCAACTTAGAACATCGAGACAGCTTTTGTTCGGGATGCACGGCCTACGCGGAGGGTTGGGGGGGGATGCGTGAGGTCAGCAGGCACTCTGCGTGACGCTGCCGCATGCCGGTGACATCACGGATGCGACATCGCCGCTCACTTGCCGTGCACTGTGTGTGAGTGTGTGTGGGCTGCTGTGATTTACTTTGTGCTATTTATTATTTTACCAGGTAAGGGCCACCGAGCCATACGGCTCTCATTTCAGACGCGACCTGGCCACAAACGATAGCCCGGTGAAGTGGCTTTTCAAGTGGAAATGTACAGTGGCCAAATACTCTGAACGCGTGTTCATAAATGCGGAGGGGAAAAAAACCGGAGAACCCGTAGAAGAACCTCCATGCCCACAGGGAGAGAGAGAGAACACGCAAACTCCAAATATGTGGGCGTCCAGGTCAGGATCGACCCCGTGACCTCCTGGCGCTTTGCGTGTACGCTGCGTGGGGGGGGTTAATCCCGGGTGAGGCCACTGCCCTGCGTCTCGCGATGTCCCCGTGTCCCCAAGTGCGAAGAGACGCAGAGGCCGGCGGGAGACGGCGAATATGAATCGTCGCGTCTCACCGTTCCCGACGAGGCTCGGCCGCTCCCGGACTCCGTGGAGGGCGAACTGCACCCAGGCACCGTCCCTGTACAGCGCAGACACAGAGATGATGCACACGAGACAAAGGTCCCCCCATCACGAAGAATTGCGTGGAGTTCACACACGCAGACACGACACAAATTCACGCGCAGACATTAAAGCGAAACACCGACAGAAATTCGCACAGGCACAAATTCGCGCGCGTAGACACGCGCACGAAAATGCAGAGACGCACACACACACACGCAGACACATTTACACGCACGCAGATGCGCCAACACAAATTCACACACGCACACAGACGCGAGCTCGCACACACAGACACGCGCGCAGACGCACACGCGCTGGGAGAGCCACGCGGACACCGCCATGGACGCGAGACGTGGCTGACAGTGCTGCCTCGTTACGGTGGCGCCGATCGAGCCGCAATTAAAATGCGCCGCCCGCCATTTCCCAGTAATCACCTCCTTCTCGCTCCACAGGCGCGGGGACCATGCTCGTCCGAAAGCAGGGCGAATCACCGATGCCGCGAGCGGACGGCGCCGTTTTGCCGTCAAGCGCCGAGCCGGGGCCGCTCCTGGGGCTCCGATGTCGCGAGGCGAAGCCCGGGGCCGGCTCCGTGTCCGCTGGGCCATACTCCTGGGGGGGCCCGTGTGGAGGCCCGCCAGGCCCCCACTGCATGGGACTTAATCCCAACTGCTGCTGCTGCCACGGGTCTTCAACCCCGAACCGGGGCCTGGGGGTTGAGTGCCCACGATCGTCAAGGAGGCTGTGCTCAGTGGCGTCCGGCTGTGAGGGCCTCAGAGTCTTGGGCCCGCGGTCCGAGTCCCGACGGCGCGCGAGCGGCCCAGGGCCCAGGGCCTCGTTGGGGGCGAAGTCGGAACGCTCCATGAGGCGACCTGCGCTGGGCCCCGTGGGAGAACGGTGAATGTGAGGAGGATCACCATGAAGTGACCTGCGCTGGGCCCCGTGGGAGAACGGTGAACGTGAGGGAGGATCATTGAGGAGACCGCAGCCCCTCCTTGGCCGCCGCGGGGGAAGGGTCGCGAAGTCGAAGCCGGCGTGGAAACACAGGTGGGTAAGTAGACGCTCAAACGTCTGTCTGTAGGGATGTTGGGGTGTGCGCTGGGGCATAACGGGGTGTAGGGGTTGATGGGGCGTTTTGGGTGGCAGCGTGTGGGTGCAAACGGGTGTGCAGAGTTCAAGTGTCAAGTTGATTTTGTGTGACCGGGGTGAGACCTCAAGAGACCAGGATAACTGATTTGCAAGAGTGACCTGGGGGTCGTGGCAATGACAAAAAGAATAACGTAAGAGTACAGCAAAATGAAGCCAATTGAAGCCAGAAGCAAGACAACTCAATTTTAACCCACTTCCCAATGTGGTATCAAACTTGGTAAACTTATGTCATACTGATGACAATACCATATTCTATCATTAAAAATCAAATAAAAACGTATTTTTTTTAAACATTCTTTTTTACGTGTTATGTTTCGGCTCGGCTCTAATTGTCCACGCTCAACTGACGTTGGCTGTGAATGACCACGGTCCCCTTACGTTGTGGCGAGCTTCTGCGGCCACATTAGTGCGGTGCATTTCATTAAAGCGCGTTTTTTATAATACTTATTTGACAGGTTTTTGCGTACGTACTCAACGGATGACCCCCTAGCTGCGCTGCGCTACCAACAACCTGTCGACCCTAGTTCGACTCCCGCTCCTGGCCAACATCAGTGACGATTATCTGAACTGATCCTTGGCCTCCCCCTAGATCGACTCAGCCTCAAATGAGTTACCTGTTGCAATGCGTAAACATTGACACCCGCCCCCCTCGTGTTTCCGTGCCGGCCTTCACAGGTGCTCGCTAACAGAACTTGCCCCGACAGTCCGTTAATGCTCCACGGAATATATCGTTGTCGTAAAGACCACCACCACCACCAACCACCACCACCGGCCCCACCGTATAACATTTAAACAATTGTTGGGCGTCAACTGCTGTCGCGAGTGGTTATCGCACCTGGCCCCCCACGAGTTCCAAATTCCCGGCTCGCGACGAATACGAGCGCCTCCCCTAGGTCGACTCAGCCTTAAAACGAGTACCTGGTGCGGTGTGTAGACATCGACACGGGGCGAGAGAGAGAGGAGAGAGGAGAGAGAGATGTAGCAGCTGAGCGTGGTGCTGGCCACCCACCGCCGGCCTCTCGCGTGTCCCGGGGCGACCTTCACAGCAGCAGCAGCAGCAGCTTGCCGACGGCACTTGGCCCCCCAAAGGTTCAGGTCACGTCGGTTATAAAATCACTTCGTTCTAGATCTGAAGCCAACGTGACTGCAGGGATTCGCAGGCTGTGGTTTTTTTTTCCGCTAAAGTCAGGTAGTAGGTTAAAAATAAAATAAATTAAATAAATTAAAACTAAATTCTAGATTTAAAGCTTTCGTGACTGCAAGGATCCATACTCTTTGGTTCTATTAGAAAACAAAGCGCCTTGACAAAGGAATTAACATATAATTTAGCATCTGCGGATGTGTATACTTTAACTTAGCTATTTCAATGAGCCATTTCAATGCTAAATTGTATGCTAATTCCTTTGTCAAGGCGCTTTGTTTCTCTCACACAGCTTAAAGGTCGTGATCTAAGCGTGGCTTTTTCACTCCAGCGCTGTCCTCCAGACAGTCTCGTCCCTTCACCTGATGAAGGCCGCTTGTGTTGTGGCCGAAACGTCGTGATTTTTTGTTATTTTATTTTCACCTACGTGGTGACTTTACCCAATAGAACCAAAGAGTAAATTAAAACTAAATTCTATCACGACGTTTCAGGACGCAACCACAACAAGGGTCCTTCACGTTGTCTCCCCCCCCCCCCAACCTGAAGGTCGCTTTGGGTTGCGCGCGAAACGTCGTGATGAAATTTTAGTTTTCATTTATTTTATTTATTTTTGTTACCTACGTGACTTCACCGGAAAAAAACAAACTAAAGAGTGCAAATCCCTGCCGACACAAAATCTTTCAAATCTACAATCATATCGATTACTTGTCTATTGCTTATCGATCAATACGATGCCCCTGAACTTGCGCGTGCTCCCCGATCCCCCCTCGTCTCTAAATCCGAGCGTCCTATGTGACTTCACCGGAAGAAAAAAATAAAGAGTGCGAATCCCTGCCGACACAAAATCTTTCAAATCTACAATCATATCGATTACTTGTCTATTGCTTATCGATCAATACGATGCCCCTGAACTTGCGCGTGCTCCCCGATCCCCCCTCGTCTCTAAATCCGAGCGTCCTATGTGACTTCACCGGAAGAAAAAAATAAAGAGTGTGAATCCCTGCCGACACAAAGTCTTTCAAATCTATAATCATATCAATTACTTTTCTATTTTTATATTCTTAGCTCTTTCGGTAAAGTCACGTTGAGGGGAAAAAATAAAATAAGAAAATATATATAAAACAATTCTTATTGTTTTATAAATATATTATTATATAAATTTTTTTTTATTTTTTTTATAATAAAACAATTTTTATTGTTTTATATATATTTTATTCTTTTATAGCTTCCCTTCAACGTGACTTTACTGAAAGAGCTAAGAATATGAATTACTGCAGTCACGAAAGCTTTAAATAAAAAAATACTTGTCTATTGCTTATCGATCAATACGATGGCCCTGAACTTGCGCGTGCTCCATGATTCCCTCCCCCCTCGTCTCTAAATCCGAGCGCTCCCCACGCCGCTCTGCGCAAATCTTCGTCGTCGTCGGCGGCGGCGAGAAACTCCCTGGGAGGCAGAAGATAAGTCCACGAAGTTCCGGGCGCGCACGCAAACAAGCGGCCAATCGCCATCAGGTAGGGGGTCAAACCGCAGCAGGAAACAGTCGCTCAAGTGGGCGGTAGGCTGCCTCTTGCTGTGGTTGTGTCCCTCCCTCCCCCCCACCCGCCACCACCTGAAGGAGGACGCTTGGGGTCGCGCCCGTAACGTCGTTATAACCTATTGCGCGGGTTATCTTGTTACTCGGATTTTTTTTCTGTTATGTTTTCTGCAAATTGATGAAAAAAATTTACCCCCAGGAACGTACGCTACATTCATATCATTAAGTCAATAGTAAATTAGGTTTAGATTGACATTGTTTCGCCTAACGTCGCGTTTTTCAGGGACATATCCCCAAAGTAGAGGCCTTACCATATTTCTACATAAATTCATGGAAGCTATAAACAAACCATAAAAAATTTTGATTTAAAGCTTTCGTGACTGCAGTAATTCATATTCTTAGCTCTTGGGTAAAGTCACCACGTTGAAGGGAAACAATAAAATATTTAATTGTTTTATATATTTTATATTATTTTATTGTTTCCCTTCAACGTGACTTTACTGAAAGAGCTAAGAATATGTCGTTATTTAATTTTAAGTTTTCATTCATTCGTTAATTATTTTACCTAGGCGACGCAAGCGATGTTAACCGTGGCTGCTGCTGCTGCTGTGGTGGTGCGAGGTGGCGGCTGCTTGGGGTGGGGTTGGGGTGGGGTGGGGGGAGACTTTCATCCAGCAGAGGGTTGATCATGGCTGATGGTGTCATCGTCGTCGTCGTGATCGTCAAACGATGTCGCCGTGGTGTTTGCCGGCAGAAGCATGGTGGAGGAGGAGGAGCAGGAGGATGAGGAGCAGGAGGAGCAGGAGGAGCAGGAGGAGGAGCAGGAGGAGGAGCAGAAGGAGGAGGATGAGGAGCAGGAGGAGGAGGTCGCCGCCGCCTCCTCTCTGCGTCACTGCGGCCGTGGCGGCGTGGAGCGGCTTCACCTCAACGTGAAGACGTCGCTCAGTCACACGCGGCGGGGGGGAAACAACAACAGCAATAACAACAATAACAACACAACAATAACAATACAACAATAACAACACAACAACAATAACAACACAACAATAACAACAATAACAGCAACACAACAACAACACAATAACAACAAAACAACATCAACCACAAAAATAACAACAATAACACAACAACAATAACAGCAACAACAATAGCAACAACAATAACAATAAAACATCAACCACAACAAAAATAACAATAACAAAACAACAATAACAAAATAACAATATTAACTCCCTCAGCAACTCCCTCACTCCTCACCTGGCGTGTCGTCTTCCTCTTCCTCACCTCTTCTCTCCCCACCTCTTCTCTCCTCACCTCTTCTCTGCTCACCTCGCCTCACCTCTTCTCTCCTCACCTCTTCTCTCCTCACTCCGCACCTCAACTTGCTGCTTCTCTGCTCCTCACCACCACCACCAAACTCCCCCACCCGTGGGCACGTGACTGCCCCACCCCACCCGTGGGCATGTGAAGTGACAAAGTGACATCACGGGTACAGCCACAGAGGTAACAGCCAATCAGGGAAGGAGGCGTATCTGAGGCAAAGGCAACAGGAGGGGCTAGCCGAGATGCTCCGGGAACCTGCTCGAAGGTTCCACGAGAGGGCGTGGCCGGAGGCGGGGCTTAGCCACTGAGTGGGGGGGGGGTGGAAGGCGCGCGCCAAATTAACCCCTAGGCGGTGTCTGCCAGCCGCCAGCTGTCAGTCAGAGAGGGCGCTGGTGGGGGGTGAAGGCAAACGAGAGAGAGAGATGGGGGAGAGATTGGGGAGAGATTGGGGAGGGAGAGATGGGGGAGAGATGGGGGAGGGGAGGGAGATGGACAGGGAGAGAGAGAGGGAGGGATGGGGAGAGATGGGGGAGGGAGGGAGAGATGGGGGAGAGATTGGGGAGGGAGAGATGGGGGAGAGATGGGGAGAGAGGGAGAGATGGGGGAGAGATGGGGGAGAGATTGGGGAGGGAGAGATGGGGGAGAGATGGGGGAGAGATGGGGAGAGATTGGGGAGAGATGGGGGAGGGAGAGATGGGGAGAGATGGGGGAGCGATGGGGGAGGGAGGGAGAGATGGGGGAGAGATTGGGGAGGGATTGGGGAGAGATCGGGGAGAGATTGGGGAGGGAGAGATGGGGGAGAGATGGGGGAGAGATGGGGGAGAGATTGGGGAGAGAGAGGGAGGGGAGGGAGATGGACAGGGAGAGAGAGAGGGAGGGATGGGGAGAGATGGGGGAGGGAGGGAGAGATGGGGGAGAGATGGGGGAGAGAGTGGGGAGAGATTGGGGAGGGAGAGATGGAGGAGAGATGGGGGAGAGATGGGGGAGAGAGAGGGAGGGGAGGGAGATGGACAGGGAGAGAGAGAGGGAGGGATGGGGAGAGATGGGGGAGGGAGAGATGGGGGAGAGATTGGGGAGAGATTGGGGAGGGAGAGATGGGGGAGAGATGGGGGAGAGAGGGAGAGATTGGGGAGAGATTGGGGAGGGAGAGCTGGGGAGAGATTGGGGAGAGATGGGGGAGGGAGGGAGAGATAGGGAGAGATGGGGGAGAGATGGGGGAGGGAGAGATGGGGGAGAGATTGGGGAGGGATTGGGGAGAGATGGGGGAGAGATGGGGGAGAGATGGGGGAGAGATTGGGGAGAGATTGGGGAGGGAGAGGGAGGGGAGGGAGATGGACAGGGAGAGAGAGAGGGAGGGATGGGGAGAGATGGGGGAGGGAGGGAGAGATGGGGGAGAGATGGGGGAGAGATTGGGGCGAGATTGGGGAGGGAGAGATGGGGGAGAGATGGGGGAGAGATTGGGGAGAGATTGGGGAGGGAGAGGGAGGGGAGGGAGATGGACAGGGAGAGAGAGAGGGAGGGATGGGGAGAGATGGGGGAGGGAGAGATGGGGGAGAGATGGGGGAGGGAGGGAGAGATGGGGGAGAGATTGGGGAGGGATTGGGGAGAGATGGGGGAGAGATTGGGGAGAAATTGGGGAGGGAGAGATGGGGGAGAGATGGGGGAGAGATGGGGGAGAGATTGGGGAGAGAGAGGGAGGGGAGGGAGATGGACAGGGAGAGAGGGAGGGATGGGGAGAGATGGGGGAGGGAGGGAGAGATGGGGGAGAGATGGGGGAGAGAGTGGGGAGAGATTGGGGAGGGAGAGATGGGGGAGAGATGGGGGAGAGATGGGGGAGAGAGAGGGAGGGGAGGGAGATGGACAGGGAGAGAGAGAGGGAGGGATGGGGAGAGATGGGGGAGGGAGGGAGAGATGGGGGAGAGATGGGGGAGAGATTGGGGAGAGATTGGGGAGGGAGACATGGGGGAGAGATGGGGGAGAGATGGGGGAGAGATTGGCGAGAGATTGGGGAGGGAGAGATGGGGAGAGATTGGGGAGAGATGGGGGAGGGAGGGAGAGATAGGGAGAGATGGGGGAGAGATGGGGGAGGGAGGGAGAGATTGGGGAGGGATTGGGGAGAGATAGGGGAGAGATGGGGGAGAGATTGGGGAGAGATTGGGGAGGGAGAGGGAGGGGAGGGAGATGGACAGGGAGAGAGAGAGGGAGGGAGGGAGAGATGGGGGAGAGATGGGGGAGAGATTGGGGAGGGAGAGATGGGGGAGAGATGGGGGAGAGATTGGGGAGAGATTGGGGAGGGAGAGGGAGGGGAGGGAGATGGACAGGGAGAGAGAGAGGGAGGGATGGGGAGAGATGGGGGAGGGAGAGATGGGGGAGAGATGGGGGAGAGATGGGGGAGAGATGGGGGAGGGAGGGAGAGATGGGGGAGAGATTGGGGAGGGATTGGGGAGAGATGGGGGAGAGATTGGGGAGAAATTGGGGAGGGAGAGATGGGGGAGAGATGGGGGAGAGATGGGGGAGAGATTGGGGAGAGAGAGGGAGGGGAGGGAGATGGACAGGGAGAGAGAGAGGGAGGGATGGGGAGAGATGGGGGAGGGAGGGAGAGATGGGGGAGAGATGGGGGAGAGAGTGGGGAGAGATTGGGGAGGGAGAGATGGGGGAGAGATGGGGGAGAGATGGGGGAGAGAGTGGGGAGAGATTGGGGAGGGAGAGATGGGGGAGAGATGGGGGAGAGATGGGGGAGAGATTGGGGAGAGATTGGGGAGGGAGAGATGGGGAGAGATTGGGGAGAGATGGGGGAGGGAGGGAGAGATGGGGAGAGATGGGGGAGAGATGGGGGAGGGAGGGAGAGATGGGGGAGAGATTGGGGAGAGATGGTTGAGAGATTGGGGAGAGATTGGGGAGGGAGAGGGAGGGGAGGGAGATGGACAGGGAGAGAGAGAGGGAGAGATGGGGAGAGATGGGGGAGGGAGAGATGGGGGAGAGATGGGGGAGAGATTGGGGAGAGATTGGGGAGGGAGAGATGGGGGAGAGATGAGGGAGAGATGGGGGAGAGATGGGGGAGAGATTGGGGAGAGATTGGGGAGGGAGAGATGGGGGAGAGATGGGGGAGAGATGGGGGAGAGATGGGGGAGAGATGGGGGAGAGAGAGGGAGGGGAGGGAGATGGACAGGGAGAGAGAGAGGGAGGGATGGGGAGAGATGGGGGAGGGAGGGAGAGATGGGGGAGAGATGGGGGAGAGATTGGGGAGAGATTGGGGAGGGAGAGATGGGGGAGAGAGGGGAGATGGGGGAGAGAGGAGAGATGGGGGAGAGATTGGGGAGAGATTGGGGAGGGGAGAGATGGGGAGAGATTGGGGAGAGATGGGGGAGGGAGGGAGAGATGGGGAGAGATGGGGGAGAGATGGGGGAGGGAGGGAGAGATGGGGAGAGATTGGGGAGAGATGGGGAGAGATGGGGGAGAGATGGGGAGAGATTGGGGAGAGATTGGGGAGGGAGAGGGAGGGGAGGGAGATGGACAGGGAGAGAGAGAGGGAGGGATGGGGAGAGATGGGGGAGGGAGGGAGAGATGGGGGAGAGATGGGGGAGAGATTGGGGAGAGATTGGGGAGGGAGAGATGGGGGAGAGATGGGGGAGAGATGGGGGAGAGATGGGGGAGAGATTGGGGAGAGATTGGGGAGGGAGAGGGAGGGGAGGGAGATGGACAGGGAGAGAGAGAGGGAGGGATGGGGAGAGATGGGGGAGGGAGAGATGGGGGAGAGATGGGGGAGAGATGGGGGAGGGAGGGAGAGATGGGGGAGAGATTGGGGAGGGATTGGGGAGAGATGGGGGAGAGATTGGGGAGAGATTGGGGAGGGAGAGATGGGGGAGAGATGGGGGAGAGATTGGGGAGAGAGAGGGAGGGGAGGGAGATGGACAGGGAGAGAGAGAGGGAGGGATGGGGAGAGATGGGGGAGGAGAGATGGGGGAGAGATGGGGGAGAGAGTGGGGAGAGATTGGGGAGGGAGAGATGGGGGAGAGATGGGGGAGAGATTGGGGAGGGAGAGGGAGGGGAGGGAGATGGACAGGGAGAGAGAGAGGGAGGGATGGGGAGAGATGGGGAGGGAGAGATGGGGGAGAGATGGGGGGAGAGATGGGGGAGAGATGGGGAGGGGGAGAGATGGGGGAGAGATTGGGGAGGGATTGGGGAGAGATGGGGAGAGATTGGGGAGAAATTGGGGAGGGAGAGATGGGGGAGAGATGGGGGAGAGATGGGGAGAGATTGGGGAGAGAGAGGGAGGGGAGGGAGATGGACAGGGAGAGAGAGAGGGAGGGATGGGGAGAGATGGGGGAGGGAGGGAGAGATGGGGGAGAGATGGGGGAGAGAGTGGGGAGAGATTGGGGAGGGAGAGATGGGGGAGAGATGGGGGAGAGATGGGGGAGAGAGATGGGGAGAGAGTGGGGAGAGATTGGGGAGGGAGAGATGGGGGAGAGATGGGGGAGAGATTGGGAGAGATTGGGGAGGGAGAGATGGGGAGAGATTGGGGAGAGATGGGGGAGGGAGGGAGAGATGGGGAGAGATGGGGGAGAGATGGGGGAGGGAGGGAGAGATGGGGGAGAGATTGGGGAGAGATGGGGGAGAGATTGGGGAGAGATTGGGGAGGGAGAGGGAGGGGAGGGAGATGGACAGGGAGAGAGAGAGGGAGGGATGGGGAGAGATGGGGGAGGGGAGGGAGAGATGGGGGAGAGAGAGGGAGGGGAGGGAGATGGACAGGGAGAGAGAGAGGGAGGGATGGGGAGAGATGGGGAGGGAGGAGAGATGGGGGAGAGATTGGGGAGGGAGAGATGGGGGAGAGATGGGGGAGATGTTGTATATATAGGTGTTATGGAAATTGATGAAAATAATCTGAAAATGCCTTTCCACACACACTGCACTTGAAGGGTTTCTCTCCTGTGTGTGTTCTCTGGTGTGTTTTAAGAGTAGATGAATCTGAAAATGTCTTCCCACAAACACTGCACCTGAAGGGTTTCTCTCCCATGTGTGTTCTCTGGTGTGACTTAAGAGTAGATGAATCTGAAAATGTCTTCCCACAAACACTGCACTTGAAGGGTTTCTCTCCCATGTGTGTTCTCTGGTGTTTTTTAATATGATATGAATCTGGAAAATGCCTTCCCACACACACTGCACTTGAAGGGTTTCTCTCCTGTGTGTGTTCTCTGGTGATTTTTAAGAATAGATGAATCTGAAAATGCCTCCCCACACACACTGCACTTGAAGGGTTTCTCTCCCGTGTGTGTTCTCTGGTGTGTTTTAAGAGCAAATGAATCTGAAAATGTCTTCTCACACACAGTGCATTTGAAGGGTTTCTCTCCTGTGTGTTCTCTGGTGTCTTTTAAGATGAGTTGAATCTGAAAATGCCTTTCCACACACACTGCACTTGAAGGGTTTCTCTCCTGTGTGTGTTCTCTGGTGTGTATTAAGAGTAGATGAATCTGAAAACGCCTTCCCGCACGGAGTGCACCTGAAGGGTTTCTCTCCCGTGTGTGTTCTCTGGTGTACTTGAAGATTTGATGAATTTGCAAATGCCTTGCCGCACAGAGTACACTTGAAGGGTTTCTCTCCCGTGTGTATTCTCTGGTGTGTTTTAAGAGCAGATGACCGTGAAAATGCCTTCCCACACACACTGCACTTGAAGGGTTTCTCTCCCGTGTGTGTTCTCTGGTGTTTTTTAAGAGTCGATAAATCTGAAAATGTCTTCCCACACACAGTGCATTTGAAGGGTTTCTCTCCTGTGCGAGTTCTCTGGTGCCGTGTCAAATTTCCAGTCCGATCCGTGCTGTATGCACGCTGGTCGCATTGTTGACTTGTCGTACCGAGCTGCTGTGCTGACTGCCTTTGCTCCATCAGACCAGCGTCAGCTGCAGACAGAAAATAAGAATATCCACACCATCTACACGTCAGTATCGAGCCATGGAAGAATGAATATATACAGTCACACGTGACTTACACGTCTATATTCATTCATGTATTCATGACTAGGTGTACTACCCGGCTTCGACCGGGACTTGGATCCACCACGTCCGGCCGCCTTTGTCTCCCCAGTGGCGATGTTCACACTACGACAGTTACTCGTTTTAGGCTGAGTCTACCTAGGGGAGGCCCAGAAGCAGTTCAAATAATTGTCGCCGGTGGTGGCCGTGAGCGGGAATCGAACTCGGGTCACCGGGTTCGTAGCGCGGCGTAGCGCTAACCACTACACTATAATGCGTTACGCTTACACACACACACACAGACACACACACAGACACACACACAGACACACAAAAGATAAAACAAAGATCCCCCATGTAGCCTTAACAGACTGTAGGGGCAAGTGCTGTTAGCGAGCACCTATGAAGGCCGGAACGGTACACGAGGGGGTGGGTGGCTAGCACCACGCCCGACCGCTTTTGTCTCCCTAGTGGTGATGTTTACACACCGCATTGAGGCTGAGTCGACCTAGGGGAGGCCCGGGACCGGTTCAGATAATCGTCACTGGTGTTGGCCATGAGCGGGAATCGAACCCGTGTCGCCGGGTTCATAGCGCAGCGCGCTAACCGCCACACTATCGCTCCCCACAACACACAAAAAAAACACACAGACACACACACACAGACACACACAGACAGACACACACACACACACAGACACACACACACAGACACACACAGACAACGCTAACCACTACACTACAACGCGTTACGCTTCCACGTGCGAGGGTCACGTGACAGATTTGACGTCACAGCTCACTTGCCGTGCAAAAAATCTATACATTATTGAGCTTCCCCCCCCAAAAACACAAAAGTGTATTTGTATAATGTTTGCACGGTGTACAGTCTGGAAAGTACCCACATGGCAAATTTCCAGTTTGTTGCATGTCGGGAAGTAGGCTAAACATTTTGAACAGACAACACACACAATCACAACTTTACATATTTTTATATATATGGAGATAAACAGTAAGAGCCAATTTGTTAATCCATTGCCGGACGAGGGTCTCCCCACGCCGCCCCGGGTCGTGATTTGACCATACTTCACCACGCTCGTCCGTGTGGCGGCTTGGTGGAGGAGGGTAGCGCAGACGTGGGAGCGTAGTGACATTGTACTCTACAATGGATGTTGCCCCCACCGCTCCTATGCCACTCACCAACGTTGCACAGTCCCGCAGCCGCCTGAAACAACAACAACAACAACAAAGTCCCATCACAAGGGAGAAACACACAAATAGAGATTCACTTCGAGTACACTCACCACCACGTAGCTGTCAACCTCTATCAGTGCCCCTACCTTATTACAGATCAATTCAGACCGTATCGGCCACCAAGTGTCTTTATAAATATCAACGTTCGTCCTACGAAGTCCCATCACAATGTAGAAACACAAACAGACAATATTATGTTACCAAAGCATGTTCTTTTGCCCGTATTGAAATGGCTGTACCCCGTATGGGCGTGAAAACTCAATGTCTCTGTACAAGAATACGGGGTAAACCGTACGCGTTATGATGACAGCTGTGATGCATCAAGAGATAACTTGACCCGTGGTTGTGTTACCTCGTTTAACCAATGGCTTCAAACTCGCATGGAACAGCCCGAAACCCACAGCATGAGGACAAACACAAAGACGGGTATATCACGAGAGAAAAACCCCCTACATATTTACCAATAACACTGCCCTTAAAAGTAAATACTGTAGTGCATAATCGGGCAATGGCCCTTTTTCATAACGCCTCTGTTACCGACGATTGCATTTAAGCCTTTCTTCTTACGACTGCTGCCTGTGTATCTTACTGTGAAAACAGTTCCACAAAGCATGTATAAATGTTTATTTTCTTTGGGACAGACTAGGCCCGAGACGCCAGGGAGGGCCTGAATGGCCTGGATTGCCTACCGAGAAGGAGACGCCTTCCCCGGCGAGGAGCAACCACAGCCTGTGGTGTCACCGCCGCAACGGGGGTCACACAACACCGGATTTTTTTTTTCGTCAAAATTTTAAAACCAAAACACCCACTTACCGGTTCGCGTGAGTTCAATCCTGCTCAGAGTTTTAAGGGGCGAGAGGAATTGTTCGTGCAAGTTTAGAGTTTAGGGTGGGGGGTGGGGAGTCGTTATGTTCCGAACAGTTTAGAAGCGTCCTGGGAGCCGGCTTGAGGCGTCAGCCATTGGCACTTGGGAGCTACCACTCCCAGCCAAGGGTTGACGCTCAAACTATCAATCTTATACTTTCACTTCCATCGCATAAATTGAATCGTATTTACTCAAACAATATATGCTGAATGATCTACTATCATAGTCACGGTCGCTCCGTCATTGTATTGCTGTTGGAGATGTATATATTTATATATTTTAAAAAATATTATCGCGTCTGCGACCCCCCCCCCCTATTTAAAGCGGTAAGTTGGTTCGTTCCAAATGATGACGTTCACACAACGCGATCAAAGTTCGGAACGCTCTTGCAGAATTGTACAACATTTAACTCCGAAAGTTATCGCGATATGGCGACACTACGATATTACCTAATCATATCCAACATAAGCGTATCGTACATTTTTTTCCACACGGCACGTGCACACACTCAAAGCACTTGCAATTCAAATTTCTATTTAAAGCTTTCGTGACTGCAGGGATTCATCTTCTTGGTTATTTCGGTAAAGTCACCACGTAGAATGGAAACAATAAAATAAAAATATTTTGATCCCCTGCTGATTTTGTACGTTTGCCCACTGACAAAGAAATGATCAGTCTATAATTTTAATGGTAGATTTATTTGAACAGTGAGAGACAGAATAACAACAAAAATCCAGAGAAACGCATGTCAAAAATGTTATAAATTGATTTGCTTTTTAATGAGTGAAATGAGTATTTGACCCATCAGAAAGATTTCTGGCTCCCAGGTGTCTATGTGTACACTGTGTGTGTGTACACTGTTTGTGTACACTGTGTGTGTATACACTGTGTGTGTGTACACTGTGTGTATACACTGTGTGTGTGTCACTGTGTGTGTACACTGTATACAGTGTGTGTGTACACTGTGTGTGTATACACTGTGTGTGTGTCACTGTGTGTACACTGTGTGTACACTGTGTGTGTGTGTACATTGTGTATACACAGTGTGTGTACACTGTGTGTGTGTGTACACTGTGTGTGTACACTGTGTGTACACTGTGTGTGTGTACACAATGTGTGTGTGTACACTGTGTTTACGTATATACACCATGTATGTACATACACACTGTATATACTGTGTGTGTACACTGTGTGTGTTTACACTGTGTGTATACACTGTGTGTGTGTACACTGTGTGTGTGTGTGTACACTGTGTGTTTACACTGTGTGTGTTTACACTGTGTATATACACTGTGTGTACACTGTGTGTTTGTACACTATGTGTGTGTGTACACTGTGTGTGTACACTGTGTGTGTGTACACTGTGTGTATACACAATGTGTGTTTGTACACTGAGTGTGTGTGTACACTGTGTGTGTGGACTGTGTGTACACTGTGTGTGTGTGTACACTGTGTGTATACACTGTGTGTACACTGTGTGTGTACACTGTGTGTGTGTACACTGTGTGTATACACTGTGTGTATGTACACTGTGTGTGTACACTGTGGGTATGTGTGTACACTGTGTGTGTACACTGTGTGTGTGTACACTGTGTGTGTGTGTACAATGTGTGTGTACACTGTGTGTGTACACTGTGTGTGTGTACACAATGTGTGTGTGTGTACACAATGTGTGTGTACACTGTGTGTACGTATATACACTATGTATGTACATACACACTCTGTGTATATACTGTGTGTGTACACAATGTGTGTGTGTACACTGTGTGTGTGTACACTGTGTGTGTTTACACTGTGTGTACACTGTGTGTGTGTGTGCACTGTGTGTGTGTGTACACTGTGTGTGTACACTGTGTGTATACTGTGTGTGTATACACTGTGTGTGTACACTGTGTGTGTGTGTACACTGTGTGTGGGTGGTGAGTGTGTGAGCGACTGGGTGAGTGAGTGTGTGGGTGGGTGAGTGAGTGGGCGACTGGGTGAGTGGGTGGGTGAGTGGGTGGTGAGTGTGTGAGCGACTGGGTGAGTGAGTGTGTAGGTGAGTGGGTGAGTGAGTGTGTGAGGTGAGTGTGTGAGCGACTGGGTGAGCGACTGGGTGAGTGTGTGGGTGGATGAGTGGGTGGATGACTGTGTGAGTGAGTGAGCAACTGGGTGAGTGAGTGGGTGTGTGAGTGTGTATGTGTGAATGGGAGAGTGAGTGGGTGGGTGACTGTGTGAGTGAGTGAGCGGGTGAGCAACTGAGTGAGTGAGTGATTGTGTGTGCGACTGGGTGACTGAGTGGGTGTGTGAGTGTGTGAGCGAATAGGTGAGTGTGTGAGTGAGTGAGCGACTGGGTGAGTGTGTGGGTGGGTGAGTGTGTAGATGAGTATGTGAGCGACTGGACGAGTGAGTGTATGAGTGTCTGGGTGAGTGTGTGGGTGAGTGTGTCGGTGAGTGAGTGAGTGAGCGACTGGGTGAGTGGGTGAGTTTGGTGCAGTAGGAGGCACAGGTGGTGCATCAGCCAGTCATCTCAGCCGTCTCAGTCAGTTGACCCGTGGCACCTGCTGGGCCTGCCCTGTGACTTCCTGCCAGCGGGCGTTCGACACTTCACGTGGCCTCAAGGTGCACCTAGCCTGGCACAAGCGTCGTGGTGGCGTCACCGCCACTTAGTGGCGAATGGCGGTTGTTGTTGTTGTTGGCAAAAACAACTCCCTACCTCCACGTGGTGCCGGACGGGCAACGTTGTCGTGGACAGTGCTGTGGGGTGGAGGGCCAATTCCAATCGGCCTCTACTCTCAGGGCATTTGCGACCACCATAGCGGCTAATTAATTGAAGGTGGAGGGGCTGGTAACCCCTCCACCTTCATTTACTTAATTGAAGGTGGAGGGGTTACCCACTCACCCACCCACTCACCCAGACACTCACACATCCACCCACTCACCCAGTCGCCAACCCACTCACCCAGACACTCACCCAGACACTCACACATCCACCCACTCACCCAGTTGCCCACTCACTCACCCACCCACTCACCCAGACACTCACCACCCACTCACTCACCCACCCACTCACCCAGTCGTCCACTCACCCACCCAACCACCCGCCCACACACACACCCACTCACCCAGTCGCCCACCCACTCACCCACCTACTCACCCAGACACACATCCACCCACTCATCCAGTCGCCCACCCACTCACCCACCCACTCACCCAGTCGCCCACTCACACACCCACCCAACCACATGCCCACACGCTCGCTCACCCACTCGCTCGCCCACCCACTCACCCGCCCACACACCCAGCCACCCACCCACTCGCCCACCCACTCACCCACCTGCCCACTCACCCAGCCACTCACAACAACCGCCACTAATTGGCGGTGACGTCACCACGACGCTTGTGCCAGGCTCACGTGGTTAGCATTAATTAATTAAACCATCTCCACCTTCAATTAATTACCGCTTACCACGTGACCCTGGCACAAGCGTCGTGGTGACGTCACCGCCAATTAGTGGCGGTTGTTGTGAATGAGTGGCTGGATGAGCGGCTGGGTGAGCGAGCAGGTGAGTGAGTGGGTGAGTGGCTGAGAGAGTGGGTGAGTGGGTGGGTGAGCATGTGGGCGACTGGGTGAGTGGGTGGGTGAGTGGGTGGTGAGTGTGTGAGCTACTGGGTGAGCGACTAGGTGAGTGTGTGGGTGGATGAGTGGGTGGATGAGTGGGTGGGTGACTGTGTGAGTGAGCAACTGGGTGAGCAACTGGGTAAGTGAGTGGGTGTGTGAGTGTGCGTGCGACTGGGTGAGTGAGTGGGTGTGTGAGTGTGTGAGCGAATAGGTGAGTGTGTGAGTGAGTGAGCGACTGGGTGAGTGTGTGGGTGGGTGAGTGTGTAGATGAGTATGTGAGCGACTAGACGAGTGAGTGTATGAGTGTCTGGGTGAGTGGGTGAGTTTGGCGGAGTAGGAGGCACAGGTGGTGCATCAGCCAGTCATCTCAGTCAGTCGACCCGTGGCACCTGGGTCTGCCCCGTGACCTGCCAGCGGGACGTTTGACACTTCACGTGGCCTCAGGGTGCACATAGCCTGGCACAAGCGTCGTGGTGACGTCACCGCCAATTAGTGGCGAATGGCGGTTGTTGTTGTTGACAAAAACAACTCCCTACCTCCCCGTGGTGCCGGACAGTGCTGTGGGGTGGAGGGTCAATTCCAATCGGCCTCTTCTCTCAGGGCATTTGCGACCACCATAGCGGCTAATTAATTGAAGGTGGAGGGGCTGGTAACCCCTCCACCTTAATTCACTTAATTGAAGGTGGAGGGGTTACCCACTCACCCACCCACTCACACATCCACCCACTCACCCAGACACTCACCCAGACACTCACCATCCACTCACTCACCCGCCCACACACATCCACCCACTCACAACAATCGCCACTAATTGGCGGTGACGTCACCACGACGCATGTGCCAGGCTCACGTGGTTAGCAGTAATTAATTAATTAAGCCCCTCTCCACCTTCAATTAATTAACCCCTCCACCTTCAATTGATTACCGCTAACCACGTGACCCTGGCACAAGCGTCGTGGTGACGTCACCGCCAATTAGTGGCGATTGTTGTGAGTGAGTGGCTGGGTGAGCGAGCAGGTGAGTGAGTGGGTGCGCGTGTGGGCAACTGGGTGAGTGGGTGGGTGAGTGGGTGGTGAGTGTGTGAGCGACTGGATGAGTGAGTGTGTGGGTGGGTGAGTGAGTGAGTGGGTGAGTGAGTGAGTGTGTGAGGTGAGTGTGTGGGCGACTGGGTGAGTGGGTGGGTGAGTGGGTGGTGAGTGTGTGAGCGACTGGGTGAGTGAGTGTGTAGGTGAGTGGGTGAGTGAGTGAGTGTGTGAGGTGAGTGTGTGAGCGACTGGGTGAGCGACTAGGTGAGTGTGTAGGTGGATGAGTAGCTGGGTGACTGTGTGAGTGAGTGAGCAACTGGGTGAGCAACTGGGTGAGTGAGTGTGTGAGGTGAGTGTGTGGGCGACTGGGTGAGTGGGTGGGTGAGTGGGTGGTGAGTGTGTGAGCGACTGGGTGAGTGAGTGTGTGGGTGAGTGGGTGGGTGAGTGGGTGGTGAGTGTGTGAGCGACTGGGTGAGTGAGTGTGTGGGTGAGTGAGTGAGTGAGTGTGTGAGGTGAGTGTGTGAGCGACTAGGTGAGCGACTAGGTGAGTGTGTGGGTGGATGAGTGGGTGGGTGACTGTGTGAGTGAGTGAGCAACTGGGTGAGCAACTGGGTGAGTGAGTGGGTGGATGTGTGAGTGTGTGAGCGAATGGGTGAATGTGTGAGTGAGGGAGCGACTGGGTGAGTGTGTGGGTGGGTGAGTGTGTAGATGAGTATGTGAGCGACTGGACGAGTGAGTGTATGAGTGGTTGGGTGAGTGTGTGGGTGAGTGGCTGAGTGAGTGGGCGAGTAAATGGGTGGGTGAATGTGTGAGCGACTCGGTGAGTGAGTGGATGAGTGAGGAGGGGTACTGCGGAGGGTGGGGGGGTGTACAGGGGGTGAGGGGTAATGATTATTATACAGGGCGGTACAAAAGTCAGGACAGTTTCTTGGGTTTCTTTTTAAGTTCATTGTGATTTTTCGAGTTTATATAGTTTAACACGTAGGCTTTCGCGACCAATATTATTCATAATAAAAGTTTTTGGGTTAGATCGCGTTATTTATAAATGTGTCGTAACCCTCTACCACCCGACACGGCCAATCAGCAAAAAAAGTGTCACGTTGACAAAAGACAAATAGTTCACTACTTTAGCCCACCGGTGTGTTGAAGAGTGAATCCACAACATTTACAGTTTGAGTAGTACTGTGACGTTTCACTGGTAAATACATCCGGCATCATCGGGCAATTCGCCAGAATGGTAAAGCCCTCTACACTTGCTCCCGGTCTTAAATAGAGCAGCAGCAGGGTGACGTCATCATTTAACTCATATCAGGTGCAGTGATTAGAGGCGGATGGGTATTGTAATTATGTAATCGATTAGTAATGAGTCAATGGTTATGATTAGTAATGAGTTGTAGATTAGTAATTAGTTGTAATGTGTGTTAGTGATTACATGCTATGTTAGTAATCCGTTTATTAGTATGTGTTTCCCCTATAAGGAATTGTAATGTGTATTATTTAATAATACGCTTCCAGGACGCACTAAGCCTGTAGCTGTCAGAGCGATTAAAGTTATTTTTATTCCTCTCAATTTCAATGGATTCTCTAATTAGTCTTTGCCAGTAATAATTAGTTTTACACAACACTTCAACGTTATCAAAATCAATTGAGTGTCCTTGTTGACAAGCATGTTCTGCCACTGCTGACAGTTGTGTTTGAGATAATTTAATATTTCTCTGATGTTATTTTAGTCTTACGCTGATGTTACGTCCCATCTGTCCAATATAGCATCTGCCACATAAACAATTAATCCGATATACACCTTCTGTTGATAATTTAGGTAATGCGTCTTTAGTGCAAGATACTAGTTTTTGAATTTTGTGTACTGTACCAAATCTTACTGTAATGTTTTGCTTTTGCAAAACATGGGTTAATTTGTCAGTTACTGACAATCTGATCGCTTTCAGCAGTATTGCTTTGCAATCGTGATTTGACATTCAGTGCTCTGTTGATTTGAGCATTATTGTAGCCATTCTGTCTTAGTGCGTCTTTAACGTGTTTGATCTCTCTCACTAGACTTTCACCATCTGACACTGTTTTAGTCCGATGTATGAGCGTCTTGATAAGAGAGGATTTCTGAGCTGGATGATGATGCGAATCTGCATTCAGATAGGCATCAGTGTGCGTTTGCTTTCTGTAAACGCTGTGTGTTATTTTACCGTTTAGGCCTTTTCCAAGCAAAATATCTAGGAATGGGAATGTGTTATTCACCTCCATTTCCATGGTGAACTGGATGGCCGGGTTTTGTGCATTGAGATGATTTAGAAAATCATTAAGTGTATCTTTACCATGTGGCCAGACAACCAAAGTGTCATCCACATATCTAAACCAAAAATATGGTTTTAATGTGAATTATTTGTCTTTTGTCAACGTGACACTTTTTTTTGCTGATTGGCCGTGTCGGGTCGTGGAGGGGTTACGACACATTTATAAATAACGCGATCTAACCCAAAAACCTTTATTATGAGTTTATATAGGTAGCTCTGCTTAAACGCGTCTCTCTCTCTCTCTCCATCCATCTCTCTCTCCACTCTCTCCCTCTCTCCCTCTCTCTTCCTATCCCCTGTAGGTGTGGGCCGAGCGAGTTCCTGCCAGGGATTTGGCTCTTCAGGAGTTGATTCCCCCTGTGGCTTTGCCGGCACGAGGCGACCGCGCGGAGCGTCAAGGGCTCCACCGGGCCCCAAGCCGCCGCCCCAGCATCACCGTAGCAGCCAAACCACAGGTGCTCGGCATGGCCTGTATGAAGGTCCTGCTGGACCGCATGTTGCGCACGGGGTACAACATCGTCCAGGAGAGCAGACAGAGGAAGTTCGGACCGCCGCCTGATTGGCAGGGGCCCCCTCCCGCCCGTGGCTGCGAGGTGTTTCTGGGGAGGATCCCGCGCGACCTCTACGAGGATGAGCTGGTGCCCGTGCTGGAGACGGTGGGGAAGCTCTACCAGCTTCGCCTCATGATGGAGCATGGCGGGGAGACCCGCGGCTATGCGTTCGCTACCTACGCGACGCTCGCCCAAGCCACGGATGCCGTCAAGAAACTCAACAAATTAGAGATCCGTCCCGGACGCCGCATTGGAGTCTGCATCAGCGTGGACAATCGCCGCCTCTTCATTGGGGGGCTGCCAAAAGACAAGAAGCGAGCGGAGGTGATGATGGCGATGAGCGGTGCCACGGAGGGCGTGGTGGACGTCAAGATGAGCGTCTGTCGCTGGGACAAAACCCTCAACCGAGGCTACGCGTTCATCGAGTACGGGAGCCATCACGCGGCCGCCATGGCCCGGAAGAAGCTCCTTCGAATCAACTTCCAGCTATGGGGCCGGACCATCAAGGTGGACTGGGCCATCCCGGAGTGGCACACAGTGGCTGCGGCTGCGGCCGCGGAAACGGAAGACGAGGAGGAGATGGAGGCAGCGGTGCCAGACCTGCCGGAGCCGGAGTGCACGGCCACCGGCAAAGCCGCACACAGCCTGTTTGAGGGCTGGGGGGCACGCACGTGCCTGTGGTGGGTACCTCGCCACCTGCGGCCCATGCCCGTGGCTCTCGAGGCGCTGCCGGAGGTGGCCATGCTGTCGTGGGCGGGGCGGCTGCGGATGCTGTGCCGGACCACCGGCATCAGCTACCCGATCTTCGAGCTGCACGCTCACTCGGGGCCCGGGATGCCCGCGGGCCTCCTCTATAAGGTGTCGATTCCCGGGATGGGAGAAGGCGCCAGCATCTTCCCCGCATTTCTGAGCTCCAGCGAGGAGGGAGCACGGGAGGTGGCGTGTCAGCACGCCTACAACATCCTCACCAAGGCGAATCCTCTGAGAATGTGCCCAGCCCCTGCCGCGACACCGCCTCCCAGCTGCCTCTTCCAGGGCCTCTCGATGTAACCCGGCTCCTTCTCCGTGACCCGGCAGGTGGTCGCCACGTGCTGTACCTGCACCAAAAGCGACATGTACCCGTAGCGCATGTGTCTATTGCAGCGGCGTTCGTCACACCACTGACGATGTTCTACCCACGAGCCCTCACTTAGCGTTCACTCTGAACCTCACGTCCATTGCGGCGTTTGCCGTCAAACTGCAAATTGCCCGGCCACTCGCTCTCCACGTTCACGTTCCCGCACGCTCTCCACTCAGCCATCCGCCCCCTTTCCTTTTTCCCTCGGTGGGGGGGGGGGGACCACCCCTGACTTCACGTTGCGCCTCTCTCATTTGACTCGTCGCTCCTTCTCACCGGACCACGCGCCGCTACCTCGCTCGCTACGCACGTCTCACCAAATGACTTTCCACGTTAACGTCTCGTGACTATGCCGGCCCTTCTTGGCCACGATTCCGGCTGGCGGCGTGACGACGACGGAGAGAGAAGCCGGCGAACGGCGACACGCCAGGACCCGGGACCCCACGCACGAGCCCCGAGCTCCGGGTCCGCTCCCCCTTATATCCCCCCAGGCGTGGCTAGGCCCCGCCTCCGGCCACGCCCTCTCGTGGAACCTTGGAGCAGGTTACACGAGAGGGCGTGGACGGAGGCGTGGCTAGGCCCCGCCTACGGCCACGCCCTCTCGTGGAACCTTTCGAGCAGGTGACCGGAGTAACTCGGCTAGCCCCACCTGTTGCCTTTGCCCCAGATGCGCCTCCTTCCCTGATTGGTTGTTACCTCTGTGGCCGTACCCGTGAAGCCCTTGCCAGGCCAGCGGGTGTTACCCTGTCATGTCAGCAGGTGTCACCCTGTCATGTCAGCAGGTGTCACCCTGTCATGTCAGCAGGTGTCACCCTGTCATGTCAGCAGGTGTCACCCTGTCATGTCAGCAGGTGTCACCCTGTCAGCAGGTGTCACCCTGTGATGTTAGCAGGTGTCACCCTGTGATGTCAGCAGGTGTCACCCTGTCATGTCAGCAGGTGTCACCCTGTCATGTCAGCAGGTGTCACCCTGTCATGTCAGCAGGTGTTACCCTGTCATGTCAGCAGGTGTCACCCTGTCAGCAGGTGTCACCCTGTGATGTTAGCAGGTGTCACCCTGTGATGTCAGCAGGTGTCACCCTGTCATGTCAGCAGGTGTCACCCTGTCATGTCAGCAGGTGTTACCCTGTGATGTCAGCAGGTGTTACCCTGTCATGTCAGCAGGTGTCACCCTGTCATGTCAGCAGGTGTCACCCTGTGATGTCAGCAGGTGTCACCCTGTCATGTCAGCAGGTGTCACCCTGTGATGTCAGCAGGTGTCACCCTGTGATGTCAGCAGGTGTCACCCTGTGATGTCAGCAGGTGTCACCCTGTCATTGCACTTTAATGAAAACCGACAACAGAATCCTTGAAGAAAAAAAACTAATTCAGGTGTTTGACATGTCGACGCCATTTCGTTTTGAAAATGTAGCGGAGAAAAATATATATTGTTCACATGGCATTCTGTTTTGTCAATAATCTCTGTAACGTGCGCCTGCTCTACAAGGCATGCATTAACCCCTTTCTGTCTCAATTTAATTCCCAGCATGCAATTCTCCAAGCCTCAGATTTTATAACATATTTCGCACAACTTTAATCCTGGTAAATATATTATTTTCTTTAAAAACACGAGCATTATATTTAGTCTATTGCATGGCTAAAGTATTCTAAGTAAAAATATAAATTGTATTAAACCAAAGTTAGATCATCGCTATGATAAATATATTTCTACCCTACAATATACAAATCTACATTGTGCTAATGTTTCAATTCTACTTTTATTAACTTACAAATATATATAGTCTAGGACACATTTTCAAAGGAATATTTTCATGTACCCAGACAATATTTGCACGTGCCCACATAAAAAAACTTGCAGACTGCATACGTAGCTACGACAACAGAATCCTTGAAAAAACGAATTCAGGTGTTTGACATGTCAACGCCATTTCGTTTTGAAAATGTAGTGGAGAAAAATATATATTGTTCACATCGCATTCTGATGTCAAAACATTTGATTCTTTATAAAATTGAAAAACCCCTGAACAACTTTGCTGCACATGGAGATGTCCGTGCACCACCTCGTTTCCACAGCCTCTATCCCGGTGCCATTTGTATTTCATGCACATACCGCTGTTAAGAGTTTTATGTTTTATTGATTTTCAATTTTGGTGTTTTTTTGCTGTAATGTTTTTTTGTTACTTTTGTAGTGGAAATAAAGTCCTGAAAAGTCTCTTCCTCTCTCTCTCTCCACTCTCTCGGCCGAGTCTCTGCCACTTTTGGTTCTGAGTGTCGCATGCTTGGGATCCTTCTTTCCCTCCTCTGTGGATTTAACTTGATTTGCTGATTTACACGTCAACATATTTCAGACTTTTTCCTAATCATTACCAACGTTTCCATGGCCATGCACTTTAGAGTAACTTATTACCTTTTACCACAGCATCATAATATAATTTTCCTGGATCATCGCCTTCATAGCTTTGATCAATCACCAATGGTTTACTGGTTCGTTTTTGTATTTACTTATGCCACCGTCTTTCCCCGTGGGACCATGTGGCGTGAAGTTGTGTCGCATATAAACAGAATCGGTGCACATCACGATTTTCCGTACTCGACTGTCAGTTGCCATCCCCGGGGCGATGTGCACATTTGTCGACTCGACGAATCGATTTGATTTCGGGGCCCCGTTGGGTCGCCCCTTTTGTGCTTTTGCGTGAGCCGGATTTCAACGCAATTCCCGATCCGCTGTGGTGCCACGGTCTCGGAGCAACTCTGCCATCGCCTCGACTCCCCCGTGCCCCCCCACACTGAGCACGCACCTGCAGCGCGCGCACGTAGCGTCCTGGCGGGGGATTGCCCGGCACGACGGGTTTTCATCCGAAGGGTCTCTGGGATGAAAGTCCCGCGGTTTCCCGGCGCCAGGAGAATGGCCGACCCTCGCAGAGCAAGTCACATTGCGGCGCCCCTGAGTTGGCTTCAAATTGTTTGGGCGCGCGAAGTTTCGCCGGGTCGGCGGCGACGAGTCGCACGCGATGCTCCCCGCCTTCTCGAGTCGCTCGCGGAATCTGTGCGACGCCGGCGAGCGCCGCTACGAGGCGGCGATAGGCAAAGTTCCCTTTCGTCTTCGTCCCTCTGACTCTCACGGCGTCCGCGCGACGCCGTGAGCATGGCCGCGAGGTGCGTGATGGGGCGTGCGAGCATTTGCGGACTTGGGTAGCGGTAGGCCTAGGGTCGGCTCGTAGAATATTCCCTCCGGGCGGTGCGGGGTTTGCGCCACGAATAAAAGTCAGCAGAGAGCATCGGTGTGGTGCGCGTGTGATTCCCGCGCGGAGCGGCTCCGTGGGCGGATGCGCGGCGAGAGCGAGGGCGGAGCCGCGGCCGGAGCTCGCGCGTTGAGATCATCGCCCGTCGGCGTGGACGCGAGTGGGCCGCCGCATGCTGCGTCAGCGTCAGCCGTAGTGGGCGCGCGGCGTGCACGGACGCGCGTTGAGATAATCGCCCGCAGGTTCGAGACCGTTCGGGCCCCGTGTTAACGACGGCTGCGGTGCGCGCGGATGCTCGTGGAGGTAATCGCTCGCCGGTGTAGGCGCTAGCGTGCCGCTGTCCGCTGCGTTAGCGATAGCCGCGGTGTGCGCGGGGGTGCGTGGGTTTACTCCGTGCGGCCGTGAGCCAGCAGCACGAGTCTGTCCCTCGGAGAGGGCGCTAGCGCGGGGGGCCCCGATCGCTCGGTCGGCGGGGGCCCGGCGGGAGCCGACCGACGCGGTGGAGGAGGCGGCGGCAGGGGCGGACGTCGCGCCCCACCTGCCTAGCGAGGGCGGTGGGGTGGACGTCGGCCCCCACACCGCCATGGCCCTGTACACGTTAAAGTATTGAGCACAAACTCAAGGAGCAGGGAAAATGGTAATGTTGCTTGGATTCAATTTTAATATCATTGCAACTGTATAGTTTTGATATGTTTTATTGAAAAACATTCACGTGCATTGGCATGTCCCTCTGTCTCAAACATTAATAATGTATCATCTGCAAATGTCCTTAAGCAATGTAAATGTTTGTTCAACATTGGTATGCAGCTTGAAGAATGACGGAGTCTTATAACTGAAGACACTTCGGATTTTCAATCAAAATTTACAAATAATCCACTCTACCACAGATATTTTGTACAAACCCAGTGAGATGGGAGTGCTGCTTTGATGCATTATGCTTGGATCCGATCTCATGGGTTCAATTCAGGCTAACCCCTAAGGGTACAATTTTATTTTTACAGTTTCAATCGGACCAAGTACCTGGGGAGGTTTATTCCAAGTCAACATGGCTTAAAATCTGCCATGCTGAAATAAAATAGCTGGACGTTATTGCTTCTGACGTGAGTGCAGGACTCGCTATCCATGCCAAGGTGCGGAGGCTGATTTGGGCGACCAAAGGAATTCCGAATGCATGTTACAATCACGTTAATTTCAGATGACTGGATTCATTGGTAGAGTGCTCCACCTTGGGCAGAGATTTCTGGCTGGAAAGTGATGTCGCTAAAACGTTTGTCTCGCAGTTTTAAAGGTTGCAATTTCAAAATACAGTTTGGGCATCAGAGCTCAATAAATTCAGTACTACTCTGTGTGAGGTTAAAAGGAGTCATCCAATGGAGAGACTGGGCTACGCCATATAAATGTGGAATTTATATCAGTTGACAGGTCAAACGTACTCTTTGTCCTTTTTGGTCACTTTATTATTATAGGCTAGTGGTGTTTGTGTGTTTTAATCACAGAGATAGTGGGGGGGGGGGGGGCGGCATTGCACCTCGCTACACCCATCCACTGCTGACGGTAGAGGTTGTGTCTGTGTGTGTACACACAGACACAGTGTAAACACACACAGTGTACACACACACATTGTACACACACACAGTGTAAACACACACACAGATTGTACACACACAGTGTACACATACACACAATGTACACACATACACACAGTGTACACACACACAGTGTACACACACACAGTGTACACACACAGTGTACACAGACACAGTGTACACACACACAGTGTACACACACACAGATTGTACACACACAGAGTGTACACACACAGTGTACACACACACAGTGTACACACACACACACACTGTACACAGACAGTGTACACACACACAGTGTAAAGAGTGTACACACACAGTGTACACACACACAGTGTAAACACACACAGTATAAACACACACAGAGTGTACACACACACACAGTGTAAACACAGAGTGTACACACACAGTGTAAACACACAGAGTAAACACACAGTGTAAACACACAGTGTACACACACAGAGTGTACACACACAGTGTACACACACGCATTGTGTACACACACACAGTGTACACCCACAGTGTACACACACAGTGTGCACACTGTGCTCACACAGTGTACACACACACAGTATATACACACAGTATACACACACAGTGTACACACACACACACAGTGTACACACACACATTGTACACACACATAGTGTACACACACACAGTGTACACACAATAATGTCCACGTTGTTGTTGTAGCTGCGCCCACGCACCCAAGGGAGGGAGAAATGAAAATGAATCTAAATCAACTTAAACTCCAATCCCGCTCTGTGACGTCACCACTCAGCATTACTTCATCGGCGTGAAACGCCAGGGGGAGGTGTACCTTGCTCGGGACGTCATGTCACCAAGGTAATACACCGCGCTCTTGAGCGTGACGTCACCTCCGCTTGTGTCACTGCCGATTGCGTTCCAGTGCCAATCCTTATTTGGGCAAAGCTACGCCCAGTGACGGCAACTCATTAACATAATTTATTCGTTAAAGCCGACGAGTTCATTGCCCACGACACATGGGACGAGTACCATTAACATAATTTATTTATTCTCTATTTAGTTACGGAGCCGCTCATTGTTGGAGGAGCATGTATCGTTCCCCGGATGTGACGTCATGTCACCTGCTGCCGCGTGACGTCACGATGTAACTGCACTGAAATCCGAGGTGAGAACTTCTCATTGCGATTGTGGTTGTTGTGATGGTGGTCGTTGTGGTGGTGGTTGTGGTGGTTGTTCTTGTTGTTTACCAAGGTAGAGCCTCGCTCTCTCTCGTAGGGATGTCAGTTGAGTAGCAGCGAGCATGGGAATCGATGTCCAGGTTGGAACTTTACAACGCGGGGCCTATCACGCGGGGCCTTGCCTCCTGCCCTCGCCTGATTGCGTTCACTTTAATTATCTCGCTTAAGTTTAATTTGTCTTCACCCGGCTCGCCACTTTGTAACTTTGTTTTATTGTAAATATTCACGCAGTTTTTATTTTTTTCACCAGGCCAAGCCCGCTTGAGCTGCTATACCGCTCTTGTTATCAGAAGCGACCTGCCCACAACAACACAAGGTGAGGCTTTGTCAACGTGTGTGAATGTTTTGACTTAAAACTTTGGTGACTGCAGGAATTAATATTCTTGGTTCTTTCGGTAAAGTCACGTAGATAGAAAATAAAATAAAAATAACAGATAATAATTTTTCTTTTTTACAATGAAGCAAAAAACTCCACAACGTTTCTATGGCAACATTAATGTTGAAGATGCGAGGGCTTACAGGAATATTTATGACATTTGCCCTCTCATTGCGTGCCATGACGGTGCTGTTTGCACAGTCACACATAGTCACTGTAAGATGTTTTTCTTGGTCGTGTTTTTGTTTTGTCGCTTGTTGTGGTTGCACCCGATTCAAGAGCCGAATGGCTCACGGGACTATAACCAAAATAAATCAAACTGAAAATCAAAAAACTGAAACCGCGTGATGAATTTGGGAAAGTTTTTCACTGCATCTCCAAATATATATAAAAAGGCAAAGTTGTGATTGTGTGTCTGTTCAAAATGTTTAGCGTACTTCCCAACATGCAACAAACTGGAAATTTGCCATGTGGGTACTTTCCAGACTGTACACCGTGCAAACATTATACAAATACACTTTTGTGTTTTTTTAGGGGGGGAGGGGAGCTCAATAATGTATAGATTTTTTGGACGGCAAGTGAGCTGTGACGTCAAATCTGTCACGTGACCCTCGCATGTGGAAGAGTAACGCATTGTAGTGTAGCGGTTAGCGTTGTCTGTGTGTCTGTGTGTGTGTGTCTGTGTGTATGTGTCTGTGTGTGTGTCTGTGTGTGTGTTTGTGTCTGTGTGTGTGTATCTGTGTGTGTGTGTCTGTGGCCTCAGGGTGCACATAGCCTGGCACAAGCGTCGTGGTGACGTAACCGCCACTTAGTGGCGAATGGCGGTTGTTGTTGTTGTGTGTGTCTGTGTGTGTGTGTCTGTGTGTGTCTGTGTGTGTGTGTCTGTGTGTATCTGTGTGTGTGTGTGTAAGCGTAACGCATTGTAGTGTAGCGGTTAGCGCTACGCTGCGCAACGAACCCGGCGACCCGAGTTCGATTCCCGCTCACGGCCACCACCGGTGATGATTATTTGAACCGCTTCTGGGCCTCCCCTAGGTCGACTCAGCCTCAAACGAGTAACTGTTGTGGTGTGAACATCGCCACTGGGGAGACAAAGGCGGCCGGACGTGGTAGATCCAAGTCCCGGGCGAAGCCGGGTTGTACAGCTAGTCATGAATACATGAATGAATATAGACGTGTAAGTCACGTGTGACTATATATTAATTCCTCCATGGCTCGATACTGACGTGTCGATGGTGTGGATATTCTTATTTTCTGTCTGCAGCTGACGCTGGTCTGATGGAGCAAAGGCAGTCAGCACAGCAGCTGGGTACGACAAGTCAACAATGCGACCAGCGTGCATACGGCACGGATCGGACTGGAAATTTGACACAGCACCAGAGAACTCGCACAGGAGAGAAACCCTTCAAGTGCACTGTGTGTGACAAGGCATTTTCAGATTCATCGACTGTTAAAAAACACCAGAGAACACACACAGGAGAGAAACCCTTCAAGTGCACTGTGTGTGGGAAGGCATTTTCACAGTCATCTGCTCTTAAAATTCACCAGAGAACACACACGGGAGAGAAACCCTTCAAGTACAGTGTGTGGGGGAAGGCATTTTCAGATTCATTTGCTCTTAAAACACACCAGAGAACACACACGGGAGAGAAACCCTTCAAGTGCAGTGTGTGTGGGAAGGCATTTTCAGATTCATCTCATCTTCAAAGACACCAGAGAACACACACGGGAGAGAAACCCTTCAAGTGCAGTGTGTGTGGGAGGACATTTTCAGATTCATCTACTCTTAAAAAACACCAGAGAACACACACAGGAGAGAAACCCTTCAAGTGCAGTGTGTGTGTGAAGGCATTTTCACGGTCATCTGCTCTTAAAAAACACCAGAGAACACACACGGGAGAGAAACCCTTCTTGTGCAGTGTGTGTGGGAAGACATTTTCTGATTCATCTGCTCTTAAAAAACACCAGAGAACACACACGGGAGAGAAACCCTTCAGGTGCAGTGTGTGTGGGAAGACATTTTTAGATTCATCTACTCTTAAAAAACACCAGAGAACACACACGGGAGAGAAACCCTTCAAGTGCAGTGTTTGTGGGAAGACATTTTCACAGTCATCTGCTCTTAAAAAACACCAGAGAACACACACGGGAGAGAAACCCTTCAAGTGCACTGTGTGTGTGAAGGCATTTGCACATTCATCAAATCTTCAAGTACACCAGAGAACACAGACAGGAGAGAAACCCTTGAGGTACACTCTGTGTGGGATGATGTTTGCACAGTCATCACATCTTAAAGTACACCAGAGAACACACACGGGAGAGAAACCCTTCAGGTGCACTCTGCGGGAAGGCGTTTGCACATTCATAAAATCTTCAAGTACACCAGAGAACACAGAAGCATCAGAAGGTCTGCAAGGAGTGGAATCTGAAATCAGCTTGTGAAAGTCAAAGTGCCACAATAAGCCCATCCCTCATGAAACAAGAACCGGACGAAAATCCCAGCTTGGACACTTTTAAAGGTATCGAGGTGAAATATGAAGAGGTGATGGTGAAGAGGGAAGAAGTGATGGTAAAGATGGAAGAAGTGAAGGTGAAATGTGAAGATGAAGATTCAACTCCAAAATGGGACCTTCACATCGATGGAGGCAACGTGAAGCAGGAGGAGAATTCTGACTGTGAGGCAGAGCGAGGCAACTCCCAGCAGTTTGTGGAAGTGGAGGTGTGGGTGGACTTCCTCCGAGACAATCCAAAGTCAAGTGGAGACCCGGTAGATGTGTAAGCCAGAGACGATGTCGCTACAATAGATGCACCTTTGTCACAGGCCTTTAATGACAAGAATGTGAATTTGAACACTTTGTGGGCCCGTGGGTTGGGTAGATCTCTAACCAGGAGCAAGAGCCAATAAGCTCCCAAGCATTCACTATGTCATAATAATTGCTTTTACACGGTGCTTCCTCAACCGCCTCGGCAACTCGGAGTTTTGTGTCGTACCTCGCCTGAAACACTCAAAGAGCATCCCCAAGTAGCAGCTGCCCCTGTGTGGCACAAGGTGGGCCTGCATGTGGACAAGAGCCTGTCAGTAGGGGGCGATGATTGATGTGTCATCTCAGTTGTGTAGTTTGTAGGTAATGTTTAGAATTTGCTACATTTTCACTCAGACGCCAGCATGCAATGGCCTACTCGTTTTGAATGACACAATAGTATGTTTTACATACATGGTGAAGCAGACTGTGCAACTTTTTTAAAAAGCTTCTTGTTAATACGATGTAATGTGATGCAGTATATTTCACTGCAGTAATCCAATTTTGTTAATATGCCTGTCAATAATTTAGAATGTATACTTGTCTGGTTTTGTGCATACTTGTAACATTTGATCTATAAGGGTCAAACATTGATTAAGTGATGTTAGGACAAAGTGTGTGTGTGTGTTTGTTTGAAAGTAACCTGTACAGAGAACTCAGGTGAGACCCGTTGTTCTTGTGATACTGGTCAAAGGGTACTTTTGTGTTCCACGAAGCATCTGGAGAAACTCATCGTCTTTGAAATAGGGAGCATGCTCGGATCATTTATCAATTACAAGGCATACCACTTAAAAGTTACACGTATAGGAGGAGGTACATTCTCTACAACACGAATTGTAGTTTTGTCTTACGTGTTGACGTAGATTTTGTCTAACTAGGACTAGAAATGCTCCTTGCTGATTCACGTCTGGATGTTCGTAACCATCGGTTGAAGCAAACCCCACTGCTGTTGTTGAGACGCTGTGCACCAATAAGGGTCCAACACATTGATGGCCTTCAGGCCAGGAAAGTCACAACATTTGCACACGAAGGACGCATTCACGCAGGTACCCCATGCTCCGTTTTTGAAGTTTTAAAATGAAACATCTTTGAATTGTGTTGTGTTTTGAATTAGATGATTTTATTTCCTCATTAAAAGCTTGTATCAATTTACATCTGGAAGACTTCATTGAAAAGGACATTTCGTGTGAATTTTCTCTTGTCATTAAGTAGATGGCCTTGCCGGGGGTTCGGTTCAATGCGGACACAAACAGTGTACACACACACAATGTACACACACACAGTGTACACACACAGTGTACACACACAATGTACACACACACAGTGCACACACACAGTGCACACACACAGTGTATACACACAGTGTACACACACAATGTACACACACACAGTGTACACACTGCACAGTGTACACACACAGTGTACACACACAGTATACACACACATTGTGTAAACACAGTGTACACACACAGCATACACAGTGTATACACACAGTGTATATACACAGTGTACACACAATGCACACACACATTGTACACACACAGTGTACACACACAGTGTATACACAGTGTATACACATAGTGTACATACATACACAGTGTACACACACACACAGTGTACACACACACACAGTGTATACACAATAATGTCCACGTTGTTGCTGAGCTCACACACCCGAGGGAGCAATGGAAAATGAATCTAAATCAACTTAAACTCCAACTCTGTTACGTCCCCACTCTTAATTACCTCATCGGCGTGAAACGCCAGGGTAAGGTGTACCTCGCTAGTGACGTCATGTCACCAAGGTTTTCACCCCTCCCCCGTCCACCGCGCTCTTGAGCGTGACTTCACCTCCGCTCGGGTTACCGCCGATATCGTTCCAGTGGCAATCCTTATTTGGGCACAGCTACGCCCAGTGACCGGTGGCTCATTAACATAATGTGACCGTTAAAGCCGTCGCGAGTTTATTGCGACGGGTTCAGCGCCCACGCCCCCATCCCGCGACGTATGGGCCGGCCTGATTAACATAATTTATTCAGTTAGCCGCTCGTGGAAGGGCAGTGACGTCATACTACTTCCTGCGGTCGCGAGGTAACAGGAAGTTGCCGTTTGCGCGCTTGCACTGAAATCCGAGGTGAGAAATTCTCATCGTTGTGGTGGTGGTGGTGGTTGTTGTTGTTTACCAAGGTAGAGCCTCTCTCTCTCGTAGGGATGTCAGTTGAGTAGCAGCGAGCATGGGAATCGATGTCCAGGTTGGAACTTTACAACGCGGGGCCTATCACGCGGGGCCTTGCCTCCTGCCCTCGCCTGATTGCGTTTCGTTGGTTATCGTACTTGGTGACTTTAACAAAGGTAATCTCAGCCACGAACTCCCCAAATACATACAATTCATTAAATGCCCAACCAGAGAAGGGAACACTCTGGATCACTGTTACACTACAGTCAGTAGAGCCTACCACGCCGTCCCCCGAGCAGCACTAGGACACTCTGACCATGCCATGGTCCACCTGATTCCTGCATACAGGCAGAAACTAAAACTCTGTAAACCTGCTGTGAGGACATCTAAACAGTGGACCAGTGAGGCTGTGGAAGATTTGCGGGCGTGCTTAGACTGTACTGACTGGGATATGTTCACGACTGCTACCAATAGTCTGGATGAACTCACAGAGGCTGTGACGTCCTACATCAGCTTCTGTGAGGACTGCTGTATCCCAACACGTACCAGGGTGAACTTTAACAACAATAAGCCCTGGTTCTCAGCAAAGCTCAGAAGGTTGAGGTTGGAGAAGGAGGAAGCGTTTAGGAGTGGAGATAGAGACAGATTCAAGGAGTCGAAGAACAGGTTTAGCAAAGCGGTGAGAGAGGCTAAACGACTGTACTCAGAGAGACTAAAACACCAGTTCTCTACAAACGACGCTGCTTCTGTCTGGAGAGGGCTCAGGCAGATCACCAACTACAAACCCAGAGCCCCCCACACCACTAACGACTCCCGCCTAGCCAACGACCTGAACGAGTTCTACTGTAGATTTGAAAGACAATTGGACTGTCCTGAACCACCCCTTCCAACCCAAGAGGCCCCATCCCCCACCAATACTACAGAGACGACTATCTCCTTTCAGGAGGGAGAAGTTAATAGACTTTTCAAGAGGCAGAATCCACGCAAAGCAGCCGGGCCGGACTCTGTCTCTCCAGCCACCCTCAGGCACTGCGCTGACCAGCTGTCTCCGGTGTTCACCAACATCTTTAACACCTCCCTGGAGACATGCCATGTACCAGCATGTCTCAAGTCCTCCACCATCATCCCTGTGCCCAAAAAGCTAAGGCCAACAGGACTAAATGATTACAGACCGGTCGCCCTTACATCTGTGGTAATGAAGTCTTTTGAGCGCCTGGTCCTGGCACACCTCAAAGCCATCACAGACCCTCTCCTGGACCCCCTTCAGTTTGCCTACAGAGCCAACAGGTCTGTGGACGATGCAGTTAACATGGCCCTCCACTTCACCCTACAGCATCTGGACGCCCCAGCATCCTACGCCAGGATCCTGTTTGTGGACTTCAGCTCTGCCTTCAACACCATCATCCCTGCCCTGCTTCAGGACAAGCTCTTCCAGCTGAACGTGCCATACACCACCTGTAAATGGATCACAGACTTCCTGTCTGACAGGAAGCAGTGCGTTAAGCTGGGAACACAAGTCTCTGGCTCCAGGTCCATCAGCACCGGAACTCCTCAGGGCTGCGTCCTTTCCCCTCTGCTCTTCTCCCTGTATACCAACAGCTGCACCTCCAATCATCTGTCCGTCAAACTATTGAAGTTTGCGGATGACACCACCCTCATTGGGCTGATCTCTGGTGGGGATGAGTCTGACTATAGGTGGGAAGCTGACAATCTGGTGACCTGGTGTAGCCAGAACAACTTAGAGCTAAATGCTCTAAAGACAGTTGAGATGGTTGTGGACTTCAGGAAGAATACAGCACCACTCACCCCCATCACCCTGTTAGACTCCCCAGTAAAAATTGTAGAGTCCTTCCGCTTCCTGGGCACTATTCTCTCCCGGGACCTCAAGTGGGAATTGAACATCAGCTCCCTCACCAAGAAAGCTCAACAGAGGATGTACTTTCTACGGCAGCTGAAGAAATTCAACCTGCCAAAGACAATGATGGTGCAATTCTATACAGCGATCATTGAATCCATCCTCACCTCCTCCATAACCGTCTGGTACGCTGCTGCCACTGCCAAGGACAAGAGCAGACTGCAGCGTATCATCCACACTGCTGAGAAGGTAATTGCCTGCAATCTACCGACCCTCGAGGACCTGCACACGACAAGGTCTATGAGGCGAGCGAGGAAGATTATGGCCGATTTCTCCCACCCTGGACACTCTCTGTTTCAGCTACTCCCCTCCGGCAGAAGGCTTCGGTCCATCAGGACCAAAACCTCACGCCATAAAAACAGTTTCTTCCCATCTGCTGCTGGCCTGTTAAACAAGGCCAAGGGCTAACACTGTTTTTAACATTTGATCTACATAACGACACGTTGCTGATATTAACTATGTTTCCCTATTTGTATTTTTAAATTATATCTTAAAGCTATTTTATATTCGATTTATTTAATTTTATATACTTCAGCCCCTTAGTGTTAGACTTTTAACCCTTATTATAGTAAGACTTGTTTAAAACTTATTTAAGATTTTAGATTCCTATATGTTGAATGTATGCACCATCCTGCCAAAGTAAATTCCGTGTCGGTGTGAACTTACATGGCGAATAAAACCCTTTCTGATTAAGTTTAATTTGTCTTCACCCGGCTCGCCACTTTGTAACTTTGTTTTATTGTCAATATTCACGCAGTTTTTATTTTTTTCACCAGGCCAAGCCGCTTGAGCTGCTATACCGCTCTTGTTATCAGAAGCGACCTGCCCACAACAACACAAGGTGAGGCTTTGTCAACGTGTGTGAATGTTTTGACTTAAAACTTTGGTGACTGCAGGAATTAATATTCTTGGTTCTTTCGGTAAAGTCACGTAGATAGAAAATAAAATAAAAATAACAGATAATAAAAATAATTTAAAAAATTGTAAATAAAGCAAAAAACTCACGTTTTGATAGCAATACAAGTGGACTTTATTTAATGTTATTGTATTATCTGTTATTGTTATTTTCTATCTACGTAACTTTACCGAAAGAAAGAAGAATACGTGTTTTGATTTAAATTTTGATTTAAAGCTTTCGTGACTGCAGTAATTCATATTCTTAGTTTTTTCGGTAAAGTCACGTTGAAGAGAAACAACAAAATAACAAAATATATATAAAACAATAAAAAAATTCTCACGACGTTTCGACCATAACTCAAACGGTCATCATCAGGTGTGTCGGTTTGCATAAATGTATTTTGAAAACGGCATATTTATTTATTTATATATATTTTAAAAAAAACGTTTGCGTCACGCGCAACGATTGGCAGTTTGCCCAGGACTAGTCCATCTATTTTTTGAAAAGAGGAGGGGGGAGACGAAATTTGTTTTTATGTATGCTGTCTGAAAGCCACTGTAAGCGTGAACAATCAATCAAGAACTGAAATGATTTATCAAATCTTTCCAATGATTGCTAAGATAGAATCCATCTTCTCGGTTGAAATTGTCTCTGTGTTTGTATATGTGGATAGCCTCATGAACGAATCTCTCATGGAAGCCAGATGGCTTACAAAGAACCTCCGTCTTGGAGAAGTCAATGTCATGTGAGCCTACTGAATTATAACAATGATCTGCTACGGCCGAGGTGTTGGTCCTACCGTGTTTAAGGTCTGCTTTATGTTCACGAATGCGGTCCGAGATATGGCGTTTGGTTTCTCCAATGTAACTACTACCACAGAGGCAACTTAGTTTGTAGACACCAGGGTATTGTATGTCTGGAATCACATCTTTTACAGACGGAACCAGATTACGGATTTTATGTAATGTGTTGAAATATGAAGAGGTGATGGTGAAGAGGGAAGAAGTGATGGTGAAGAGTGAAGAAGTGAAGGTGAAATGTGAAGAAGTGATGGTGAAGAGCGAATAAGTGAAGGTGAAATGTGAAGATGAAGATTCAACTCCAAAATGGGACCTTCACATTAATGGAGGCAACGTGAAGCAGGAGGAGAATTCTGACTGTGAGGCAGAGCGAGGAAACTCCCAGCAGTTTGTGGAAGTGGAGGTGTGGGTGGACTTCCTCCGAGACAATACAAAGTCAAGTGGAGACCCGGTAGATGTGTAAGCCAGAGACGATGTCGCTACTATAGATGCACCTTTGTCACAGGCCTTTAATGACAAGAATGTGAAGTTGAACACTCAATTCCTAGGTTCAACCTGCAGAGTAAGAGCGGCCAGTCTTTGTGGACCTGTGGATTGGGGATATCTCTAACCAGGAGCGAGAGCCAATAAGCTCCCAAGCATTCACTATTTTATCAATTGCATTTATATGGTGCCTGCTTAATCGCCCCTACGTGACTTTACCGAAAGAACTAAGGAGTATGGATCCCTGCAGTCACAAACTTCAAATCTAGATTGTCTCAGCAACTCGGAGTTTTGTATCTCGTTTCAGACACTCGAAGAGCATCCCCAAGTAGCAGCTGCCCCTGTGTGGCACAAGGTGGTGGCCCTGCACCGGCCTGCATGTGAACAAGAGCCTGTCAGTAGGGGGCGTTTGTTGATGTGGCATCTTAGTTGTGGAGGTTGTAGGTAATTTTTCGATTTAAAGCTTTCGTGACTGCAGGGATTCATCTTCTTCTAGATTGTCTCAGCAACTCGGAGTTTTGTATCTCGTTTCAGACACTCGAAGAGCATCCCCAAGTAGCAGCTGCCCCTGTGTGGCACAAGGTGGTGGCCCTGCACCGGCCTGCATGTGAACAAGAGCCTGTCAGTAGGGGGCGTTGGTTGATGTGGCATCTTAGTTGTATAGGTTGTAGGTAATTTTTCGATTTAAAGCTTTCGTGACTGCAGGGATTCATCTTCTTGGTTTTTTCGGTAAAGTCACGTAGAAGGGAAATAATAAGATAATAAAAATTAAACATAATATAATTCTCACGACGTTTCGGCTGCTTGCGAACGTCGTGAGAATTTTATTTGATTATTTTATTATCTTATTATTTCCCTTCTACGTGACTTTGTAGGTAATGTTTAGAATGTTATCAATTTTGACCGAGACGCCAGCGTGCAAATGGCAATAGTACGTTGTACATACACTGTTCAGCAGACGGTGCATATTTTTTTTTAAAACAGCTTCTTGTTAATACGATGTAACCTGATGCAGTCTATTTCACTGCAGTAATTCAATTTTGTTCAAATGCCTGTCAATAATTTAGAATGAATACTTTTCTGATTGTGCGTATGCATGTAACATTTTGTCTGAGGGTCAAACATTGAATAAGTGATGTTAGGACAAAGTGTGTGTGTGTTTGGAAGCAACCTGTACAGAGAACTCAGGTGAGACCCGTTGTTCTTGTGATACAGGTCAAAGGGTACTTTTGTGTTTCACGAAGCATCTGCCTCTGGAGCAACTCATTGTCTTCGTAATAGGGAGCACGCTCGGATCATTAATCAGTTACAAGGCATACCATTTGAAAGTTACACGTATAGGAGGAGGTACATTCTCTACAACACGAATTGTAGTTTTGTCTTACGTGTTGACGTAGATTTTGTCTAACTGGGACTAGAAATGCACCTTGCTGATTCACGTCTGGATGTTCGTAACCATCGGTTGAAGCAAGCCCCACTGTTGCAGTTGAGACGCTGTGCACCAATAAGGGTCCAAGCATTTTAGGGCCTTCGGCCAGGAAAGTCACAACATTTACGGCACACGAAGGACGCATTCACGCAAGCGCCCCGTGCTCCGTTTTGAAGTTTTAAAATGAAACATCTTTGAATCGTGTTGTGTTTTGAATTAGATGATTGTTATTTCTTCATTAAAAGCTTATTTCATTTTACATCCGGAAGACTTCGTTGAGAAGGACATTTCGTGTGAATGTTCTCTCGTCGTTAAGTTAGATGGCCTTGCCGGGGGTTCGGTTCGATGCGGACTTTCACCTGGTTGGGATTGCGGGATCGAGATGAGGCGACACGGAGCTGCTGGCCGTCTGCAGATCGATTCCAATGTAATCGAGCGTCTGTCCCTGCGCCTCCGTCGTTGGTACAGGGGGTGCGTGTCTCCGTTGTGGAGTTTCTGGATAATGTTTGGAATTAACCCAATTTTGACCGTGACACCAGCATGCAATGACCTGTGCGTTGTGAATGACACGTTATGTTTTACATCTGCCGTTTAGCAGACTGCGCATATTGTGGTGAATGTTACTGGGGTAGCCAGGTGTGCCTGTCGGATTTTAACCTTGATCGTCTGCAATAAATAGAGAATGTGCTACCACATTCTTGGTTCTTTCGGTAAAGTCACGTAAATAGAAAATAACTAAAACAAGAAAATTGGAAAATAATAAATTGATGAAAAGATGCCCATTGGTCGACTGAGATGACTATGCCCCCCACAGTGTACACACATACAGTGTACACACACAGTGTATACAGTGTACACGCACACAGTGTACACACAGTGCACACACACACAGTGTACACACACACAGAGTGTACACAATAATTTCAGTTTATATATTTTGGTATACCCCTGTGAGCCATTCGGCTCTTGAATCAAGTGCAACCACAACAAACACGAACAAGAAACACATCTTAAAGTGACTACTTTGTGTGACTCTGCAAACAGAAAATCCATGAAAAAAACAGCAAAATGTTCCTGAAAAAAGCACCGTACACCAACGCTGTGTGCTAAAAATCCCAGTGGGATGCAATGTCCACGTTGTTGCTGAGTTCAAGGGAGGGAGCAATGGAAAATGAATCTAAATCAACTTAATTTCCAATCCCGCTCTGTAACGTCACTACTCAGCAGCACCTCATCGGCGTGAAACGCCAGGGGGAGATGTCCCTCGCTAGTGACGTCATGTCACCAAGGTATTCACCCCTCCCCCGTCCACCGCGCTATTGAACATGACGTCACCTCCGCTTGGGTCACTGTCGATTTCCTTCCAGTGCCAATCCTTATTTGGGCAAAGCTACGCCCAGGACTGGCGGCTCATTAACATAATGTATTCGTCAAAGCCGTCGCGAGTTTTTTTCGACGGGTTCAGCACCCCACGACATATGGGACGGGTAACAGTAGCATAATTTATGCATTCTATAAGTTATTTATTTACGGAGCAGCTCATTGTGGGAGGAGCGTGTCTCGTACCCCGGATGTGATGTCACGTTACCTGCTTACCCGCGTGACGTCACGAGGTAACCGGAAGCTATCGCTTCCTGCACTGAAATCCGAGGTGAGAAATTCTCATTGCGATTGTGGTGGTGGTGGTTGTGGTGGTGGTTGTTGTTGTTGTTGTTTACCAAGGTAGAGCCTCGCTCTCTCGTAGGGATGTCAGTTGAGTAGCAGCGAGCATGGGAATCGATGTCCAGGTTGGAACTTTACAACGCGGGGCCTAGCCATGCGGGGCCATGCCTCCTGCCCTCGCCTGATTGCGTTCACTTTAATTATCTCGCTTAAGTTTAATTTGTCTTCACCCGGCTCGCCACTTTGTAACTTTGTTTTATTGTAAATATTCACGCAGTTTTTATTTTTTTCACCAGGCCAAGCCCGCTTGAGCTGCTATACCGCTCTTGTTATCAGAAGCGACCTGCCCACAACAACACAAGGTGAAGCTTTGTCAACGTGTGTGAATGTTTTGACTTAAAACTTTGGTGACTGCAGGAATTAATATTCTTGGTTCTTTCCGTAAAGTCACGTAGATAGAAAGTAATATAAAAATGACAATGAAAATAAATGAAAAATAAATTGTAAATAAAGCAAAACAACTCACGTTTTGATCGCAACACAAGTGGTCTTTATTTAATGTAATTGCATTATCTGTTATTGTTATTTTCTATCTACGTAACTTTACCGAAATCAACAAGAATACGTGTGTCAATGTCTATCGGTCAAAGATACTCAGCGGAGAGATGCGCAAACTCCAAATATACAGCAGGCGTCAGGGTCGGGATCGAACCCACGACTTCCTGTATACCAGGTGAGGTAGTTAACATCTCACCACGGAGAGAGACACGCAAACTCCAGTTAGCCTCGGCTGTGTTCGTTAATCCTCGATTAATTACTTGGTGGAGTGAGGAAGCATTCATGCCAAGCAGATGAAGGTGGCCAGGCGTGATTCTAGACACGCCACCGCCTGTTTACCCAGTGACAGTGTACAGTTTGTGTTTGCAGTAACGTCTATTAACTTTGTTGAACACGGAGGTTATATTATAACAATAGTTTAGTTTTGTTTTCCTCTGGAACTCTTTATATGAATGGAAACAGGAAGTTAACACAGCACACACATTCAGCTGAAGTCGGAACTGTTCATCTCCCGCATTCAAGGACATCTGAGCCTGGATTCACACCTCTAAGTTGCGATTGAACGTTGATTTATGCATTTCTGCCTAACACAAATAGTATTGTTTTCAACACCCTTTGCTATGTCAGCTGAATTTAGCTCTCATAAATATTCCTTTTGTAGCCAGACAGCCGAAATTGTGTGCTCGGAGTTTTGGGTTAACATTCATTTTGAAGATACGAGGGCTTCCAGGCATGTTTATAACCAGTTTCCCTCTCATTGTGTGCCATCACAGCCCTGTGATGAATTTGGGAAACGTTTTTACTACATCATGAATATATGAATATAGACGTGTAAGTCACATGTGACTATATATGCATTCCTCTGTGCCTCGATACTGACGTGTAGATTGTGTGTATGTTAATTTTTTTCTGTCTGCAGCTGACGCTTCTTCTGACGCTTCCTCCGCAGAATTGGTCTGATGGAGCAAATGCAGTCAGCACAGCTCGGTATGACAAGTCAACAATGCGACCAGCGTGCATACAGCACGGATCGGACTGGAAATTTGACACAGCACCAGAGAACTCGCACAGGAGAGAAACCCTTCAAGTGCACTGTGTGTGGGAAGGCATTTTCACAGTCATCAAATCTGCAAACACACCAGAGAACACACACGGGAGAGAAACCGTTCAAGTGCAGTGTGTGTGGGATGGCATTTGCACAGTCCCCACATCTTAAAGAACACCAGAGAACACACACGGGAGTGAAACCCTTCAGGTGCACGATGTGCGGGAAGGCGTTTGCACATTCATCAAGTCTGCAAAGACACCAGAGAACACACACGGGAGAGAAACCCTTCAAGTGCACTGTGTGTGGGAAGGCATTTTCACAGTCAACTGTTCTTAAAAAACACCAGAGAACACACACAGGAGAGAAACCATTCAAGTGCACTGTGTGTGGGAAGGCATTTTCACAGTCAACTGTTCTTAAAAAATACCAGAGAACACACACAGGAGAGAAACCCTTCAGGTGCATTTTGTGCGGGATGATGTTTGCACGGTCATCAAATCTTCAAGTACACGAGAGAACACACACGGGAGAGAAACCCTTCAGGTGCACTGTGTGTGGGAAGGCGTTTGCACATTCATCAAGTCTGCAAAGACACCAGAGTACACACACGGGAGAGAAACCCTTCAAGTGCACTGTGTGTGGGAAGGCATTTTCACATTCAACTGTTCTTAAAAAACACCAGAGAACACACACAGGAGAGAAACCCTTCAGGTGCATTTTGTGCGGGATGTTTGCACGGTCACCACATCTTCAAGTACACGAGAGAACACACACGGGAGAGAAACCCTTCAAGTGCACTCTGTGCGGGAAGGCGTTTTCACAGTCACTACATCTTAAAGTACACCAGAGAACACACACGGGAGAGAAACCCTTCAAGTGCAGTGTGTGTGGGAAGGCGTTTGCACAGTCATCTCCTCTTGTAACACACCAGAGAATACACACAGGAGAGAAACCCTTCAGGTGCACTCTGCAGGAAGGCGTTTGCACATTCATAAAATCTTCAAGTACACCAGAGAACACAGAAGCATCAGAAGATCTGCAAGGAGTGGAGTCTGAAATCAGCTTGTGAAAGTCAAAGTGCTACAATAAGCCCATCCCTCATGAAACACGAACCGGAAGAAAATCCCAGCTTGGACACTTTTAAAGGTATCAAGGTGAAATATGAAGAGGTGATGGTGAAGAGGGAAGAGGTGATGGTGAAATGTGAAGATGATTCAACTCCAAAATCGGACCTTCACATTGATGGAGGCAACGTGAAGCCAGAGGTGAATTCTGACTGAGGCAGAGCGAGGCAACTCCCAGCAATTCATGGAAGTGGAGGTGTGGGTGGACTTGCTCCTAGACAATACAAAGTCAAATGGAGACCCGGTAGATGTGTAAGCTTGAGACGGTCGCTACAATAGATGCACCTTTGTCACAGGCCTTTAATGAAAAGAATGTGAAGTTGAACACTCAATTCCTAGGTTCAACCTGCAGAGTAAGAGCGAGCGGCCAGTCTTTGTGGGCCCGTGGGTTGGGGAGATCTCTGACCAGGAGCGAGAGCCAAGAAGCCCCCAAGCATTCACTATGTTATAATAATTGCATTCATTCGGTGCTTGCTTAATCGCCTCGGCAACTCGGAGTTTCGGATCTCGTCTGAAACACTCGAAGAGCATCCCCAAGTAGCAGCTGCCCCTGTGTGGCACAGGGTAGTGGCCCTGCACCGGCCTGCATTTATTATTTTTTCCGCCTGAGGACGACCGCTTGTGTTACGATCGAAACGTCGTGATCTATTATTTTTTCTACCTACGTGACTTTACTGAAAGAACCAAAGATTATGTGAACAAGAGGCTGTCAGTAGGGGGCGATGATTGATGTTTCATCTCAGTTTTGTAATTTGTCGCTAATGTTTAGAATTAGCCAGCATGAATGGCCTACTCGTTTTGAATGACACTACAATAGTATGTTTTACATCCACTGTTAAGCAGACGCTGCATATTTTTTTAAAATAGTTTCTTAATCAGATGTTATCTGATGCAGTATATTTCACTGCAGTAATTACATTTTGTTAAAATTCCTGTCAATAATTTAGAATGAACACTTGTCTGATATTGTGTGTACATGCATCACTTTATTTTTTATAAGGGTCAAACATTGAATAAGTGATGTTAGGACAAAGTGTGTGTGTGTGTTTGGAAGTAACCTGTATAGATAACTCAGGTGAGACCCGTTGTTCTTGTGATACAGGTCAAAGGCTATTTTTGTGTTTCAGGAAGCATCTGGAGCAACTCATTGTCTTTGACATAGAAAGCACACTCGGATCATTCATCAGTTACAAGGCATACCACCTTAAAGTTACACGTAGAGGAGATACATTCTTTACAACACGAATTATAATTTTGTCTTACGTGTTGACGTAGATTTTGTCGAGCTCGGACTAGAAGTGCTCCTTGCTGATTAACATCTGGATGTTCACAACCATGGCTTGAAGCAAGCCCCACTGCTGTTGAGACATTGTCCACCAAAACCGGTCCACAGTTGGCTTGCACTGAAGCAATGCTGCAGTAATTATGGACTCGCACGAAGGCCGTGGGATTTATATTTTGTGTTCAACATTCCTTTGTTTCGTGGAGAGACCGATTAAATTAAAGACGTCTTGTCTGCTGATCTTGTTCATATCTGTGTACATCGATATCCCACATTGCCTGCACGTACACACCACACGCAATTAAATCAATAAAAATAAGAATGACTTCCGGGCATTGCAAAGATCGAGGAATCTCTTTCAATGGAGCGAGTTCAGTGTGTTCGATTCAACATCTCTCTGTCCGTCTGTGTCATCTGTTTGCCTCTGTGTTTCTTTCTGCCTGTGTCTCTCTGTCGTTTCTGTGTTCCTCTTGTCTGTGTCTGTCCGCCTCTCTTGTCTGTGTGTGTGTCTCTCTATCAGCGTCTATCCAACCGTATTCAACGACTGTCAGTAGCAACACGCGCCCGGTCAACTTCCACGGCCCGCGACTCAAACTTGTTTATCTGTAACTTTCGCACCGTACGTAGCCAACCGTGTTAATCCATGGGTCTCTGTGTGTGTATAACTTCTTTCGCACCATACCTAGCCAACCGTGTTAATATATGGGTCTCTGTGTGTGTATAACTTATTTCGCACCATACCTAGCCAACCATGATAATCTATGGGTATGTGTGAGTCTCTGTGTGTGTATCTGGAACTTATTTCGCACCGTACGTAACCGAACCTGCCCAGGAAGAGCGGCTGGTATCTGTGGAGCTGTGGGCTGGGTAAATCTGTGAGCAGGAGAGAGAGACAATTAAGCTCCCAAGCATTCACTACGTTATAAACAACACATTTGCACTCATAAGTCGCTTGCCTAATTGCCTCACCAACTCGGTGTTTCGTATCGAACCTCATCTCAAACAATGGAAGGGGGCCCCCTAGTGGCAGCTGCCCCTGTGTGGCACAAGGTGGCCCTGCACCAGCCTGCACGAGACATGAGTCTGTCGGTAGGGGGCGATCATTGACGCGTCATCTCCCTGTGGAGTTTCTGGATAGTGTTACTGGAATTGCCACAATTTTGACCGTGACACCAACATGCAATGTGCGTTGTGAGTGACACAGTGGCTTGTTTGACATCCGCTGTTAAGCACACTGCACAGAGGATGTACTTTCTACGGCAGCTGAAGAAATTCAACCTGCCAAAGACAATGCTGGTGCAATTCTATACAGCGATCATTGAATCCATCCTCACATCCTCCATAACCGACTGGTACGCTGCTGCCACTGCCAAGAACAAGAGCAGACTGCAGCGTATCATCCACACTGCTGAGAAGATAATTGCCTGCAATCTACCAACCCTCGACGACCTGCACACGACAAGGACCATGAGGCGAGCGAGGAAGATTTGTGGCCGATTCCTCCCACCCTGGACACTCTGTTTCAGCTACTCCCCTCCGGCAGAAGGCTTCGGTCCATCAGGACCAAAACCTCACGCCATAAAAACAGTTTCTTCCCATCTGCTGCTGACCTGTTAAACAAGGCCAAGGGCTAACACTGATATTAACATTTTATCTACATAATGACACCTTGCCGATATTAACTATGTTAACCTATTTGTATTTTTTATTTTTAAATTATATCTTAAAGCTATTTTATATTCGATATTTATTCAATTGCATATACTTCAGCCCCTTGTGTGTTAGTTAGACTTTTAACCCTTATAGTAAGACTTGTTTAAAACTTATTGAAGATTTTAGATTCCTATATGTTGAATGTATGCACCATCCTGCCAAAGTAAATTCCGTGTCGGTGTGAACTTTCATGGCGAATAAAACCCTTTCTGATTCTGATTCTATCAGTAGTCTATGGGTCTCTATCAGTAGTCTATGGGTCTCTGTGTAGTGACTCTATGGGTCTCTATCAGTACTCTATGGGTCTCTATCAGTACTCTATGGGTCTCTATCAGTAGTCTATGGATCTCTATCAGTACTCTATGGGTTTCTATCAGTAGTCTATGGGTCTCTGTGCGGTGACTCTATGGGTCTCTATCAGTAGTCTATGGGTCTCTATGAGTAGTCTATGGGTCTCTATGAGTACTCTAAGGGTCTCTATGAGTAGTCTATGGGTCTCTATGAGCAGTCTATGGGTCTCTATCAATGTTCCGTTTGGAATTGATAAAAGCTACCATACTGCCTCTACTTGACTACTGTGACATCGTGTATAAATCAGCCCCAAGTACTGTACTGAAGAAGCTTGATTCCATCTATCACTCGGCCTTAAGATTTGCATTGAATTGCCCATATAGGACTCACCACTGTGATCTCTACATTGGGTCAAACTTAACATCTCTTAATGTTCGACGGCTTGTGCACCAGATCTTATTTATTCACGATGTACTTACAAAAAATTCCGCAGACTACCTACTGGATCTCCTCTGTTTCAAAGAACAAATTTGACCTCAGGTCTTCGCTCATTTACCAGCTTCACATTCCCTATTGCCGTACAAAAACTGGAGGAAGAGCTTTTGCTATTGATGCCCCCAGGGTCTGGAATGCTATTGCCAATAAACTGCAACTTAAATCACTACCTATGAGATCTTCACTCAAAACTGCTCTAGAGGAGTTGTACAACTCTAGCTGCCACTGCTATTCAGTGGCCTAAATTATGGCCCTAGATTTTGGTGTTATAATTTATTTATGTAGTTTATTGTTAAAAATTCGGTCACAGTCCCTATGATCACTGTTACATTGCATTTATGGCTTTTATTTTGGTGATTTCGAAAAGTTTTTTTGTTTTGGCCATGTTTTTGTTTATTGTAGTACGGAGTTAGACTGATGGCCTTAATCTTAGTTGTCTTGTGGTTGTTGTTGTTGTTTGACTTGCATCCCACTGAGATTTTTGCACACAGCGTTGGTGTACGGTGCTATTGCTGCTTGAATATTTTGATATTTTTTTCCTGTATTTTCTGTTTGCACAGTCACAAAATCACTTTAAGATGTTTTCTTGTTCATGTTTTTTGTTTGTTGCGGTTGCACCCGATTCAAGAGCCGAATGGCTCACAGGGCTATACCAAATAAATGAACTATGAACTCTTTCTCAGAACTGATTTTGCATTGTACGTCCACCCACGTGGCCCCGCCCCCTCGCGTGCGGATCGTGAATCGAGGTCAAAATCGACCGACGGCTTGCAATCGAAGTCGATTCGAACGTGGAGGAATCGATTTCCCTCGATACCGAATAGATCCACGGATCGATCCTACGCCATCACCGAGAACCAAATCTGAATGGAGGGAGAAGCCAAACAGCTCCCAGCGAGGCGCGAAGTCGCCACCTCCTCTGCCTCCTCTACCTCCTCTACCTCCACCTCGTCCCCCTCCTCCACCTCCTCAGTTGCCTCGCGACATCAACGACCCCGCAGCAGCGGAATCAGCAACAACGACGTCAACGCCCGCCACTGAGGCCTACACCGCCATGCAGCCTGCGGCCTCTGCCCATGCCGCGTCGCATTCTGCGGGTGGGATACAGGCGAGGGTCGGCTGCTGCGGCGGCGAGGAGGAGGAGGAGGATGAAGCGATGCAGCTGCTGACCATCGTAACCTCCGATCTAATCTCCGGTTACGTGGCTCACCTGACAGAACAGGCGGAGCAGCGGCGGCAGCTCCACAAGCAGCAGCACCAGCAGCCTGTGCAGCAGGGACAGCACCAGCAGCCTGTGCAGCAGGGACTGCAGCAGCAGCACCAGCAGCCTGTGCAGCAGGGACTGCACCAGCACCACCAGCAGCAGCTTCAGCAGTTGCAGGAGCAGCTCCTGAAGGTGCAGCGACAACTCCAGCTGGCGCAGCAGCAACAGCAGCAGCGGGCGGAGAATCTCCGGCAGCAGCAGCTCCAGCATGTGCAGGAGGTGCAGGAGCAGCTTGAGCAGGTGCAGCAGCAACAGAAGCTCGTGCGGCGGCTCCAGCAGGAGCGGCAGCAGCGCCAGGGGGTGCAGGAGCAGCAGCTCCAGGAGGTGCAGGAGCAGTATCGGCTCCAGGACTTACAGCTAATGCATCGGTTCAAGCAGCTGCAGCTGACGCAGCACGAGCAGTTTGAGCAGCTGCGGCAGTTCAAGAACTGGCAGGAACTGTGGCGGCAGGTGCAGCAACTGCGGCGGCAGGCGCAGGAGGTGCAGTCGGAGCTCCAGGCTTCCCAGCGGCTCGTCCGGCAGCGTGTGGAGCAGCTGCAGGAGGTGCTCGACACCCAAGGGGACATCTTGCTCGCTCAGCTTGAAGCCTCCATCCCGGACTTGGCGAGCCGCACGGAGGAGCTGGCGAGGGAGGCGGAGCCGCTCCGGCTGGTCGTGACCATGGCCTGGAAGGTTCTCGCCGGCGGGCCCATGAACTGGGAAGGCGTCCTGTCCATGGTGGTGTTTTGCGCGCTGCTCGTGAAGAGCTTGAGGGCCTCCGGTCGTCTGGGCGACTTGGAGAAGTCGTGGCCCTTGACAGACGCGGTGGCCGCTGTGCTGTTGATCACACGCAAGCCGTGGCTCATGGAGCAGGGAGGCTGGGTGAGGGGTTACACACCGCCAACACCAACACCACTACCGTCGCCACCACTAACACCGCCAACACCACTACCGTTGCCACCACCAATACCACTACCGTTGCCACCACTAACACCGCCAACACCTCTACCGTCGCCACCACCAACACCACTACCGTCGCCACCAATAACACCACTACCGTCACCACCGCAAACACCACTACCGTCGCCACCACTAACACCACCAACACCACTACCGTCGCCACCACTAACACCACTACCGTCGCCACCACTAACACCACTACCATCGCCATCACTAACCACTAACACCACTACCGTCACCACCGCCACCACCAACACCACTACCGTCGCCACCACTAACACCACTACCGTCACCACCGCCAACACCACTACCGTCGCCATTGCCACCACCAACACCACTACCGTCGCCACCACTAACACCACCAACACCACTACCGTCGCCACCGCCACCACCAACACCACTACCGTCGCCACCACTAACACCACTAACGTCGCCACCACCACCAACACCGCCAACACCACCACCGCCAACACCACCACCGCCAACACCACCACCAATAACATGTTTGAGAAATAGGGAGCCATCCCTTGACTGCACCCGGGCATCAATCAGCCTCCCATTGTATCTGTACCAGATGAAAAGGCTTCACAAACTACGTGGTCAAAATAGATGTTAAATAATGTGGGAGCCAGAGGACATTCCTGTCGCACCCCAAGGTGTACAGGGAATGGCTGCGACTCCCGGCCACGTAGTTTTACCCAGGCCTGCTCACCATCATGAAGGTCGTTCATGATCGTGAGCAGCAGGTCAGGGACTCCGAAAGCACGAAGAACAACCCAGATCCCAGGCCTACTGATGGTATCATAGGCCTTGACCAGGTAAATAAAGCAGAGATGTGTAGGTCTTGTTGGAATTCCCTACACCTCTGCTGTAGCAGACGGACAGATCACATGGCATCTGTGCAGGACCGCTCTTTCCTGAAACCGCATTGGGGCTCCGTAAGCCTCTCCTCAGCATGCCTGGCAAGGCGATGTTAAATAATCCTTGCCAGGACCTTTACCAGCACACTAAGGAGTGAGATGCCCCTGTAGTTGTTACAGTCTGTGCGGTCCCCCTTTTTAAAGAGGGGGACCGCCAGGGCATCCTTCCAATCCTGCGGAACCCGTCCAGTGGTCCAGACTGTTGTTATGATGTCATGTAGGGCAGTTTCAAGTTTTCAAGTTTCATTCATTAGGTGTAGCCCTGTGAGCCATGCGGCTCTTGAGTCGGGTGCAACCGCAACAAAGTATGAACAGAGAAACATCTTAAAGCGACAACGACGCGCAACAGAAACATCCTGGATAAACCAGCAAATCTTACAGAAAAAAACACCGTATTACAACGCTGTGTGCAAAAATCCCAGTGTGATGCAAGACAAACAATAACAACCAGAAGACAAGTTAGATTCAAGTTATCAGGCCAACTCCGCACTTCCGCAAGAAACATGGCTTAACCATCTGTTTTAGAAATCACCAAAATAAAGCTATAAAATACATAGTGGTCAGCACACCATACGATTGAACCCGAGTTCAACTCCCAGCCACGGCTAACATCACAGTGAGGAGCTATATCTGAACTAGTCCCTGGCTTCCACCATATAAACTAAATTAAAAATATATATTTCACCAGGTAAGGCCCAGAGCTATATAGCTCTTTTTTTATAAACGATCTGGCTATCACAAATGATAGCTCAACGAAGTGGCTCATCATGGGGAAATTTATAGCAGCCAAATACTCTATAAACGCACGTTGATTCTAAATGTGGAGAGGGAAAAACCGGAGGCCCCGGAGAAAAATCCATGCGACCACGATGAGAGAGAAATTCAAACTCCAAATATACACGTGTAAGGGTCGGGATCTAACCCACGACCTCCTATATACCAGGCGAGGTAGTTAACATCTCGCCACCTCGAAGTATGGTCATACAACCATCGTGACCAAAATGGCACAGACGCATCCATCTGTCTAGCAGTGGATTGACAAATGAAAACTGCTGAACTGTACTGTCTGCTACACTTCACACAGCATTCAGTTGCCTTGGAGGTGGGTGGGCGGCTGCACAGCATGGCATCTCAATGCCTGTGTTATCCACCAACACTGCTTGCTTGTTAATGGATTATACATGCATCAGCGCCATTAAACGTCGTCAACAAAGGACAGCTGGGCAAAAAATTCAGTTAAAGATTTTTTTTTAATCAAGGTGTTTCTTTCTTCATATGCACTGCTTATCACGGTTGCTGATGCAGCACGCCAGTAAAGATTTATGCGGCACTTTGTCAATCCGCCGCTGGATGAAGGATTCCCCAACAGTATTGGTCATGGGAATTGTTGGACCATGCTTTCCCACCAGCCCTTTCGTGAAAATACTGCTGAATAATGGTCTGATTACACCATGTTGGGTCATTTAGGTTGTTTGACCATACTTCACCATGCTGATCAGTGTGGGTTGTGAAGTAGTGTGGACCTAGGACCGGTTCAGATATTATTCGCCGCTGAGAGTCATCCAAATTGCGTGTAATTCCAGGTGTTCGCTTGTTTATCAAGGACAACCTCAATGAGTATCATGACTCTTTCAGGAGGCCCCTGCCATACTTCAGCCATAGGGGTCTTCCACGAGTGCTGTCTATTACAATCTGCGGGTCATTTTTTTTTATTTGGCAAATCGGGACCGTGACAGCAGCACACAATGGCGTGATCTTGCGACAGACGTTGCGAGGTCTTTAACATCCGACTGTCAAGTGGAAGGCGCGTATGTTTACGGTTAATGCAACGGCAGCCGTGAGCAGGGTGAGTGCCGGATTTGAACGGTGAATTTCTGCAACAAGCGGCGAACGTGGTAAAGCTGGCATGCGCCACCAAAATGATTCAGCCGCGGGGATAAATGGCCACTGCTTTTGTTGATGGTTTGGAGGGGGGGGTAGCTATCCCCGTTGAGAAACTGAATAAGTAAATAATTGTCCTCTGTCATTTGAGCTACCTCTGTCGTCTACTCCGTGTCCAATGCTAATAGGCGTCTCTCTCTTACTCCGGATCATCAAAGCAATGCTGCGGTTGCCACCTAGCGGTTGAATCCCCGTACTGCCATTTCTAATAACATGACGTAAACCAACTACGTAGATGCATATATAAATAAATAAAGGATCGCCATTCAAATTTATAAAAGACAATAACCTATCACAGCAGCAACATGAGCGCGGGACGGGCAACGAACGGTTTCAGCAACGCCAAAAGACGTGTACTGTGTGGACAAAACTTTTCAACAAACGCCACCCTCGCTCAGCATTTCGCTTGGGAGATCATCTCTGCCCGCTGCCTTTCCTGGTCTTAGGCTCTGGATCGCCTTAAGTACTTCCTCAACAGATGGTACCTCAGCCAGCCACTCACAGGGGGTGACTTCTTCGACACCTTTGAGGCACCGCAGCCTCAGCAGGGTCATCTCCACTTTGTGCCACGATGTTTTCCAGGCTGAGGGATTTCCCCTCCTCCAGGACCTCACAGAAATGCTCAGCAAATCTGCAAACCCGTTCCTGGGGGTCGGAGATTGGATCACCGTTCTTTCCCCTAATCATAGTAATAAGTGTGGTGCTGCAGGTTACTTCTTTATGGAATTAAAGAGCGATTTGTGATCATGGGCCATTGAGGCAGACTCCATCTCCTTAGCAACCCGCGACAACCGACCGTCCTTACAGCGCCTCACGGCTCTCCGAACCTCCGAGCGAAGGCTGCGGTAAGCCTCATTCTCTGACGTGGGATGCTGCAGACGATGAGAGTCAGCCTGTCGCTTTTTTTTCAGCCAGCCTGAACACCTACTTTGTGAGCCAGGGTCTATGGGGATAGGTCTGGACCGCGTACCCAAAGCAGCCAATTGCAGCTGCATGAGCCACAGTCCTCGCCCATTTCCCCTCGACATCAGGAGGAGCGGGGGATGAACCAGCCCGAAGGTTCTGGAAAGGGGCGTGGCCAGTGGTGGAGCTTGGAAAGGGGCGTGGCCAGAGGTGGAGCTTGGCCACGCCCGGCATATATAAGGGAGACCGAAACCAGAGGTTCGGGGCTGTTAGCGGGTCTTGGGTCCTGGCTGCGTCTCTGCTCGTCGTGATCCCTTCGTCTCCGACCACGTGGCTGTTCTGCAACACCCTCTCCGTTGCCGCCGCCGCTACGCTAGTCGGACAGCTGGCGCAGCGTATGCCGGAGATGGGCTGTGTGTTAGGATCGTCTATGTGCAGCTGTGTTACGAAGTGTATCGCCCCGTGTGCTCTTAATAAATAAGAAGCCTTCTACTCGACGTGTCTCGGAAGTCGCTCAGTGCACACGCTTTGTCTTTGAGAACTGGTCGGCCTACACCAGATACAGCAGTAGAAGCAGTCTTCTCTATGGCCTAGACTCCTACCCAGTGTCTCACTCCCCAGTGTCTCACTACCCAGTGTCTCACCACCCAGTGTCTCACTAGCAGTGTCTCACTACCCAGTGTCTCACCACCCAGTGTCTCACTAGCAGTGTCTCACTCCCCAGTGTCTTACTACCCAGTGTCTCACTACCCAGTGTCTCACTACCCAGTGTCTCACTAGCAGTGTCTCACTACCCAGTGTCTCACTAGCAGTGTCTCACTACCCAGTGTCTCACTACCCAGTGTCTCACTAGCAGTGTCTCACTACCCAGTGTCTCACTACCCAGTACCTCACTAGCCAGTGTCTCACTTCCCAGTGTCTCACTACCCAGTGTCTCACTACCCAGTGTCTCACTAGCAGTGTCTCACTATCAGTGTCTCACTACCCAGTGTCTCACTACCCAGTGTCTCACTAGCAGTGTCTCACTACCCAGTGTCTCACTACCCAGTGTCTCACTAGCCATTGTCTCACTACCCAGTGTCTCACTACCCAGTGTCTCTCTACCCAGTGTCTCACTAGCCAGTGTCTCACTACCCAGTGTCTCACTGCCCAGTGTCTAATTAGCAGTGTCTCACTACCCAGTGTCTCACTACCCAGTGTCTCACTACCCAGTGTCTAATTAGCAGTGTCTCACTACCCAGTGTCTCACTACCCAGTGTCTCACTACCCAGTGTCTAATTAGCAGTGTCTCACTACCCAGTGTATCACTAGCAGTGTCTCACTACCCAGTGTTTCACTACCCAGTGTCTCACTACCCAGTGTCTCTGTACCAGTGACTCACTACCCAGTGTCTCACTAGCAGTGTCTCACTACCCAGTGTTTCACTACCCAGTGTCTCACTAGCAGTGTCTCACTATCAGTGTCTCACTACCCAGTGTCTCACTATCCAGTGTCTCACTGGCAGTGTCTCACTACCCAGTGTTTCACTACCCAGTCTCACTAGCAGTGTCTCACTATCAGTGTCTCACTACCCAGTGTCTCACTACCCAGTGTCTCACTAGCAGTGTCTCACTACCCAGTGTCTCACTACCCAGTGTCTCACTAGCAGTGTCTCACTACCCAGTGTCTCACTACCCAGTGTCTCACTAGCAGTGTCTCACTATCAGTGTCTCACTACCCAGTGTCTCACTACCCAGTGTCTCACTAGCAGTGTCTCACTACCCAGTGTCTCACTACCCAGTGTCTCACTAGCCATTGTCTCACTACCCAGTGTCTCACTACCCAGTGTCTCTCTACCCAGTGTCTCACTAACCAGTGTCTCACTACCCAGTGTCTCACTGCCCAGTGTCTAATTAGCAGTGTCTCACTACCCAGTGTCTCACTACCCAGTGTATCACTAGCAGTGTCTCACTACCCAGTGTTTCACTACCCAGTGTCTCACTACCCAGTGTCTCTGTACCAGTGACTCACTACCCAGTGTCTCACTAGCAGTGTCTCACTACCCAGTGTTTCACTACCCAGTGTCTCACTAGCAGTGTCTCACTATCAGTGTCTCACTACCCAGTGTCTCACTACCCAGTGTCTCACTGGCAGTGTCTCACTACCCAGTGTTTCACTACCCAGTCTCACTAGCAGTGTCTCACTATCAGTGTCTCACTACCCAGTGTCTCACTACCCAGTGTCTCACTAGCAGTGTCTCACTACCCAGTGTCTCACTACCCAGTGTCTCACTAGCAGTGTCTCACTACCCAGTGTCTCACTACCCAGTGTCTCACTAGCCATTGTCTCACTACCCAGTGTCTCACTACCCAGTGTCTCTCTACCCAGTGTCTCACTAACCAGTGTCTCACTACCCAGTGTCTCACTGCCCAGTGTCTAATTAGCAGTGTCTCACTACCCAGTGTCTCACTACCCAGTGTCTCACTAGCAGTGTCTCACTACCCAGTGTTTCACTACCCAGTGTCTCACTAGCAGTGTCTCACTATCAGTGTCTCACTACCCAGTGTCTCACTATCCAGTGTCTCACTGGCAGTGTCTCACTACCCAGTGTTTCACTACCCAGTCTCACTAGCAGTGTCTCACTATCAGTGTCTCACTACCCAGTGTCTCACTACCCAGTGTCTCACTAGCAGTGTCTCACTACCCAGTGTCTCACTACCCAGTGTCTCACTAGCAGTGTCTCACTACCCAGTGTCTCACTACCCAGTGTCTCACTAGCCATTGTCTCACTACCCAGTGTCTCACTACCCAGTGTCTCTCTACCCAGTGTCTCACTAACCAGTGTCTCACTACCCAGTGTCTCACTGCCCAGTGTCTAATTAGCAGTGTCTCACTACCCAGTGTCTCACTACCCAGTTTCTCACTACCCAGTGTCTAATTAGCAGTGTCTCACTACCCAGTGTCTCACTACCCAGTGTCTAATTAGCAGTGTCTCACTACCCAGTGTCTCACTAGCAGTGTCTCACTACCCAGTGTCTCACTACCCAGTGTCTCACTAGCAGCGTCTCACTACCCAGTGTTTCACTACCCAGTGTCTCACTACCCAGTGTCTCTGTACCAGTGACTCACTACCCAGTGTCTCACTAGCAGTCTCACTACCCAGTGTTTCACTACCCAGTGTCTCACTAACCAGTGTCTCTGTATCAGTGTCTCACTACCCAATGTTTCACTACCCAGTGTCTCACTACCCAGTGTCTCTGTATCAGTGTCTCACTACCCAGTGTCTCACTACCCAGTGTCTCTGTATCAGTGTTTCACTACCCATTGTCTCACTACCCAGTGTCTCACTACCCAGTGTCTCACTAACCAGTGTCTCACTACCCAGTGTCTCACTACGCAGTGTCTCACTACCCAGTGTCTCACTACCCAGTGTCTCTCTACCAGTGACTCACCACCAAGTATCAGATCAGAGAACAACGCCAAAAGGCGACCAGCACAAGGACAATGCCATGCGTACCAGCAGAGCATTTACAGCTCGGGGCTGAGTAGCTGCAGCAGCAGCAGCTGTGTGATGACGATGATGATGATGGGGCTCTCTTTTCGTTCTGTTTCTCTGCTGCCACACAGGAGGGCTTCCTGGGAGCGTTCGGGCCGGGGACGCCCACCTATGAGAGGAGCCGCAGACGCCGAGCTCCGACGGGCAGCGACAGTGGAGACGAGAAGAGAGAGACAGAGAGAGAGACAGAGGCTTTTGACTTTTAAACAACTTTCATTGCCGCGTTAAAAACGTGCCAACTACAAACTTAAATGTTCATGTTTTAAAAAAGAAATTCCACAAAAATAATTGTCGTGGGATGCATTTTATTGAGTGCGTATACACAATTTGACTTTAAGTCTTGCCGCAGAAAACTGGTTACACACAAACAGAACGTACAGCCAAGAAATTGTGATGACGTGTTGTTTTAAATTGCCTGAATTTCTGTTAAAACACTTTTTTAAGTCACAACGTCAGACAGTTGTCTTTGATCGTTCACAATGAACGTTTGTGTGTTTAGCGTTACCGACGTAAAGTGCGTGCAAGTAAGTCGTGACTTTTAACCGTAATCTTAACTTCTAATGGAACATAAATCTGAGTAGTAGTATCATGGCACTGAGCTATGTGAAAATATAGCTGGGTACGCTCAGTTACATAACAAAAAAGTCATTTTCATGTTCCGTTGAAATACGTTCACTCAGTGTACTAAGCAACCAAAAACGACATCATAATGAACAGAGGATTAACCTTTAGTTATGGAATGCACCGTCGGATCCTAAAGATTGTTGAACTATGAGAGCACAACGACGCCTATCTTATAATCCTGTGGGGAGTATACAACATGCACACACACCAAAGTGGTCTGAGCATTCGTGGAAAATGTGCGGTACAACACATCGTTCAATTCCTGTCAAGCCTAACGCATTGCTTACGAGTATCCTATTAGAAGTGTAACAGTCGGCATTGGTCACAGGTTCATAACGTATATATATGTATCGTGTACAAAATCCTCTTCGAAGACGTCTGGCCAACGTGAAAGAGTCAAAATTACCCCGCCCGACTCAAAGGGGCTCTCCAGAGCCCCCTCTCGTGGAGCCCCATCTGTCAGCAGTGGCACAGGTAAGAATTGCAGGGCTACGCCTCTTACCTGTTACACAATGTCTGGCAATAGTGGCGGTGAGCATTGACCGAGATTGAGTGATTGATGTGAAACTATCTGCAGTAAATGATATGTTGCGTCTCTTAAAACGTTTGTGCTTTTTTTTTCTAGCTGCGCTCCGAGAACAATTTTCCCGGATGATTGTTGCGTTTGTTCAAATGCATGTTTTTTATCTTCATTAGACCTTTGCCAGTACCAAAATGTAATAATAATAGTAAGGGTTTTTCCCCTTTTTTTGGCAACAAAACTGAAACCTTTTTACAAGGATTCATGTTACTGCATTAACCACAATACCTGCAGTCAAAATGCAAACAAAACACATACTATGATAATATATGATGCATTGTCCCTTAGAAAGAAAGCCGTCCCTTGGTGTGGACCAATCAGTTTCAAGGACAATGCCACAAATATCATAGTGTGTTTTTTGTTTGCAATTTGCAGGTATTGTGGTTAATGCAGTAGCATGAATCCTTGTAAAAAGGTTTCAGTTTTGTTCCCCAAAAAAAGGGTAAAAGCCCTACTATTATTACATGTTTTATATACACATATGTAGCGACTCCAACTGAGTCGCAGACGTTGTCTAGGGAGCAACACCACTTCACCGACTCAACATAACACAAGCCACGCTTGGGTGTTGAACGCCCATCTAGCTACGCTACGGCAGCACCGGACACGGCTCGTTATCCCGGCCCGGACCCTGAGCTGGGTCCCAGACCGCATGGCTAGAGGCTTCTCCCCCCGACGTGGATCTTCATCGCTGGCAACACGAAAAACCCCGGGGCCCTCGTAGGGCCCCCGTCACATCGGCCCGGGCCGGGGCTGCCTCCGCCCCTCGCCCCGCCCACCTTCCGGATCTCTCCGCCTCTTTCCCGAAGGCTCCCCGAGAGCTCCTCTACGCCACGTGACCGCCCGGCAGCCCCCCTCCAACGTCGTCCGGCCGCGTGCTGGCGGGTCAACCGGCGTGTCGTGCCCCAACGCGAGCCCGGCTGGCCCGCGCCGCACGCCGCTCGCGGTGCCTCCGCGCTGACCGGCGCTCAGCCAGGCCCCCCGCTAGGCCCGGCGGCGCCACGCCCGGTGAGCGGGCCGCACGTGATGCCAACGCATCGTCCGCCGTGGCTTCGTAAGCCCGGCACCACGCGGTGACAGTCGCAGTCACTACACACGCGTTTTCATCTTCTTTGGTTCTTTCGGTAAAGTCACCACGTAGAATGAGAATAAAGTAATAAATTAATAAAATAAAATAACACGATCAAATTCTCACGACGTTTCAACACAAGTGGCCTGTTCTCGAGACAGTCTCGTCCCTTCACCTGATGAACACACACTACACCCATAACTCTTTAGAATTGCCGCTTGTTGTCGTCTTTCAGCACGGTTGGGCAACGTGCGGTGGTGGTGTGACAGAAAGAGTTCAACGTACACACACATACACACATACACACACATACACACACACATACACACATACACACACATATACATACATACACACACATACAAAGACAAAGATCCCCCATATAGCCTGTACCAGACTGTAGGGGCAAGTGCTGTTAGCGAGCACCTATGAAGGCCGAACGGTACACGAGGGGGTGGGTGGCCAGCACCATGCCCGACCGCCTTTGTCTCCCTAGTGGCGATGTTTACACACCGCACCAGGTACTCATTTGAGGCTGAGTCGACCTAGGGGAGGCCCGGGACCGGTCCAGATAATCGTCACTGGTGTTGGCCGTGAGCGGGAATCGAACCCGGGTCGCCATGTTCATAGCGCAGCGCGCTAACCGCTACACTATCGCTCCCCACACACACACATACACACATACATACACACATACATACACACACATACATACACACATACATACACACATACACACACACATACATACACACACATACATACACGTACATATACATACACACATACACATACATACACACATGCACACATACACACACACATACACACATACACACACATACACACATACACACACACATACATACACACATACACACACATACATACACAACAACAACAACCGCCATTCGCCACTAAGTGGCGGTGACGTCACCACGACGCTTGTGCCAGGCTATGTGCACCCTGAGGCCACGTGAAGTGTCAAACGCCCGCTGGCAGGAGGTCACGGGGCAGACCCAGGTTCCACGGGTCGACTGACTGAGATGACTGGCTGATGCACCACCTGTGCCCCCTACTGTGCCAACCTGCTGTGCTTTAGCCACCCGGCGCTCCGCTCGTTGTTCTGAGCGTCGCTCCTCCGTCCTCCGTTGTTGTTGGAGGGCGACTGCTTCCAACTGCCCAGTAGCATCCTTCACGAGCCTCCTCCACAGAGGCCGATCTTGACACCGCTGGTACCAGTCATCGGCAAGTCCACTCAGCTCCACATCCTCCTGTACCACATCACTCCATCTCTTCTCTAGCCCGTGCCGCGCCCGCTTAGCCCCCTCAATCCGGCCAAACAAAAGCTGTTTCGGCATGCGGTGGCTGGGCATGCGGGCTACATGACCCAGCCATCGCAGCCTTGCCTGCCGGAGGAGCTCACCGATGGGACCCTGCCCAGATCTTTCAAGAATTTGTGAGCTCCTCACACAATCCAGTCTGGTTAAACCCAGGATGGATCGTAGGCAGGCCAGCCTAAATGTTTCTAACCGGGGAAGATGTTCCATTAGGGGGGTCCACGTTTCGCAAGCGTAGAGAAGGGAGGGAATGACCGTGGCCGAGAAGACCTGAAGCTTAGTGCGGAGCGACAGACCAGGTAGCTTCCACACAGCGTTACGCAACCGATGAAAAGATATTGCCGCTCGACTGATTCGGAGTGAGACCTCTGCTGTTAAACTGGAGCCAGTCATAAGCACACTGCCCAGGTATGGGAAACTCTCCACTCTCTCCACAACTGCCCCATCACCGATTGGGAGTTGTGGGGGTGGAGTGTCCGATGGTACAAAATACCCAGGCAGGTGCTTAGTTTTGGTGGGGCTGATGGTAAGGCCCCACCTCTTAGTGGCACGCTCCAGTCTCAGCAGCAGCGTCTCCAACTCCTCCTCTGACTGATCAGCTATTACCAAATCATCAGCATACATAACGTGGTTAAGCAATAGGGAGCCATCCCTTGACCGCACCCGGTCATCGATTAGCCTCTCATTATATCTGTACCATATGGAGATTCCCCCGGTACAGCTATTGAAGGCTTCACGAACTACGTGGTCAAAATAGATGTTAAATAATGTGGGAGCCAGAGGACATCCCTGTCGCACCCCACGGTGTACAGGGAATGGCTCTGACTCCCGGCCATGTAGTTTTACCCGGGCCCGCTCACCATCATGAAGGTCCTTAATGATCGTGAGCAGAGGGTCAGGTACTCCAAAAGCACGAAGAACGACCCAGAGCCCAGGCCTACTGATGGTATCATAGGCCTTGACCAGGTCAATAAAGCAGAGATGTAGGTCTTGTTGGAATTCCCTACACCTCTGCTGTAGCAGACGGACAGAAAATATGGCATCTGTGCAGGACCGCCCTTTCCTGAAACCGCATTGGGGCTCCGAAAGCCTCTCCTCAGCGTGCCTGGCAAGGCGATGCTGAATAATCCTTGCCAGGACCTTTCCCGGCACACTGAGGAGTGAGATGCCCCTGTAGTTGTTACAGTCTATGCGGTCCCCCTTCTTAAAGAGGGGGACCACCAGGGCATCCTTCCAATCCTGCGGAACCCGTCCAGCGGCCCAGACCGTTGTTATGATGTCATATAGGGCAGTCTGTGCACAAACGCCACCCTCCCTCAGCATTTCGCTTGGGAGATCATCTCTGCCCGCTGCCTTTCCTGGTCTCAGACTCCGGATCGCCTTCAGTACTTCCTCAACAGATGGCACATCAGCCAGCCACTCACAGGGGGTGACTTCTTCCAATATTTGAGGCACCACAGCCTCAGCAGGGTCATCCTCACTTTGTGCCACGATCTTTTCCTGGCTGAGGGATTTTCCCTCCCCCATGACCTCACAGAAATGCTCAGCAAATCTGCAAACCTGTTCCTGGGGGTCGGAGATTGGATCACCGTTTTTTCCCCTAATGATGGTAATAGGTGTGGCGCTGCAGGTTACTTTTTTGATGGAGTTAAATAGAGATTTGTGATCGCAGGCCACTGAGGCAGACTCCATCTCCGCAGCAACCCGCGACCACCACCCATCCTTGCAGCGCCTCACGGCTCTCCGAACCTCCGAGCGAAGGCTGCGGTAAGCCTCCTCATTCTCTGACGTGGGATTCTGTAGCCGATGACAGTGGGCCTGTCGCTTTTTCTCAACCATCCTGAACACCTCCTGTCAGCCAGGGTCTCTGGGGAGGTCTGGACCGCGTACCCAAAGCAGCCATTGCAGCTGCATGAGTCACAGTCCTAAACCTCGCCCATTTACCCTCGACATCAGGAGGAGTCGGGGACGATGCCAATCCCAGCCGCAAGCGATGATGAAATTCTCGCTTGCAACTTTCATCAGATAACTGAGACCAGGCCACTTTAGGTTGGAATGGGGTCCTGGGTGTACACCCACCACCGGAGTGGAAGAATGGCAGGCGCATCTTACAGATGACTAGTCGATGGTCAGAGGGCAGATCAGCTCCACGGTAGGTCCTGGTGTCAAGGACATAGGCTCGCATCCGCTGGTCCGTCACTATGTAGTCCAGCAGATGTTCTTGCTTGGACCCGGCATGCATCCATGATGTTGTGTGGATGCGCCGATGCCGGAACAGCGTGTTGGTAATTACAAGCCCATGGGCTGCACAAAAATCTAGCAGCCTCTTACCGTTGTTATTGAGCTGATCTGGCCCATGCCCTCCAATCACTCCAGACCAGGTGCCAGTATCATGACCAACTCGGGCATTAAAGCCACCCAACATGATGACTCTATCCGGAGGGGCCACTTTAGCCAGCACCTGTGACAGGAGGTCATAGAAGGCATCTGACTCATCGGCTTTGCCTGCATCCCTCCACGGATGTTCATCTTCGGTGGGGGCATAAGTAACCACGACCACCATTCCTCGCCTCCGGTTGATGGAAAGGTGAGCCCAAAGTAGCCTGGGGCTTACAGCTTCCCACACCTCACCGCCACGCTCCCACGCCCCCTTCATTCTTTTGTTCAAAAGAAGAGCCACACCGTGTTGTTTGGCAGTCTGCTGCCCCGAGTAGAGGACTGTCCACCCCTCATGGTGGCAGGAGCCAGAGCCGGTCCACCGGACCTCCTGAATGCCGCATAGATCCAGGCGGTACCGGTCCAGCTCCCGACAGAGGAGTGGCAGCCTCTCCTCCGCAGTGAGCGTTCGAACATTCCACGTGGCCACCCGTAGTGGCTTTTCGTTGTTTCTGGAGGAGCCCCGAGGGTGGATATTCAATCTCCTGGCTCCGCCAATTGGGGTTTGGCCAGGAGACGTCATAGACGCCTGGCTCCCGGGGGCCTCCGGCACAAGCTTATTAGTTACATATTTCAGTTTACCTCGTGGTTTCGTGGTAATTAATTGAAGGTGGAGGGGTTACCAGCCCCTCGCACCCGTCCAGAGCCCCCGTTTAGCCCCTGTGGTGGACACATATGCCATGAGGGGAGGAGCCAATCAAAATTGGATCTCCCCCCACAGCACTGTCCACGACAGAGTTGCTCGTCCGGCACCGCGAGGAGGTAGGGGGTTGTTTTGCCGGACACATACACACACACATACACACACACATACCAACATACACACACATACACACACATACATACACACATACACACACACATACACACACACATACACACACATACACACACATACACACATACACATACACACACATACACACACACAGACACACACACACATACAACAACAACAACCGCCATTCGCCACTAAGTGGCGGTGACGTCACCACGACGCTTGTGCCAGGCTATGTGCACCCTGAGGCCACATGAAGTGTCGAACGCCCGCTGGCAGGAGGTCACGGGGCAGACCCAGGTGCCACGGGTCGACTGACTGAGATGGCTGGCTGATGAGCGTGAAGTCGCGATTGAGTAATGGGGGCTAACGAATGAGTAATTAGTAATACACGTTGCTTTAAGAGATGGTTGAAGTTACAATGTTCTAATACGTGTTTAATGTAAATTACTTTTTGAATGTCATTAATTTTGTTGTATTATTTAATGACTAATTAAAATAGCTCAGAGGTTACTTCATTTCCACTCGTCCTATCAATTCCCCCAGACCCGCTGCCCTTCTAAGGGCCGGGACCGAGCGGGCTAGTGGTGAGACCCTGGGAGCCCCCGGGTCCCGACGTCCTTGTAAGGGCCGGGACCGAGCGAGACAGTGGTCGAGACCCGTACCTTGACTGGGTCGGGTTAGTGTAGCCTCCCCTAGGTCACGGTTAGCCGGAGGCGAGAGAGCCCGTGGTCCCAGTGATAGGCCACGCTTGTCCGGGGGCCGTACCACCCCCAGGTAGCGGGTTAAGGGGCCGTCACCCCTTTGTGTTAGGGACCGCTACTATTGCTGTTACCGTTGTCGTTAAATCAACGTGTTGCCTCTACACGCCGTCTCCAATCTCCCTGCACCCACTACATGTGCAGCATTTGTTTCACGTCTCGTGCGGTCACTGTGGTAAGAAACTTGCTTGGCTTTGATTCCCAGACAATTCGTAATGGTAAAGAAATGTAATAATAATAGAATACGACGTTTCGATTGCAACACAAGCGACCATCATAAGGTACAAATGAATGAGAACAAACATAGTAAACTTGGAAATATAATGCAATATAACACAGAGTCGGCCAACAAAACAATCAACGCCCCACCTGGTTGATTACGTTCTTCCAACGATTGATAAATTTGAGAGAGACAAAACATAGACACGGGGACACACAAGCAGAGAGAGAGACAACACAGAAACACACAGAGAGAGACACACAACATAGACACACAGACAGACACACAGAGAGAGACAACACAGAGACACACAGAGTAACACACAGCATAGACACACAGACACACAAGCAGAGAGACTCACACAGAGACAAACAGAGAGAGACACACACAACATAGACACACAGACAGACACACAAGCAGAGAGAAACTCACAAAGAGACACACAGGGAGTGACACAACATAGACAGACAGACACACAGAGAGAGACTCACACAGAGACAAACAGAGAGAGACACACAACATAGACACAGAGACAGACACACAAGCAGTGAGAGACTCACACAGAGACACACAACATAGACACACAGACAGACACACAGGCAGAGAGAGACAACACAGAGACAAACAGAGAGAGACACACAGAGACACACAGAGCGACACACACAACATAGACACACAGACAGACACACAAGCAGAGAGAGACTCACACAGAGACACAGAGAGTGACACACAACATAGACACAGAGACAGACACACAAGCAGAGAGAGAGACTCACACAGAGACAAACAGAGAGTGACACACAACATAGACAGACAGACACACACAGAGAGAGACTCACACAGAGACAGAGAGAGACAATTTAATAGCTCTTAAAACCCCTCCCACCGCTCCTGCAGTCTAAACACAACAAGACTCCCAAGTCCTCTGGTGACATCAAAAATGATTTAATAACGAGACGATCAAACGAGCCACAGAGCGAAGCCTCGGCCCTACGCGTTGGGCCTTGCGTGGCCCATTAATGGGCACTCGACTCGAATGTGCGGACGTTTCATTGACTGAACGCAACATTGAAAGCAGCCTTGAGAATCTTCACTTGAAGCTTTCGTGGCAACTGCAGGGATCCACGCTCTCAAAGTCATCACGTGGTAGGTGTATAAAATACATCACCACGTTTCCATCGCGACACAAGCGACCGTCATCAGGCGGAACAGGTACAGTTCAACTGATGGGGGGGTCGCTTGTGTTGCGACAGAAACGTCGTGATTTATTTTATTTTGTCCCTACGTCACTTGACCGAAAGAACCTTGAAGAATGTTCTTGGTTCTTTCGGTAAAGTCACTACGTAGAAGGGAAACAATAAAATAATAAAAATATAAAACAATAAAAATTCTCACGACGTTTCGACTACGACACAAGAAGCAATCATCATCAGGTGTGAAAACCACAGCAAGAAATTTTTTAAAAAGTGGAGTTTTTTTTAACGTTAGCACCAGGGAGAGCGATTTGGCAGTTGTTCAAATGGACGAGTCCATCTATGTTCGGAAAAGAGGAGGGGGGAGAGGAAGAGAATGGAATGCGGTCTGAACAACTGCCAAATCGCTCTCCGTGGTGCTATGTGGTTTTCACACCTGATGATGATTGCTCGTGTTGCAGTCGAAACGTTGTGAGAATTTTATTGTTTTATATTTTATTTATTTTATTGTTTCCCTTCTACGTGGTGGTGACTTTACCGAAAGAACCAAGAATATGAATCCCTGCAGTCACGAAAGCTTTAAATCAAAACCTTGAAGGATGTTTTACAACGTCCGTGTTTTAAACGCGCAAAATAATCACGTTTCCCCAACTTAACACATTCTCAGGAAGCTGTGTGTATATATATTTAGTTTACACTACGCGCGACGATGTTCAACGCAGCAGCCGCTTAAAAACTCTGGGTTAAGAGCGGCAAAGCCAGAAACTCGGTGCAGGCGGACGCTGCTGCTGGAGCTGAATGAACGAGCGAGCGTCGCAGCCGAGGACGGATTCGACCTTTTCAACATTTCCGAGCAGCGATTCTAAATTTGCCCGCGACCAATCTCCCGCGGGGGGAACTGCTCCGGCGTTCTCTTCGCCAAGTGCCGAGTCCAACACAAACCCCCGTGGGACGAGGCGCGCCGAGGGGCCCTAATCCAGCAGCGGGTTAACGAGTCCCCGAAAATTATCTCTCACGCGACCGATGGAAAAATAACCTGGCACTTCTTAGAAACAAAAGCGGCGAGGAACACACAAAGCCGTCCACACACAGCCCCAAAGATCCCCCAGCCACCGCCGTGTAGCCTTAACAGACTGTTGGGGCAAGTGCTGTTAGCGAGTAGCAGCAGCTATGATGATCCCCCCCGTGTAGCCTTAACAGACTGTTGGGGCAAGTGCTGTTAGCAATTAGCAGCAGCTATGAAGATCCCTCCCCGTGTAGCCTTAACAGACTGTTGGGGCAAGTGCTGTTAGCGATTAGCAGCAGCTATGAAGGCTACCGGCACTGTGGCACACGAGGGTGGGGGGGGGGTGGGGTGGTCAACACCACGCACAGCCGCCTTTGTCTCCCCAGTGGCGATGTCTTTACATATCGCAGCGGGCACTCATTCGAGGCCAAGTCGACCTAGGGGAGGCCCAGGACCGGTTGTTCAGATGATCGCAATCACTGTGGCGTTGGCCGTGAGCGGGAATGGAACTCGGCTGATCACCGGCGTTGGTAGCGCTGACCGCTCCACCAACCCCCCACCGCTCCCCACCACCGACAAAGAGCGGCCACCGTGGAACGCGACAATTAAATTTTTGATGACATCACCATTGCAATAAGTGCTCCATGGGGCTATTATTGCACACGCTGTGTATGAACTCACTCTGTCTGTTGTTGTTGTAGTATCATCAAATATAGTAACTCAATCTTAACCCACTTACCAATGTGGTATACTTATGTCATAATGATGACAACACTGTATTCTAGCGTAAAAAATATATTTTCCAACAATCTTTTTTTAACACGTTATGTTTCGTCTTGGGTGTAATTGTCCACGCTCAACTGACGTCGTTGGCTGTAAATCTCCACGGTCCCCTTACGTCGTGGCCAAGCCTCGGGGCCACTTCCTGGAGTCGTGGAGTTATTCCGTTACCAGTAGGGTACATTTCATTAAAGAGTGTTTAAAAAAAAAAAGTATTTTAAAATATTACTTATTAATGTAATAACTCACAAACGTAAAAATGTTTACGCACGTGAACTCTGCGTAACATTCCAGTTCCAGTAAAGATTTACAGAACGTAACTTCTTCACTTCAAGTCTAGCACCAAACGCCTTACAATCACCGCAACTCTTTAACCCTTCCGCCCATTGCAATAAGCGATCCACAGAGTTACACGTGTAACAGCTTTACATGTGTAACAGCTTACACATATACACGTGTAAGCTGTTACACGTGTAACAGCTTACACGTGTATATGTGCATGTACATTCACTTCGTCACTTCCCAAGTCTGACATTGCACACGTTAAAATCAACGCACTCTTATTAACGCTTTCCCATGCCACCCATTGCATTGTCCCACAGAGTTATAAATGTAATAACTCACACATGTAAGTACGCCTTAAAATCACCGCAATCTTTGACCCTTCCACCCGTTGCAATAAGCGCTCCACAGAGTTCTAAATGTAATAGCTCCCAAATGTAGAAACTGTTAACGTGTGTAACCTATGCGTACCATCCGGTTAAAGTAAAGATTACAGAACAGTCTTAAAACTTTACTTCCTTCACTTTCCAAGTCTGACATCGTACGCCTTCAAAACCACCACACTGATAATTATCAATGAACCCTTTTACATTCCGGAAACCCCCCAAAAAAAAGGCTGCTCTATGGGTGGAGGCCGGTGGCCAAGTGAAATTGCCCTCCCCGTGCCTCCCTGTGCGGAAAAAACGAACGCCGAACGCTCGCCAGCGACCGGCTTATGCCTCGGTACGGGAGAGGGGATGGGTGAATCAACGAACTCGCCCCAACGGTCGAAGCCACGGGCGGTCGGGATCCCCGGCGGTCGTTTCTCTCTCCTCCTCCTTCGCCCGGCCGTCCGCCTAAACCATGAAGGCCCGGAGCGACGTCTGCACGGCGACGCGGCACACAGGACACCGGCTCAGGGAGAGGGCGCAGTGGCCGCACGTGGCCACGTGTCCGCACGGCACGAACATCGTGGACACCTCGCGCTCCATGCACACCTTGCAGGACAGCCGCTCTTCCAGCTTGTCCAGAAGCTCCTCAGTCGATGGCGCTGCTGTGGACGAAGCGCGCGCAGACGCACGCGGAGACACACGCGGAGACACACAGAGACACACAGACACACAGAGACACACAGAGACACACAGAGACGCACAGAGACACACAGAGACACACAGAGACGCACAGAGACACACAGAGACGCACAGAGACACACAGAGACACACGCGCGCACGCACAGACGCAAGCGCACACACACACAGACGCACACACAGAGACACACCCGCACACACTTTCAGCGGTTTCAAAAAGTGATGGTCGATCATCACCAGACTGCTTACATATGGGGCGCAAAGTTGGCGAGATGTTGACCACCTCGTCTGGTATACATGAGGTCGTGACTCTCACCTGTATCAGACTCTCACCTGGCTCAGACTTTCACCTGTATCAGACTCTCATCTGTATCAGACTCTCACCTGTATCAGACTCTCACCTGTATCAGACCCTCACCTGTATCAGACCCTCACCTGTATCAGACTCTCACCTGTATCAGACTCTCACCTGTATCAGACCCTCACCTGTATCAGACCCTCACCTGTATCAGACTCTCACCTGTATCAGTCTCTCACCTGTATCAGACCCTCACCTGTATCAGACCCTCACCTGTATCAGACTCTCACCTGTATCAGACCCTCACCTGTATCAGGTGAGGGTCTGATACAGTGCGCAGGGATCCGCCGTCTTACCGTGCTCAATCTCCGCGGTTGTACTCTGCGGCGTCTGACCCGGTAGCGGAGCCTTTAAACCGACAAATAAAGATGAACATCGTCGCGTGTAAGAATCATCGCCGGTGTCACGCAGAAGAACCGACAAAAATGGATAAGTTACGCAAGCGACGACCGCTCGCGTTAAAAACGATCGCGACTTTTTGCACCGTTACTCTGCGCTCGATTTGCAATCGGCGTGTCGGCAAACCAAACGGAACGACAAGAGCCGGCTCTCGATTGTCGCCGCTAACGACGGGGGGCAGGGCAGCTGCAGACGGCTCAAAATCGCGCAGCATCCAAAAAGATAAAATTAAAAAAATTCCGTGGATCTCTATGCCAAAAACACCGATTATCCCCATAGTTATATATAGTTATAGAGTACATTTAATCTGGCCGTCGCCTGATGAAGCTCGTTGTTGTTGTAATTACTGGTGAAACGTCATACTCAGATTCTAAATGTTGTGGCTTGGCTCTCCAACACACCGGTGTGAGCTGTACTAGTATTATACACTATACACTACTATACACTATTATACACTATACACTACTACACTACTATACACTACTACACTACTATACACTACTATACACTATTATACACTACTATACACTACTATACACTACTACACTATACACTACTATACACTACTATACACTATTATACACTACTATACACTACTATACTATACACTACTATACACTACTACACTACTATACACTACTACACTATACACTACTATACACTACTACACTACTATACACTACTACACTATACACTACTATACAATACTATACTATACACTACTATACTATACACTACACTACTATACACTACTACACTACTATACACTACTATACATACACTACTATACACTACACTATACACTACTATACTATACACTACTACACTATACACTATATACTACTATACTATACACTACACTACTATACACTACACTATACACTACTATATTATACACTATACTATACACTACTATACTATACTACTATACTATACACTACACTACTATACACTACTACACTATACATTACTATACTATACACTACACTATACACTACACTACTATACACTACTACACTATACATTACTATACTATACACTACACTATACACTACACTACTATACACTACACTATACACTACTATACACTACACTATACACTACTATACACTACACTATACACTACACTACTATACACTACTATACACTACACTATACACTACACTATACACTACACTACTATACACTACACTATACACTACACTATACACTACACTACTATACACTACACTATACACTACACTATACACTACACTACTATACACTACACTATACACTACACTACACTATACACTACACTATACACTACTATACTATACACACTACTATATTTACAATGAGCATATTGGTAATAAAACCACATTATTTTTGTATTTTTACCCCTGAATGATGAACAACATTTCAAGCTGCCTGCGAAGTTTAAGTTTGAGTCTATTTGTGTTCAAGACCCCTGATAAACTCCATCAAGAGACGAGGATAGTCTCGTCTGTTCAACGACCGGAGTTGACCAAGGTCAACGTTAAAAAACGAAACAAAAAATCGTACGTGCGGCGTGTTCGCACGCCGGCGTTAAACTCGATTTTCCTGCGAAACCAAAAGTTGGCGAGAAAATGTTTTGTTACCGGCGGCCGCATCGACCCGCGGACGAAAGCTTCCCCCTTCTGTCGTCCAACAAACGCGCAGCTGTTCAGCAAACGACGCGGGAAGAGGGGGGGGTCATTACGTTATGCCGGCTGGGTATAATGTGGTGGATGTATTGGGGAGCACATCACCATCATTATTATTATTATTTATATTATGATCTTATAGTGAGATGGTTGTATTGGGGAACACATTATATTTATTATTTTATCGCGTTTATTATGATTTTGTTATTATCTTATAATGCGTTGGATGTATCGGGGAACACATCATTATTATATAATGCGATGGATGTGTTGGGGAACACATAATTAGTGAATATTTACAGTGAGGGAAAAAAGTATTTGATCCCCTGCTGATTTTGTACGTTTGCCCACTGACAAAGAAATGATCAGTCTATAATTTTAATGGTAGGTTTATTTGAACAGTGAGAGACAGAATAACAACAAAAAATCCAGAAAAACGTATGTCAAAAATGTTATAAATTGATTTGCATTTTAATGAGGGAAATAAGTATTTGACCCCTCTGCAAAACATGACTTAGTACTTGGTGGCAAAAACCCTTGTTGGCAATCACAGAGGTCAGACGTTTCTTGTAGTTGGCCACCAGGTTTGCACACATCTCAGGAGGGATTTTGTCCCACTCCTCTTTGCAGATCTTCTCCAAGTCATTAAGGTTTCGAGGCTGACGTTTGGCAACTCGAACCTTCAGCTCCCTCCACAGATTTTCTATGGGATTAAGGTCTGGAGACTGGCTAGGCCACTCCAGGTCCTTAATGTGCTTCTTCTTGAGCCACTCCTTTGTTGCCTTGGCCGTGTGTTTTGGGTCATTGTCATGCTGGAATACCCATCCACAACCCATTTTCAATGCCCTGGCTGAGGGAAGGAGGTTCTCACCCAAGATTTGATGGTACATGGCCCCGTCCATCGTCCCTTTGATGCGGTGAAGTTGTCCTGTCCCCTTAGCAGAAAAACACCCCCAAAGCATAATGTTTCCACCTCCATGTTTAACGGTGGGGATGGTGTTCTTGGGGTCATAGGCAGCATTCCTCCTCCTCCAAACATGGCATGTTGAGTTGATGCCAAAGAGCTCCATTTTGGTCTCATCTGACCACAACACTTTCACCCAGTTGTCCTCTGAATCATTCAGATGTTCATTGGCAAACTTCAGACGGGCATGTATATGTGCTTTCTTGAGCAGGGGGACCTTGCGGGCACTGCAGGATTTCAGTCCTTCACGAGGTAGTGCAGGGGTCGGGAACCTTTTTGACTAAGAGAGCCATGAAAGCAAAAAATTTGGAAATTTATTTCAGTGAGAGCCATATAATATATTTTAAAAGTGAATTCAACTAAATGTCAGTATAATAAGCCTCTGAATTTATTCTTTTAAATAATGTTGTTATAACACTCACCATTAATGCGACTTCTGGTGCTGCATGGATTTGCTGATGTCTTTGTAGTCGGGTTGGTACTTGGTGAGGTTAAGCTTCATGCAAGCGTTGAGGCTTTCATCCGTTAAACGTGATCGTAGGTTGGACTTGATGTTTTTAAGATGTGAGAATGACTGCTCACATGCATACGTAGGCCAGTATCATCCAATTAAAATAATGGACAATTGCTCCTGCAGCCATGAACAGGACATGCGCAGTGAAAAATTGATGGATGGATTAAAACAAGTGAGAATATTTTGTTTTATCTGCGAGCCATATGCAATCATCAAAAGAGCCACATCTGGCTCGCGAGCCATAGGTTCCCGACCCCTGAGGTAGTGTGTTACCAATTGTTTTCTTGGTGACTATGGTCCCTCTGCCTTGAGATCATTGACAAGATCCTCCCGTGTAGTTCTGGGCTGATTCCTCACCGTTCTCATGATCATTGCAACTCCACGAGGTGAGATCTTGCATGGAGCCCCATGCCGAGGGAGATTGACAGTTCTTTTGTGTTTTTTCCATTTGCGAATAATCGCACAAACTGTTGTCACCTTCTGACCAAGCTGCTTGGCAATGGTCTTGTAGCCCATTCCAGCCTTGTGTAGGTCTACAATCTTGTCCCTGACATCCTTGGAGAGCTCTTTGGTCTTGGCCATGGTGGAGAGTTTGGAATTTGATTGATTGATTGATTGCTTCTGTGGACAGGTGTCTTTTATACAGGTAACGAGCTGAGATTAGGAGCACACTCTTAAAGAGTGTACTCCTAATCTCAGCTCCTAATCTCAGCTTGTTACCTGCATAAAAGAAACCTGGGAGCCAGAAATCTTTCTGATTGAGAGGGGGTCAAATACTTTTTTCCCTCATTAAAATGCAAATCAATTTATAACATTTTTGACATGCGTTTTTCTGGATTTTGTTGTTGTTATTCTGTCTCTCACTTTTCAAATAAACCTACCATTAAAATTATAGACTGATCATTTCTTTGTCAGTGGGCAAACGTACAAAATCAGCAGGGGATCAAATACTTTTTTCCCTCACTGTATATATATACATTTCACGGGAGCAGCAGGTGCCAAACGCCTCACCTGGGAAACCACTTTGCGTGCTCATGCCAAGCGCTGTCTCCCAGCGCCCACTCTTGTAGATGACCGTCGCAGCTGAAGCACCTCACAAGATCTCCGTGACCTACTCAAAATAGAAAACACGTTACAGGGACCTCTCCCCTACATATCGACACTGTCAACTTTTCAGAGATAAACAAACCCATCCAGTTGCCCGTTCGGACCGAGAGTCGTAAGTTCAACCGCCTCACAATAGATGGAGGTGGTGGCATCAACATCTGCAGAACGTGAAGAACCAGTGGCATTTACATCTACAGAACGTGAAGAACCAGTGGCATTTACATCTACAGAATGTGAAGAACCAGTGGCATCAACATCTGCAGAACGTGAAGAACCAGTGGCATTTACAGCTACAGAACGTGAAGAACCAGTGGCATTTACAGCTACAGAACATGAAGAACCAGTGGCATCAACATCTGCAGAACATGAAGAACCAGCGTCATCTACATCTACAGAACGTGAAGAACCAGCGTCATCTACATCTACAGAACGTGAAGAACCAGTTGCATCTACATCTGCAGAATACGAAAATCCAGTGGCATCTACATCTACAGAACGTGAATAACCAGCGTCATCTACATCTACAGAACGTGAAGAACCAGTGGCATCTATATCTACAGAACGTGAAGAACCAGCGGCATCTACAGCTACAGAACGTGAAGAACCAGCGGCATCTACATCTACAGAACGTGAAGAACCAGCGGCATCTACATCTACAGAACGTGAAGAACCAGTTGTATCTACATCTACAGAATACGAAAAACCAGTGGCATCTACATCTACAGAACGTGAAGAACCAGCGTCATCTACATCTACAGAACGTGAAGAACCAGTGGCATCTACATCTACAGAACGTGAAAAACCAGCGTCATCTACATCTACAGAACGTGAAGAACCAGTGGCATCTACATCTACAGAACGTGAAGAACCAGCGGCATCTACAGCTACAGAACGTGAAGAACCAACGGCATCTACATCTACAGAACGTGAAGAACCAGCGGCATCTACATCTACAGAACGTGAAGAACCAGTGGCATCTACATCTACAGAACGTGAAGAACCAGCGTCATCTACATCTACAGAACGTGAAGAACCAGCGGCATCTACATCTACAGAACGTGAAGAACCAGTGGCATCTACATCTACAGAACGTGACGAACCAGTGGCATCTACATCTACAGAACGTGAAGAACCAGCGGCATCTACATCTACAGAACGTGAAGAACCAGTGTCATCTACATCTACAGAACGTGAAGAACCAGCGTCATCTACATCTGCATGAGATTATACAACTTGTAAAGGCCTTCCCCGTGTTTCGTGTACGCACTCTACAACACGCTTGGAACCGACAGGACTTCGCACTCCTATCGTGTTTTTGTAAACTGTTCGTTGCCGTGACGTTCTTACCCCCCATGCCCCGACTGGACATCATGCGAAAAAGAGCTTCACAGCTCAATGGATTCCTCCAGTATAGATAAATATTCTGATTCTGACCTCCCTCAGGTGTTTGACCAAAACTATTAACCAACATTGAAACTATTTTATGATACTAGGTGTTAGGACCATTGAGTTGCTATTCAGCTCTTTTTCAGAGGCGACCACCTGGCATTCACAAACGATAGCTCAACGAAGTGGCTTATCGCATGATAATTTAAACGCAGCCAAATTCTCTAAACGCGTGTTTCTAAATGTGCGAGGAAAAAAACCGGAGGACCGGCAGAAAAAATCCACGCGACCACGGGGAGGCACGAAAATTCCAAATACGCATCAGGCGTCAGGATGGAACCCACCACCTCCTGCCTTCCAGGCGAGGTAGTCAACATCTCCGAGCCACCGTGGCGCTTGCCCCCCAAAGAGCCGCCCCTCCCCCCACAAAACGGGGACGACTACAGCACCGGGGAAGGCCTCCACCCACTTCTACGTAGCAGCAGCAGCAGCGGCAGCAGCAGCACAAACCGTACCGGAATAGTAGAAGCCTGCGTAGGCCAGCTCATGCGGGGACACATTGGCGGTGTACGGCCAGCTCGCGAAAGATCTGATTCGCGCCCCGAACGAACGCATCTCTGGACACAGTGCGGAGTCGGGGCCATCCTGAGTGGCCTGCGGCAACGGGGCCTGCGGGGAAAAGGCACCACCCAGAAACAAACGCAACGACGACAATGGTGACGACGATGACGACTGTGACGACAGCGTCAATGGCGACGACGGTGATGCAGTGAGCTCATCGAATTGTCCCCGCCCTTTGGAACGGCTCCCCAGGAAGCCGTGAGGGCATTGGAATCGTTTTTTTTTAAACGACATCTTCGAAACAAAACCTTTTTAGACTGACCTAAAAAGGTTAAGTCATTTACATGACTTAATACGATTACATCTCCATAACTAGCATAACCTATGCGCATAATTACATCAATTAACATTATTTCGGATAATTACGCATTTTTCCAAATTTTATTTCATTTTTATCATTTTTATTAAAATTTTCAAGACCCGGCATATACAACAGGTGGGGGAATTTATAGAGAAGATAACATTACAGTAGAATCTTGATTTGAATTACAGTAGACTCTGGATGATCCGTGCGCGGTTTATTCGATTTGCAGATGAACCGCACACCTGCGATTTTGACAGAGATTAAGAACTCGTGGATATTCCCCTGAAGTCCAAATAATCTAAAAACAGTTTATACAACATTGGTTAATTCTTGGACGTTTTTATTACAAGTCACGCGGCGCTTAAACCGAACAAATACGTTGCCTCGGTTAATCCGAAATCCACGTGACCGCCTCTACGGCACGGCAGCTGCAACGTCTTTACAACGGTGGGCAGAGTTTAATTGATTTTGTTGCCGTGGCTCTGCTGTCAAATGAGCGAGCCGACTCTTCAGCGCGGGGAGCGGGAAAGTCTCATCATTGAACATGGTTATAGGCACAAAGCATTGAAGAACTGAGACTCATCTACAAGGGCGCAGCGGTAGCCAGGAGATGTCAACGACCTCGCCTGGTATGCAGGAGGTCATGGGCTCGAAACCCGACCCTGACACCTGCTTCTGCCTATTTGGAGTTTCCGTGTCTCTCTCTCTCTGTTCCCCCCGTGGTCACCACGTGCGAGGGTATTCGGCAAATATAAATGTCCACGCAACGATGCTGAGCCCGCTTCGCTGAGCAACGTCGCTGCTTTGCGTGACGGAGAGGGTCGGCATCTGAAACAAATAGCTACATCATCGCAGCGCTGAGTAGGGCCCTCGCCAGGTCAAGAATAACTGTGTTAGCACAGGGTGCTTACAAAGAAATGTTCACACTTGTTTTTGGACTATCGTTTTTTAATATAACACGAATCTGACCGCGAATGCGCGTCAATGGATTCAACGAGCCAAAGGGTCTCCGCTCGTTCGCCATCGTCGTCTAAACACGCCTAGAATTATCTCCAATCGGTACCCAGAACCCCGAGGCACATCTCTTCGTGCCAATCGTTGCAAATTCTCAGCGGCACCCCGCACTAGTTTTAGGAAAGACCCGGCCTCGCCCCCCCAAAACAAGCGTCAGGACGTCACCGGCGCCGTCGCTGGCGTCACCCACCGCGCGAGCGCAGGCGGGGAAGTGCCTGGCGTGCTCCCGAGCGGGGTCGTCCCCCTCCTCCCAGCGATGCATCATCCCGCCGCAGCGGAAGCAGGCCACCAGGTCGCTGAAGCCCATGCGGTAGAGTCCGGCCCGCGCCAAGTCCGCGGGCCGCACGGGGGACGACCGGGGCCACCCCTTGGAGAACGACAGCAGCCTGGCCGATTCTCTCAGCATCTTCGAGGCCGACGGTCGCGGGATCCGGTCGAAGCGGGGCATCGGGGGGGCAGAGCGTCTCGCCGCCGCCGACGCCCTGCGGGAGGCCCGAAAGTCTACGACGTTCGGCATCGACCCGGCGGAAAAATACGGGGCAATTTGGGGTGAAAAGAATGCTTTTGCGAGGGACGAGTCCGCCCGGGGGTCTCTTGTTAAAGATCGCTCAAGAAACGTCGAGGCCTTCTCCTCCTTTCAAGGCGTCGAAGAGATCCCGGGGCTCGTAGCTCAACGGGTAGTTTAAAAACCGGCGATGGGAAATGGCACGACCCCTGTTGTCACCCTCGACGGCTCCTGAATGCGGGAACAAAAATGTTCGGGCGGCAAGCGTCATTAAAAACGGACATCTTTTAGTGATATTCTTAGCTCTTTCGGTAAAGTCACGTTGAAGGCAAACAATAAAATAATAAAATACATATAAAACAATAAAAATTCTCACGACGTTTCGACCATAACACAAACGGTCGTTATGTTATGGTCGAAACGTCGTGATAATTTTTATTGTTTTGTATATATATTTTATTATTTTATTGTTTCCCTTCAACGTGACTTTGCCGAAAGAGCTAAGAATATGAATTACTGCAGTCACGAAAGCTTTAAATCAAAATAAAATATTTAAGTGACTTGAAATGTTTGGTTTAAACAATTCATCCATACACAAAGGCTTTTTGTGGGTTAGATTGCGTAAATATATTAATGTTAAACCCGCCACCACCCGACACGGCCAACTGGTAAGGGTTGTCACGTAAACAGAACATTGGTCGCCAAAAGCCTACGTGTTAAGAATTAAACAGTTCAGTCTGTCACTTCTGACAAACTCATGCACAGCAATAAAAGGGGGCACACACAGTCTGGATGGTCCTGTACCAAACGGAGTTTCGAGAGTTATCTGGTGTGAGAAAAACCAACACTACCCATAGACTCAGCACTGCACCATAGACTCAACACTACCCAAAGACTCAACACTAACCATAGACTCAACACTGCCCATAGACTCAACAGTGCCCATAGACTCAACACTACCCATAGACTCAACACTGTACCATGGACTCAGCACTGCACCATAGACTCAACACTGCCCGATAGACTCAACACTACCCAAAGACTCAACACTGCCCATAGACTCAAAACTGCCCATAGACTCAACACTGCACCATAGACTCAACACTGCCCATAGACTCAGCACTGCACCATACATTCAACACTGCATCATAGACTCAGCACTGTGCCATAGACTCAACACTGCACCATAGACTCAACACTGCCCATAGACTCAACACTGCACCATAGACTCAACACTGCCCATAGACTCAACACTGCACCATAGACTCAACACTGCCCATAGACTCAACACTACACCATAGACTCAACACTGCACCATAGACTCAACACTACACCATAGACTCAACACTACACGATAGATTTCGATTTAAAGCTGTCGTGACTGCAGGGATTAATCTTCTTGGTTCTTTAGGTAAAATCACGTCGGTTCTAAACTAATTGTATTTTTACGGTGACCTCAGACCGCAGCTCTTTTGCTGGCACCGCCTCTTAACACCTCTCACAGCACGGTTAACGTTGTGGTTTGTAACGTGGAGTATAACAGCGCCTCGTGGCTGTTTCTCTCCCCCCCCTCCTCCGTCCCGAGGAGCGCGGTACGACACAGACACATAGACTCACACAGAGACACATAGACTCACACAGAGACCCATAGACTCACTCAGAGACCCACAGACTCACACAGAGACCCACAGACTCGCACAGAGATCCACAGACACACACATAGACCCATAGACTCACACAGAGACCCATAAACTCACACAGAGACCCATGGACTCACACAGAGACCCATAGACTTACACAGAGACCCACAGACTCACACAGAGACCCATATACTCACACATAGACCCATAGACTCACACAGAGACCCATGAACTCACACAGAGACCCATAGACTCACACAGAGACCCATAGACTTACACAGAGACCCACAGACTCACACAGAGACCCATATACTCACACAGAGACCCATAGATTCACTCAGAGACCCATAGACTCACACAGAGACCCACACACTCACACAGAGGCCCATAGACTCACTCAGAGACCCATAGACTCACACAGAGACCCATAGACTCACACATAGAGCCATAGACTCACACAGAGACCCACAGACTCACACAGAGACCATAGACTCACACATAGACCCATAGACTAACACAGAGACCCATAAACTCACACAGAGACCCATAGACTCACACAGAGACCCATAGACTCACACAGAGACCCATAGACTCACACAGAGACACATAGACTCACACAGAGACCCATAGACTCACACAGAGACACATAGACTCACACAGAGACCCATAGACTCACACAGAGACCCACAGACTCACACAGAGACCCCTAAACTCACACAGAGACCCATAGACTTACACAGAGACCCACAGACTCACACAGAGACCCATAGACGCACACAGAGACCCACAGACTCACGCAGAGACCCACAGACTCACACAGAGACCCACAGACTCGCACAGAGATCCACAGACTCACACAGAGACCCATAGACTCACACAGAGACCCATAGACTCACACAGAGACCCATAGACTCACACAGAGACCCACAGACTCACACAGAGACCCATAGACTCACACAGAGAACCATAGACTCACACAGAGACCCACAGACTCACACAGAGACCGACAGACTCACACAGAGACCCACAGACTCACACAGAGACACATAGACTCACACAGAGATGCATAGACTCACACAGAGACCCATAGACTCACACATAGACCCATAGACTCACACAGAGACCCATAGACTCACACAGAGACCCATAGACTCACACAGAGACCCACAGACTCACACAGAGACCCACAGACTCACACAGAGACCCATAGACTCACACAGAGACCCATAGACTCACACAGAGACCCATAGACTCACACAGAGACACATAGACTCACACAGAGACCCATAGACTCACACAGAGACACATAGACTCACACAGAGACCCATAGACTCACACAGAGACCCACAGACTCACACAGAGACCCCTAAACTCACACAGAGACCCAAAGACTTACACAGAGACCCACAGACTCACACAGAGCCCCATAGACTCACACAGAGACCCACAGACTCACGCAGAGACTCACAGACTCACACAGAGACCCACAGACTCACACAGAGATCCACAGACTCACACAGAGACCCATAGACTCACACGGAGACCCATAGACTCACACAGAGACCCATAGACTCACACAGAGACCCATAGACTCACACAGAGACCCATAGACTCACACAGAGACACATAGACTCACACAGAGACCCATAGACTCACACAGAAACCCACAGACTCACACAGAGACCCATAGAATCACACAGAGACCCACAGACTCACACAGAGACCCACAGACTCGCACAGAGATCCACAGACTCACACAGAGACCCATAGACTAACACAGAGACCCATAAACTCACACAGAGACCCATAGACTCACACAGAGACCCATAGACTCACACAGAGACACATAGACTCACACATAGACCCATAGACTCACACAGAGACCCATAGACTAACACAGAGACCCATAGACTCACACAGAGACCCACAGACTCACACAGAGACCCATAGACTCACACAGAGACCCACAGACTCACACAGAGACCCATAGACTCACACAGAGACCCATAGACTCACACAGAGTGCCACAGACTCACACAGAGACCGACAGACTCACACAGAGACCCACAGACTCACACAGAGACCCACAGACTCGCACAGAGATCCACAGACTCACACAGAGACCCATAGACTAACACAGAGACCCATAAACTCACACAGAGACCCATAGACTCACACAGAGACCCATAGACTCACACAGAGACACATAGACTCACACATAGACCCATAGACTCACACAGAGACCCATAGACTAACACAGAGACCCATAGACTCACACAGAGACCCACAGACTCACACAGAGACCCATAGACTCACACAGAGACCCACAGACTCACACAGAGACCCATAGACTCACACAGAGACCCATAGACTCACACAGAGTGCCACAGACTCACACAGAGACCGACAGACTCACACAGAGACCCACAGACTCACACAGAGACCCATAGACTCACACAGAGACCCATAGACTCACACAGAGACCCATAGACTCACACAGAGACCCACAGACTCACGCAGAGACCCACAGACTCACACAGAGACCCACAGACTCGCACAGAGATCCACAGACTCACACAGAGACCCATAGACTCACACGGAGACCCATAGACTCACACAGAGACCCATAGACTCACACAGAGACCCATAGACTCACACAGAGACACATAGACTCACACAGAGACCCATAGACTCACACAGAGACACATAGACTCACACAGAGACCCATAGACTCACACAGAGACCCACAGACTCACACAGAGACCCATAGAATCACACAGAGACCCACAGACTCACACAGAGACCCACAGACTCGCACAGAGATCCACAGACTCACACAGAGACCCATAGACTAACACAGAGACCCATAAACTCACACAGAGACCCATAGACTCACACAGAGACCCATAGACTCACACAGAGACCCATAGACTCACACAGAGACACATAGACTCACACAGAGACCCATAGACTCACACAGAGACACATCGACTCAAACAGAGACCCATAGACTCACACAGAGACACATAGACTCACACAGAGACCCATAGACTCACACAGAGACACATAGAATCACACAGAGACCCATAGACTCACATAGAGACCCACAGACTCACACAGAGACCCATAGACTCACACAGAGACCCACAGACTCACACAGAGACCCACAGACTCGCACAGAGATCCACAGACTCACACATAGACCCATAGACTCACACAGAGACCCATAAACTCACACAGAGACCCATAGACTCACACAGAGACCCATAGACTCACACAGAGACCCACAGACTCGCACAGAGATCCACAGACTCACACAGAGACCCATAGACTCACACAGAGACCCATAGACTCACACAGAGACCCATAGACTCACACAGAGACCCACAGACTTACACAGAGACCCATAGACTCACACAGAGAACCATAGACTCACACAGAGACACCCAGACTCACACAGAGACCGACAGACTCACACAGAGACCCACAGACTCACACAGAGACCCATAGACTCACACAGAGACCCATAGACTCACACAGAGACCCATAGACTCACACAGAGACCCATAGACTCACACAGAGACCGACAGACTCACACAGAGACCCACAGACTCACACAGAGACCCATAGACGCACACAGAGACCCACAGACTCACACAGAGACCCACAGACTCGCACAGAGATCCACAGACTCACACAGAGACCCATAGACTCACACAGAGACCCATAGACTCACACAGAGACCCATAGACTCACACAGAGACCCACAGACTCACACAGAGACCCATAGACTCACACAGAGAACCATAGACTCACACAGAGACCCACAGACTCACACAGAGACCGACAGACTCACACAGAGACCCACAGACTCACACAGAGACACATAGACTCACACAGAGACGCATAGACTCACACAGAGACCCATAGACTCACACATAGACCCATAGACTCACACAGAGACCCATAGACTCACACAGAGACCCATAGACTCACACAGAGTCCCACAGACTCACACAGAGACCCACAGACTCACACAGAGACCCATAGACTCACACAGAGACCCATAGACTCACACAGATACCCATAGACTCACACAGAGACACATAGACTCACACAGAGACCCATAGACTCACACAGAGACACATAGACTCACACAGAGACCCATAGACTCACACAGAGACCCACAGACTCACACAGAGACCCCTAAACTCACACAGAGACCCATAGACTTACACAGAGACCCACAGACTCACACAGAGCCCCATAGACTCACACAGAGACCCACAGACTCACGCAGAGACCCACAGACTCACACAGAGACCCACAGACTCACACAGAGATCCACAGACTCACACAGAGACCCATAGACTCACACGGAGACCCATAGACTCACACAGAGACCCATAGACTCACACAGAGACCCATAGACTCACACAGAGACACATAGACTCACACAGAGACCCATAGACTCACACAGAGACACATAGACTCACACAGAGACCCATAGACTCACACAGAGACCCACAGACTCACACAGAGACCCATAGAATCACACAGAGACCCACAGACTCACACAGAGACCCACAGACTCGCACAGAGATCCACAGACTCACACAGAGACCCATAGACTAACACAGAGACCCATAAACTCACACAGAGACCCATAGACTCACACAGAGACCCATAGACTCACACAGAGACACATAGACTCACACAGAGACCCATAGACTCACACAGAGACACATAGACTCAAACAGAGACCCATAGACTCACAGAGAGACACATAGACTCACACAGAGACCCATAGACTCACACAGAGACACATAGACTCACACAGAGACCCATAGACTCACACAGAGACACATAGACTCACACAGAGACCCATAGACTCACACAGAGACCCACAGACTCACACAGAGACCCCTAAACTCACACAGAGACCCATAGACTTACACAGAGACCCACAGACTCACACAGAGACCCATAGACTCACACAGAGACCCACAGACTCACGCAGAGACCCACAGACTCACACAGAGACCCACAGACTCGCACAGAGATCCACAGACTCACACAGAGACCCATAGACTCACACGGAGACCCATAGACTCACACAGAGACTCATAGACTCACACAGAGACCCATAGACTCACACAGAGACACATAGACTCACACAGAGACCCATAGACTCACACAGAGACACATAGACTCACACAGAGACCCATAGACTCACACAGAGACCCACAGACTCACACAGAGACCCATAGAATCACACAGAGACCCACAGACTCACACAGAGACCCACAGACTCGCACAGAGATCCACAGACTCACACAGAGACCCATAGACTAACACAGAGACCCATAAACTCACACAGAGACCCATAGACTCACACAGAGACCCATAGACTCACACAGAGACCCATAGACTCACACAGAGACACATAGACTCACACAGAGACCCATAGACTCACACAGAGACACATCGACTCAAACAGAGACCCATAGACTCACACAGAGACACATAGACTCACACAGAGACCCATAGACTCACACAGAGACACATAGACTCACACAGAGACCCATAGACTCACATAGAGACCCACAGACTCACACAGAGACCCATAGACTCACACAGAGACCCACAGACTCACACAGAGACCCACAGACTCGCACAGAGATCCACAGACTCACACATAGACCCATAGACTCACACAGAGACCCATAAACTCACACAGAGACCCATAGACTCACACAGAGACCCATAGACTCACACAGAGACCCACAGACTCGCACAGAGATCCACAGACTCACACAGAGACCCATAGACTCACACAGAGACCCATAGACTCACACAGAGACCCACAGACTCACACAGAGACCCATAGACTCACACAGAGAACCATAGACTCACACAGAGACACACAGACTCACACAGAGACCGACAGACTCACACAGAGACCCACAGACTCACACAGAGACCCATAGACTCACACAGAGACCCATAGACTCACACAGAGACCCATAGACTCACACATAGACCCATAGACTCACACAGAGACCCATAGACTAACACAGAGACCCATAGACTCACACAGAGACCCACAGACTCACACAGAGACCCATAGACTCACACAGAGACCCACAGACTCACACAGAGACCCATAGACTCACACAGAGACCCATAGACTCACACAGAGTGCCACAGACTCACACAGAGACCGACAGACTCACACAGAGACCCACAGACTCACACAGAGACCCATAGACTCACACAGAGACCCATAGACTCACACAGAGACCCATAGACTCACACAGAGACCCATAGACTCACACAGAGACCCACAGACTCACACAGAGACCCATAGACTCACACAGAGACCCACAGACTCACACAGACCCACAGACTCGCACAGAGATCCACAGACTCACACATAGACCCATAGACTCACACAGAGACCCATAAACTCAAACAGAGACCCATAGACTCACACAGAGACCCATAGACTCACACAGAGACCCACAGACTCACGCAGAGACCCATACACTCACACAGAGACCCACAGACTCACACAGAGACCCATAGAGTCACACAGAGACACATAGACTCACACAGAGACCCATAGACTCACACAGAGGCAATAGACCCACTCAGAGACCCATAGACTCACGCAGAGACCCATAGACTCACATAGAGACCCATAGACTCACTCAGAGACCCATAGACTCACACAGAGACCCTTAGACTCACACAGAGACCCATAGACTCACACAGAGACCCACAGACTCACACAGAGACACATAGCCTCACACAGAGACCCATAGACTCACACAGAGACCCATAGACTCACACAGAGACACATAGACTCACACAGAGACACATAGACTCACACAGAGACCCATAGACTCACACAGAGACCCATAGACTCACACAGAGACCCACAGACTCACACAGAGACCCACAGACTCACACAGAGACCCATAGACTCACTTAGAGACCCATAGACTCACACAGAGACCCATAAACTCACACAGAGACCCATAGACTCACACAGAGACCCATAGACTCACACAGAGACCCATAGACTCACACAGAGACACATAGACTCACACAGAGACCCATAGACTCACACAGAGACACATAGACTCACACAGAGACCCATAGACTCACACAGAGACCCACAGACTCACACAGAGACCCCTAAACTCACACAGAGACCCATAGACTTACACAGAGACCCACAGACTCACACAGAGACCCATAGACGCACACAGAGACCCACAGACTCACGCAGAGACCCACAGACTCACACAGAGACCCACAGACTCGCACAGAGATCCACAGACTCACACAGAGACCCATAGACTCACACAGAGACCCATAGACTCAATACAGAGACCCATAGACTCACACAGAGACCCACAGACTCACACAGAGACCCATAGACTCACACAGAGAACCATAGACTCACACAGAGACCCACAGACTCACACAGAGACCGACAGACTCACACAGAGACCCACAGACTCACACAGAGACACATAGACTCACACAGAGACGCATAGACTCACACAGAGACCCATAGACTCACACATAGACCCATAGACTCACACAGAGACCCATAGACTCACACAGAGACCCATAGACTCACACAGAGACCCACAGACTCACACAGAGACCCACAGACTCACACAGAGACCCATAGACTCACACAGAGACCCATAGACTCACACAGAGACACATAGACTCACACAGAGACCCATAGACTCACACAGAGACACATAGACTCACACAGAGACCCATAGACTCACACAGAGACCCACAGACTCACACAGAGACCCCTAAACTCACACAGAGACCCATAGACTTACACAGAGACCCACAGACTCACACAGAGCCCCATAGACTCACACAGAGACCCACAGACTCACGCAGAGACCCACAGACTCACACAGAGACCCACAGACTCACACAGAGATCCACAGACTCACACAGAGACCCATAGACTCACACGGAGACCCATAGACTCACACAGAGACCCATAGACTCACACAGAGACACATAGACTCACACAGAGACCCATAGACTCACACAGAGACCCACAGACTCACACAGAGACCCACAGACTCACACAGAGACCCATAGACTCACACAGAGACCCATAGACTCACACAGAGACACATAGACTCACACAGAGACCCATAGACTCACACAGAGACACATAGACTCACACAGAGACCCATAGACTCACACAGAGACCCACAGACTCACACAGAGACCCCTAAACTCACACAGAGACCCATAGACTTACACAGAGACCCACAGACTCACACAGAGCCCCATAGACTCACACAGAGACCCACAGACTCACGCAGAGACCCACAGACTCACACAGAGACCCACAGACTCACACAGAGATCCACAGACTCACACAGAGACCCATAGACTCACACGGAGACCCATAGACTCACACAGAGACCCATAGACTCACACAGAGACCCATAGACTCACACAGAGACCCATAGACTCACACAGAGACACATAGACTCACACAGAGACCCATAGACTCACACAGAAACCCACAGACTCACACAGAGACCCATAGAATCACACAGAGACCCACAGACTCACACAGAGACCCACAGACTCGCACAGAGATCCACAGACTCACACAGAGACCCATAGACTAACACAGAGACCCATAAACTCACACAGAGACCCATAGACTCACACAGAGACCCATAGACTCACACAGAGACACATAGACTCACACAGAGACCCATAGACTCACACAGAGACACATAGACTCAAACAGAGACCCATAGACTCACACAGAGACACATAGACTCACACAGAGACCCATAGACTCACACAGAGACACATAGACTCACACAGAGACCCATAGACTCACACAGAGACACATAGACTCACACAGAGACCCATAGACTCACACAGAGACCCACAGACTCACACAGAGACCCCTAAACTCACACAGAGACCCATAGACTTACACAGAGACCCACAGACTCACACAGAGACCCATAGACTCACACAGAGACCCACAGACTCACGCAGAGACCCAAAGACTCACACAGAGACCCACAGACTCGCACAGAGATCCACAGACTCACACAGAGACCCATAGACTCACACGGAGACCCATAGACTCACACAGAGACCCATAGACTCACACAGAGACCCATAGACTCACACAGAGACACATAGACTCACACAGAGACCCATAGACTCACACAGAGACACATAGACTCACACAGAGACCCATAGACTCACACAGAGACCCACAGACTCACACAGAGACCCATAGAATCACACAGAGACCCACAGACTCACACAGAGACCCACAGACTCGCACAGAGATCCACAGACTCACACAGAGACCCATAGACTAACACAGAGACCCATAAACTCACACAGAGACCCATAGACTCACACAGAGACCCATAGACTCACACAGAGACCCATAGACTCACACAGAGACACATAGACTCACACAGAGACCCATAGACTCACACAGAGACACATCGACTCAAACAGAGACCCATAGACTCACACAGAGACACATAGACTCACACAGAGACCCATAGACTCACACAGAGACACATAGACTCACACAGAGACCCATAGACTCACACAGAGACCCACAGACTCACACAGAGACCCACAGACTCACACAGAGACCCATAGACTCACACAGAGACCCATAGACTCACACAGAGACACATAGACTCACACAGAGACCCATAGACTCACACAGAGACACATAGACTCACACAGAGACCCATAGACTCACACAGAGACCCACAGACTCACACAGAGACCCCTAAACTCACACAGAGACCCATAGACTTACACAGAGACCCACAGACTCACACAGAGCCCCATAGACTCACACAGAGACCCACAGACTCACGCAGAGACCCACAGACTCACACAGAGACCCACAGACTCACACAGAGATCCACAGACTCACACAGAGACCCATAGACGCACACGGAGACCCATAGACTCACACAGAGACCCATAGACTCACAGAGAGACCCATAGACTCACACAGAGACCCATAGACTCACACAGAGACACATAGACTCACACAGAGACCCATAGACTCACACAGAAACCCACAGACTCACACAGAGACCCATAGAATCACACAGAGACCCACAGACTCACACAGAGACCCACAGACTCGCACAGAGATCCACAGACTCACACAGAGACCCATAGACTAACACAGAGACCCATAAACTCACACAGAGACCCATAGACTCACACAGAGACCCATAGACTCACACAGAGACACATAGACTCACACAGAGACCCATAGACTCACACAGAGACACATAGACTCAAACAGAGACCCATAGACTCACACAGAGACACATAGACTCACACAGAGACCCATAGACTCACACAGAGACACATAGACTCACACAGAGACCCATAGACTCACACAGAGACACATAGATTCACACAGAGACCCATAGACTCACACAGAGACCCACAGACTCACACAGAGACCCCTAAACTCACACAGAGACCCATAGACTTACACAGAGACCCACAGACTCACACAGAGACCCATAGACTCACACAGAGACCCACAGACTCACGCAGAGACCCACAGACTCACACAGAGACCCACAGACTCGCACAGAGATCCACAGACTCACACAGAGACCCATAGACTCACACGGAGACCCATAGACTCACACAGAGACCCATAGACTCACACAGAGACCCATAGACTCACACAGAGACACATAGACTCACACAGAGACCCATAGACTCACACAGAGACACATAGACTCACACAGAGACCCATAGACTCACACAGAGACCCACAGACTCACACAGAGACCCATAGAATCACACAGAGACCCACAGACTCACACAGAGACCCACAGACTCGCACAGAGATCCACAGACTCACACAGAGACCCATAGACTAACACAGAGACCCATAAACTCACACAGAGACCCATAGACTCACACAGAGACCCATAGACTCACACAGAGACCCATAGACTCACACAGAGACACATAGACTCACACAGAGACCCATAGACTCACACAGAGACACATCGACTCAAACAGAGACCCATAGACTCACACAGAGACACATAGACTCACACAGAGACCCATAGACTCACACAGAGACACATAGACTCACACAGAGACCCATAGACTCACATAGAGACCCACAGACTCACACAGAGACCCATAGACTCACACAGAGACCCACAGACTCACACAGAGACCCACAGACTCGCACAGAGATCCACAGACTCACACATAGACCCATAGAATCACACAGAGACCCATAAACTCACACAGAGACCCATAGACTCACACAGAGACCCATAGACTCACACAGAGACCCACAGACTCGCACAGAGATCCACAGACTCACACAGAGACCCATAGACTCACACAGAGACCCATAGACTCACACAGAGACCCATAGACTCACACAGAGACCCACAGACTCACACAGAGACCCATAGACTCACACAGAGAACCATAGACTCACACAGAGACACACAGACTCACACAGAGACCGACAGACTCACACAGAGACCCACAGACTCACACAGAGACCCATAGACTCACACAGAGACCCATAGACTCACACAGAGACCCATAGACTCACACAGAGACCGACAGACTCACACAGAGACCCACAGACTCACACAGAGACCCATAGACGCACACAGAGACCCACAGACTCACACAGAGACCCACAGACTCGCACAGAGATCCACAGACTCACACAGAGACCCATAGACTCACACAGAGACCCATAGACTCACACAGAGACCCATAGACTCACACAGAGACCCACAGACTCACACAGAGACCCATAGACTCACACAGAGAACCATAGACTCACACAGAGACCCACAGACTCACACAGAGACCGACAGACTCACACAGAGACCCACAGACTCACACAGAGACACATAGACTCACACAGAGATGCATAGACTCACACAGAGACCCATAGACTCAAACATAGACCCATAGACTCACACAGAGACCCATAGACTCACACAGAGACCCATAGACTCACACAGAGACCCACAGACTCACACAGAGACCCACAGACTCACACAGAGACCCATAGACTCACACAGAGACCCATAGACTCACACAGAGACCCATAGACTCACACAGAGACACATAGACTCACACAGAGACCCATAGACTCACACAGAGACACATAGACTCACACAGAGACCCATAGACTCACACAGAGACCCACAGACTCACACAGAGACCCCTAAACTCACACAGAGACCCATAGACTTACACAGAGACCCACAGACTCACACAGAGCCCCATAGACTCACACAGAGACCCACAGACTCACGCAGAGACCCACAGACTCACACAGAGACCCACAGACTCACACAGAGACCCACAGACTCACACAGAGACCCATAGACTCACACAGAGACCCATAGACTCACACAGAGACCCATAGACTCACACAGAGACACATAGACTCACACAGAGACCGACAGACTCACACAGAGACCCACAGACTCACACAGAGACCCATAGACGCACACAGAGACCCACAGACTCACACAGAGACCCACAGACTCGCACAGAGATCCACAGACTCACACAGAGACCCATAGACTCACACAGAGACCCATAGACTCACACAGAGACCCATAGACTCACACAGAGACCCACAGACTCACACAGAGACCCATAGACTCACACAGAGAACCATAGACTCACACAGAGACCCACAGACTCACACAGAGACCGACAGACTCACACAGAGACCCACAGACTCACACAGAGACACATAGACTCACACAGAGACGCATAGACTCACACAGAGACCCATAGACTCACACATAGACCCATAGACTCACACAGAGACCCATAGACTCACACAGAGACCCATAGACTCACACAGAGACCCACAGACTCACACAGAGACCCACAGACTCACACAGAGACCCATAGACTCACACAGAGACCCATAGACTCACACAGAGACCCATAGACTCACACAGAGACACATAGACTCACACAGAGACCCATAGACTCACACAGAGACACATAGACTCACACAGAGACCCATAGACTCACACAGAGACCCACAGACTCACACAGAGACCCCTAAACTCACACAGAGACCCATAGACTTACACAGAGACCCACAGACTCACACAGAGCCCCATAGACTCACACAGAGACCCACAGACTCACGCAGAGACCCACAGACTCACACAGAGACCCACAGACTCACACAGAGACCCACAGACTCACACAGAGACCCATAGACTCACACAGAGACCCATAGACTCACACAGAGACACATAGACTCACACAGAGACCCATAGACTCACACAGAGACACATAGACTCACACAGAGACCCATAGACTCACACAGAGACCCACAGACTCACACAGAGACCCCTAAACTCACACAGAGACCCATAGACTTACACAGAGACCCACAGACTCACACAGAGCCCCATAGACTCACACAGAGACCCACAGACTCACGCAGAGACCCACAGACTCACACAGAGACCCACAGACTCACACAGAGATCCACAGACTCACACAGAGACCCATAGACTCACACGGAGACCCATAGACTCACACAGAGACCCATAGACTCACACAGAGACCCATAGACTCACACAGAGACACATAGACTCACACAGAGACCCATAGACTCACACAGAGACACATAGACTCACACAGAGACCCATAGACTCACACAGAGACCCACAGACTCACACAGAGACCCATAGAATCACACAGAGACCCACAGACTCACACAGAGACCCACAGACTCGCACAGAGATCCACAGACTCACACAGAGACCCATAGACTAACACAGAGACCCATAAACTCACACAGAGACCCATAGACTCACACAGAGACCCATAGACTCACACAGAGACACATAGACTCACACAGAGACCCATAGACTCACACAGAGACACATAAACTCAAACAGAGACCCATAGACTCACAGAGAGACACATAGACTCACACAGAGACCCATAGACTCACACAGAGACACATAGACTCACACAGAGACCCATAGACTCACACAGAGACACATAGACTCACACAGAGACCCATAGACTCACACAGAGACCCCTAAACTCACACAGAGACCCATAGACTTACACAGAGACCCACAGACTCACACAGAGACCCATAGACTCACACAGAGACCCACAGACTCACGCAGAGACCCACAGACTCACACAGAGACCCACAGACTCGCACAGAGATCCACAGACTCACACAGAGACCCATAGACTCACACGGAGACCCATAGACTCACACAGAGACCCATAGACTCACACAGAGACCCATAGACTCACACAGAGACACATAGACTCACACAGAGACCCATAGACTCACACAGAGACACATAGACTCACACAGAGACCCATAGACTCACACAGAGACCCACAGACTCACACAGAGACCCATAGAATCACACAGAGACCCACAGACTCACACAGAGACCCACAGACTCGCACAGAGATCCATAGACTCACACAGAGACCCATAGACTAACACAGAGACCCATAAACTCACACAGAGACCCATAGACTCACACAGAGACCCATAGACTCACACAGAGACCCATAGACTCACACAGAGACACATAGACTCACACAGAGACCCATAGACTCACACAGAGACACATCGACTCAAACAGAGACCCATAGACTCACACAGAGACACATAGACTCACACAGAGACCCATAGACTCACACAGAGACACATAGACTCACACAGAGACCCATAGACTCACATAGAGACCCACAGACTCACACAGAGACCCATAGACTCACACAGAGACCCACAGACTCACACAGAGACCCACAGACTCGCACAGAGATCCACAGACTCACACATAGACCCATAGACTCACACAGAGACCCATAAACTCACACAGAGACCCATAGACTCACACAGAGACCCATAGACTCACACAGAGACCCACAGACTTGCACAGAGATCCACAGACTCACACAGAGACCCATAGACTCACACAGAGACCCATAGACTCACACAGAGACCCACAGACTCACACAGAGACCCATAGACTCACACAGAGAACCATAGACTCACACAGAGACACACAGACTCACACAGAGACCGACAGACTCACACAGAGACCCACAGACTCACACAGAGACCCATAGACTCACACAGAGACCCATAGACTCACACAGAGACCCATAGACTCACACAGAGACCCATAGACTCACACATAGACCCATAGACTCACACAGAGACCCATAGACTAACACAGAGACCCATAGACTCACACAGAGACCCACAGACTCACACAGAGACCCATAGACTCACACAGAGATCCACAGACTCACACAGAGACCCATAGACTCACACAGAGACCCATAGACTCACACAGAGTGCCACAGACTCACACAGAGACCGACAGACTCACACAGAGACCCACAGACTCACACAGAGACCCATAGACTCACACAGAGACCCATAGACTCACACAGAGACCCATAGACTCACACAGAGACCCATAGACTCACACAGAGACCCACAGACTCACACAGAGACCCATAGACTCACACAGAGACCCACAGACTCACACAGACCCACAGACTCGCACAGAGATCCACAGACTCACACATAGACCCATAGACTCACACAGAGACCCATAAACTCACACAGAGACCCATAGACTCACACAGAGACCCATAGACTCACACAGAGACCCTTAGACTCACACAGAGACCCATAGACTCACACAGAGACCCACAGACTCACACAGAGACACATAGCCTCACACAGAGACCCATAGACTCACACAGAGACCCATAGACTCACACAGAAACACATAGACTCACACAGAGACACATAGACTCACACAGAGACCCATAGACTCACACAGAGACCCATAGACTCACACAGAGACCCACAGACTCACACAGAGACACATAGACTCACACAGAGACACATAGACTCACACAGAGACGCATAGACTCACACAGAGACCCATGGACTCACACATAGACCCATAGACTCACACAGAGACCCCTAGACTCACACAGAGACCCATAGACTCACACAGAGACCCACAGACTCACACAGAGACCCACAGACTCACACAGAGACCCATAGACTCACACAGAGACCCATAGACTCACACAGAGACACATAGACTCACACAGAGACCCATAGACTCACACAGAGACACATAGACTCACACAGAGACCCATAGACTCACACAGAGACCCACAGACTCACACAGAGACCCCTAAACTCACACAGAGACCCATAGACTTACACAGAGACCCACAGACTCACACAGAGCCCCATAGACTCACACAGAGACCCACAGACTCACGCAGAGACCCACAGACTCACACAGAGACCCACAGACTCACACAGAGATCCACAGACTCACACAGAGACCCATAGACTCACACGGAGACCCATAGACTCACACAGAGACCCATAGACTCACACAGAGACCCATAGACTCACACAGAGACCCATAGACTCACACAGAGACACATAGACTCACACAGAGACCCATAGACTCACACAGAAACCCACAGACTCACACAGAGACCCATAGAATCACACAGAGACCCACAGACTCACACAGAGACCCACAGACTCGCACAGAGATCCACAGACTCACACAGAGACCCATAGACTAACACAGAGACCCATAAACTCACACAGAGACCCATAGACTCACACAGAGACCCATAGACTCACACAGAGACACATAGACTCACACAGAGACCCATAGACTCACACAGAGACACATAGACTCAAACAGAGACCCATAGACTCACACAGAGACACATAGACTCACACAGAGACCCATAGACTCACACAGAGACACATAGACTCACACAGAGACCAATAGACTCACACAGAGACACATAGACTCACACAGAGACCCATAGACTCACACAGAGACCCACAGACTCACACAGAGACCCCTAAACTCACACAGAGACCCATAGACTTACACAGAGACCCACAGACTCACACAGAGACCCATAGACTCACACAGAGACCCACAGACTCACGCAGAGACCCACAGACTCACACAGAGACCCACAGACTCGCACAGAGATCCACAGACTCACACAGAGACCCATAGACTCACACGGAGACCCATAGACTCACACAGAGACCCATAGACTCACACAGAGACCCATAGACTCACACAGAGACACATAGACTCACACAGAGACCCATAGACTCACACAGAGACACATAGACTCACACAGAGACCCATAGACTCACACAGAGACCCACAGACTCACACAGAGACCCATAGAATCACACAGAGACCCACAGACTCACACAGAGACCCACAGACTCGCACAGAGATCCACAGACTCACACAGAGACCCATAGACTAACACAGAGACCCATAAACTCACACAGAGACCCATAGACTCACACAGAGACCCATAGACTCACACAGAGACCCATAGACTCACACAGAGACACATAGACTCACACAGAGACCCATAGACTCACACAGAGACACATCGACTCAAACAGAGACCCATAGACTCACACAGAGACACATAGACTCACACAGAGACCCATAGACTCACACAGAGACACATAGACTCACACAGAGACCCATAGACTCACATAGAGACCCACAGACTCACACAGAGACCCATAGACTCACACAGAGACCCACAGACTCACACAGAGACCCACAGACTCGCACAGAGATCCACAGACTCACACATAGACCCATAGACTCACACAGAGACCCATAAACTCACACAGAGACCCATAGACTCACACAGAGACCCATAGACTCACACAGAGACCCACAGACTCGCACAGAGATCCACAGACTCACACAGAGACCCATAGACTCACACAGAGACCCATAGACTCACACAGAGACCCATAGACTCACACAGAGACCCACAGACTCACACAGAGACCCATAGACTCACACAGAGAACCATAGACTCACACAGAGACACACAGACTCACACAGAGACCGACAGACTCACACAGAGACCCACAGACTCACACAGAGACCCATAGACTCACACAGAGACCCATAGACTCACACAGAGACCCATAGACTCACACAGAGACCGACAGACTCACACAGAGACCCACAGACTCACACAGAGACCCATAGACGCACACAGAGACCCACAGACTCACACAGAGACCCACAGACTCGCACAGAGATCCACAGACTCACACAGAGACCCATAGACTCACACAGAGACCCATAGACTCACACAGAGACCCATAGACTCACACAGAGACCCACAGACTCACACAGAGACCCATAGACTCACACAGAGAACCATAGACTCACACAGAGACCCACAGACTCACACAGAGACCGACAGACTCACACAGAGACCCACAGACTCACACAGAGACACATAGACTCACACAGAGACGCATAGACTCACACAGAGACCCATAGACTCACACATAGACCCATAGACTCACACAGAGACCCATAGACTCACACAGAGACCCATAGACTCACACAGAGACCCACAGACTCACACAGAGACCCACAGACTCACACAGAGACCCATAGACTCACACAGAGACCCATAGACTCACACAGAGACCCATAGACTCACACAGAGACACATAGACTCACACAGAGACCCATAGACTCACACAGAGACACATAGACTCACACAGAGACCCATAGACTCACACAGAGACCCACAGACTCACACAGAGACCCCTAAACTCACACAGAGACCCATAGACTTACACAGAGACCCACAGACTCACACAGAGCCCCATAGACTCACACAGAGACCCACAGACTCACGCAGAGACCCACAGACTCACACAGAGACCCACAGACTCACACAGAGACCCACAGACTCGCACAGAGATCCACAGACTCACACAGAGACCCATAGACTCACACAGAGACCCATAGACTCACACAGAGACCCATAGACTCACACAGAGACCCACAGACTCACACAGAGACCCATAGACTCACACAGAGAACCATAGACTCACACAGAGACCCACAGACTCACACAGAGACCGACAGACTCACACAGAGACCCACAGACTCACACAGAGACACATAGACTCACACAGAGACGCATAGACTCACACAGAGACCCATAGACTCACACATAGACCCATAGACTCACACAGAGACCCATAGACTCACACAGAGACCCATAGACTCACACAGAGACCCACAGACTCACACAGAGACCCACAGACTCACACAGTGACCCATAGACTCACACAGAGACCCATAGACTCACACAGAGACCCATAGACTCACACAGAGACACATAGACTCACACAGAGACCCATAGACTCACACAGAGACACATAGACTCACACAGAGACCCATAGACTCACACAGAGACCCACAGACTCACACAGAGACCCCTAAACTCACACAGAGACCCATAGACTTACACAGAGACCCACAGACTCACACAGAGCCCCATAGACTCACACAGAGACCCACAGACTCACGCAGAGACCCACAGACTCACACAGAGACCCACAGACTCACACAGAGACCCACAGACTCACACAGAGACCCATAGACTCACACAGAGACCCATAGACTCACACAGAGACCCATAGACTCACACAGAGACACATAGACTCACACAGAGACCCATAGACTCACACAGAGACACATAGACTCACACAGAGACCCATAGACTCACACAGAGACCCACAGACTCACACAGAGACCCTAAACTCACACAGAGACCCATAGACTTACACAGAGACCCACAGACTCACACAGAGCCCCATAGACTCACACAGAGACCCACAGACTCACGCAGAGACCCACCGACTCACACAGAGACCCACAGACTCACACAGAGATCCACAGACTCACACAGAGACCCATAGACTCACACGGAGACCCATAGACTCACACAGAGACCCATAGACTCACACAGAAACCCATAGACTCACACAGAGACACATAGACTCACACAGAGACCCATAGACTCACACAGAGACACATAGACTCACACAGAGACCCATAGACTCACACAGAGACCCACAGACTCACACAGAGACCCATAGAATCACACAGAGACCCACAGACTCACACAGAGACCCACAGACTCGCACAGAGATCCACAGACTCACACAGAGACCCATAGACTAACACAGAGACCCATAAACTCACACAGAGACCCATAGACTCACACAGAGACCCATAGACTCACACAGAGACACATAGACTCACACAGAGACCCATAGACTCACACAGAGACACATAGACTCAAACAGAGACCCATAGACTCACAGAGAGACACATAGACTCACACAGAGACCCATAGACTCACACAGAGACACATAGACTCACACAGAGACCCATAGACTCACACAGAGACACATAGACTCACACAGAGACCCATAGACTCACACAGAGACCCCTAAACTCACACAGAGACCCATAGACTTACACAGAGACCCACAGACTCACACAGAGACCCATAGACTCACACAGAGACCCACAGACTCACGCAGAGACCCACAGACTCACACAGAGACCCACAGACTCACACAGAGACCCACAGACTCGCACAGAGATCCATAGACTCACACAGAGACCCATAGACTAACACAGAGACCCATAAACTCACACAGAGACCCATAGACTCACACAGAGACCCATAGACTCACACAGAGACCCATAGACTCACACAGAGACACATAGACTCACACAGAGACCCATAGACTCACACAGAGACACATCGACTCAAACAGAGACCCATAGACTCACACAGAGACACATAGACTCACACAGAGACCCATAGACTCACACAGAGACACATAGACTCACACAGAGACCCATAGACTCACATAGAGACCCACAGACTCACACAGAGACCCATAGACTCACACAGAGACCCACAGACTCACACAGAGACCCACAGACTCGCACAGAGATCCACAGACTCACACATAGACCCATAGACTCACACAGAGACCCATAAACTCACACAGAGACCCATAGACTCACACAGAGACCCATAGACTCACACAGAGACCCACAGACTTGCACAGAGATCCACAGACTCACACAGAGACCCATAGACTCACACAGAGACCCATAGACTCACACAGAGACCCATAGACTCACACAGAGACACATAGACTCACACAGAGACCCATAGACTCACACAGAGACACATCGACTCAAACAGAGACCCATAGACTCACACAGAGACACATAGACTCACACAGAGACCCATAGACTCACACAGAGACACATAGACTCACACAGAGACCCATAGACTCACATAGAGACCCACAGACTCACACAGAGACCCATAGACTCACACAGAGACCCACAGACTCACACAGAGACCCACAGACTCGCACAGAGATCCACAGACTCACACATAGACCCATAGACTCACACAGAGACCCATAAACTCACACAGAGACCCATAGACTCACACAGAGACCCATAGACTCACACAGAGACCCACAGACTCGCACAGAGATCCACAGACTCACACAGAGACCCATAGACTCACACAGAGACCCATAGACTCACACAGAGACCCATAGACTCACACAGAGACCCACAGACTCACACAGATACCCATAGACTCACACAGAGAACCATAGACTCACACAGAGACACACAGACTCACACAGAGACCGACAGACTCACACAGAGACCCACAGACTCACACAGAGACCCATAGACTCACACAGAGACCCATAGACTCACACAGAGACCCATAGACTCACACAGAGACCGACAGACTCACACAGAGACCCACAGACTCACACAGAGACCCATAGACGCACACAGAGACCCACAGACTCACACAGAGACCCACAGACTCGCACAGAGATCCACAGACTCACACAGAGACCCATAGACTCACACAGAGACCCATAGACTCACACAGAGACCCATAGACTCACACAGAGACCCACAGACTCACACAGAGACCCATAGACTCACACAGAGAACCATAGACTCACACAGAGACCCACAGACTCACACAGAGACCGACAGACTCACACAGAGACCCACAGACTCACACAGAGACACATAGACTCACACAGAGACGCATAGACTCACACAGAGACCCATAGACTCACACATAGACCCATAGACTCACACAGAGACCCATAGACTCACACAGAGACCCATAGACTCACACAGAGACCCACAGACTCACACAGAGACCCACAGACTCACACAGAGACCCATAGACTCACACAGAGACCCATAGACTCACACAGAGACCCATAGACTCACACAGAGACACATAGACTCACACAGAGACCCATAGACTCACACAGAGACACATAGACTCACACAGAGACCCATAGACTCACACAGAGACCCACAGACTCACACAGAGACCCCTAAACTCACACAGAGACCCATAGACTTACACAGAGACCCACAGACTCACACAGAGCCCCATAGACTCACACAGAGACCCACAGACTCACGCAGAGACCCACAGACTCACACAGAGACCCACAGACTCACACAGAGACCCACAGACTCACACAGAGACCCATAGACTCACACAGAGACCCATAGACTCACACAGAGACCCATAGACTCACACAGAGACACATAGACTCACACAGAGACCCATAGACTCACACAGAGACACATAGACTCACACAGAGACCCATAGACTCACACAGAGACCCACAGACTCACACAGAGACCCCTAAACTCACACAGAGACCCATAGACTTACACAGAGACCCACAGACTCACACAGAGCCCCATAGACTCACACAGAGACCCACAGACTCACGCAGAGACCCACCGACTCACACAGAGACCCACAGACTCACACAGAGATCCACAGACTCACACAGAGACCCATAGACTCACACGGAGACCCATAGACTCACACAGAGACCCATAGACTCACACAGAGACCCATAGACTCACACAGAGACACATAGACTCACACAGAGACCCATAGACTCACACAGAGACACATAGACTCACACAGAGACCCATAGACTCACACAGAGACCCACAGACTCACACAGAGACCCATAGAATCACACAGAGACCCACAGACTCACACAGAGACCCACAGACTCGCACAGAGATCCACAGACTCACACAGAGACCCATAGACTAACACAGAGACCCATAAACTCACACAGAGACCCATAGACTCACACAGAGACCCATAGACTCACACAGAGACACATAGACTCACACAGAGACCCATAGACTCACACAGAGACACATAGACTCAAACAGAGACCCATAGACTCACAGAGAGACACATAGACTCACACAGAGACCCATAGACTCACACAGAGACCCATAGACTCACACAGAGACCCACAGACTCACACAGAGACCCATAGACTCACACAGAGAACCATAGACTCACACAGAGACACACAGACTCACACAGAGACCGACAGACTCACACAGAGACCCACAGACTCACACAGAGACCCATAGACTCACACAGAGACCCATAGACTCACACAGAGACCCATAGACTCACACAGAGACCCATAGACTCACACATAGACCCATAGACTCACACAGAGACCCATAGACTAACACAGAGACCCATAGACTCACACAGAGACCCACAGACTCACACAGAGACCCATAGACTCACACAGAGACCCACAGACTCACACAGAGACCCATAGACTCACACAGAGACCCATAGACTCACACAGAGTGCCACAGACTCACACAGAGACCGACAGACTCACACAGAGACCCACAGACTCACACAGAGACCCATAGACTCACACAGAGACCCATAGACTCACACAGAGACCCATAGACTCACACAGAGACCCATAGACTCACACAGAGACCCACAGACTCACACAGAGACCCATAGACTCACACAGAGACCCACAGACTCACACAGACCCACAGACTCGCACAGAGATCCACAGACTCACACATAGACCCATAGACTCACACAGAGACCCATAAACTCACACAGAGACCCATAGACTCACACAGAGACCCATAGACTCACACAGAGACCCACAGACTCACGCAGAGACCCATACACTCACACAGAGACCCACAGACTCACACAGAGACCCACAGACTCACACAGAGACCCACAGACTCGCACAGAGATCCACAGACTCACACAGAGACCCATAGACTCACACAGAGACCCATAGACTCACACAGAGACCCATAGACTCACACAGAGACCCATAGAGTCACACAGAGACACATAGACTCACACAGAGACCCATAGACTCACACAGAGGCAATAGACCCACTCAGAGACCCATAGACTCACGCAGAGACCCATAGACTCACATAGAGACCCATAGACTCACTCAGAGACCCATAGACTCACACAGAGACCCTTAGACTCACACAGAGACCCATAGACTCACACAGAGACCCACAGACTCACACAGAGACACATAGCCTCACACAGAGACCCATAGACTCACACAGAGACCCATAGACTCACACAGAGACACATAGACTCACACAGAGACACATAGACTCACACAGAGACCCATAGACTCACACAGAGACCCATAGACTCACACAGAGACCCACAGACTCACACAGAGACCCATAGACTCACTTAGAGACCCATAGACTCACACAGAGACCCATAAACTCACACAGAGACCCATAGACTCACACAGAGACACATAGACTCACACAGAGACCCACAGACTCACACAGAGACCCATAGACTCACTTAGAGACCCATAGACTCACACAGAGACCCATAGACTCACACAGAGACCCATAGACTCACACAGAGACACATAGACTCACACAGAGACCCACAGACTCACACAGAGACCCACAGACTCACACAGAGACCCATAGACTCACACAGAGACCCATAGACTCACACAGAGACACATAGACTCACACAGAGACCCATAGACTCACACAGAGACACATAGACTCACACAGAGACCCATAGACTCACACAGAGACCCACAGACTCACACAGAGACCCCTAAACTCACACAGAGACACATAGACTCACACAGAGACCCATAGACTCACACAGAGACACATAGACTCACACAGAGACCCATAGACTCACATAGAGACCCACAGACTCACACAGAGACCCATAGACTCACACAGAGACCCACAGACTCACACAGAGACCCACAGACTCGCACAGAGATCCACAGACTCACACATAGACCCATAGACTCACACAGAGACCCATAAACTCACACAGAGACCCATAGACTCACACAGAGACCCATAGACTCACACAGAGACCCACAGACTCGCACAGAGATCCACAGACTCACACAGAGACCCATAGACTCACACAGAGACCCATAGACTCACACAGAGACCCATAGACTCACACAGAGACCCACAGACTCACACAGAGACCCATAGACTCACACAGAGACCCATAGACTCACACAGAGACCCATAGACTCACACAGAGACCCACAGACTCACACAGAGACCCACAGACTCACACAGAGACCCATAGACTCACACAGAGACCCATAGACTCACACAGAGACCCATAGACTCACACAGAGACACATAGACTCACACAGAGACCCATAGACTCACACAGAGACACATAGACTCACACAGAGACCCATAGACTCACACAGAGACCCACAGACTCACACAGAGACCCCTAAACTCACACAGAGACCCATAGACTTACACAGAGACCCACAGACTCACACAGAGCCCCATAGACTCACACAGAGACCCACAGACTCACACAGAGACCCATAGACTCACACAGAGAACCATAGACTCACACAGAGACACACAGACTCACACAGAGACCGACAGACTCACACAGAGACCCACAGACTCACACAGAGACCCATAGACTCACACAGAGACCCATAGACTCACACAGAGACCCATAGACTCACACAGAGACCGACAGACTCACACAGAGACCCACAGACTCACACAGAGACCCATAGACGCACACAGAGACCCACAGACTCACACAGAGACCCACAGACTCGCACAGAGATCCACAGACTCACACAGAGACCCATAGACTCACACAGAGACCCATAGACTCACACAGAGACCCACAGACTCACACAGAGACCCATAGACTCACACAGAGAACCATAGACTCACACAGAGACCCACAGACTCACACAGAGACCGACAGACTCACACAGAGACCCACAGACTCACACAGAGACACATAGACTCACACAGAGACGCATAGACTCACACAGAGACCCATAGACTCACACATAGACCCATAGACTCACACAGAGACCCATAGACTCACACAGAGACCCATAGACTCACACAGAGACCCACAGACTCACACAGAGACCCACAGACTCACACAGAGACCCATAGACTCACACAGAGACCCATAGACTCACACAGAGACCCATAGCCTCACACAGAGACACATAGACTCACACAGAGACCCATAGACTCACACAGAGACACATAGACTCACACAGAGACCCATAGACTCACACAGAGACCCACAGACTCACACAGAGACCCCTAAACTCACACAGAGACCCATAGACTTACACAGAGACCCACAGACTCACACAGAGCCCCATAGACTCACACAGAGACCCACAGACTCACGCAGAGACCCACAGACTCACACAGAGACCCACAGACTCACACAGAGACCCACAGACTCACACAGAGACCCATAGACTCACACAGAGACCCATAGACTCACACAGAGACCCATAGACTCACACAGAGACACATAGACTCACACAGAGACCCATAGACTCACACAGAGACACATAGACTCACACAGAGACCCATAGACTCACACAGAGACCCACAGACTCACACAGAGACCCCTAAACTCACACAGAGACCCATAGACTTACACAGAGACCCACAGACTCACACAGAGCCCCATAGACTCACACAGAGACCCACAGACTCACGCAGAGACCCACCGACTCACACAGAGACCCACAGACTCACACAGAGATCCACAGACTCACACAGAGACCCATAGACTCACACGGAGACCCATAGACTCACACAGAGACCCATAGACTCACACAGAGACCCATAGACTCACACAGAGACACATAGACTCACACAGAGACCCATAGACTCACACAGAGACACATAGACTCACACAGAGACCCATAGACTCACACAGAGACCCACAGACTCACACAGAGACCCATAGAATCACACAGAGACCCACAGACTCACACAGAGACCCACAGACTCGCACAGAGATCCACAGACTCACACAGAGACCCATAGACTAACACAGAGACCCATAAACTCACACAGAGACCCATAGACTCACACAGAGACCCATAGACTCACACAGAGACACATAGACTCACACAGAGACCCATAGACTCACACAGAGACACATAGACTCAAACAGAGACCCATAGACTCACAGAGAGACACATAGACTCACACAGAGACCCATAGACTCACACAGAGACCCATAGACTCACACAGAGACCCACAGACTCACACAGAGACCCATAGACTCACACAGAGAACCATAGACTCACACAGAGACACACAGACTCACACAGAGACCGACAGACTCACACAGAGACCCACAGACTCACACAGAGACCCATAGACTCACACAGAGACCCATAGACTCACACAGAGACCCATAGACTCACACAGAGACCCATAGACTCACACATAGACCCATAGACTCACACAGAGACCCATAGACTAACACAGAGACCCATAGACTCACACAGAGACCCACAGACTCACACAGAGACCCATAGACTCACACAGAGACCCACAGCCTCACACAGAGACCCATAGACTCACACAGAGACCCATAGACTCACACAGAGTGCCACAGACTCACACAGAGACCGACAGACTCACACAGAGACCCACAGACTCACACAGAGACCCATAGACTCACACAGAGACCCATAGACTCACACAGAGACCCATAGACTCACACAGAGACCCATAGACTCACACAGAGACCCACAGACTCACACAGAGACCCATAGACTCACACAGAGACCCACAGACTCACACAGACCCACAGACTCGCACAGAGATCCACAGACTCACACATAGACCCATAGACTCACACAGAGACCCATAAACTCACACAGAGACCCATAGACTCACACAGAGACCCATAGACTCACACAGAGACCCACAGACTCACGCAGAGACCCATACACTCACACAGAGACCCACAGACTCACACAGAGACCCACAGACTCACACAGAGACCCACAGACTCGCACAGAGATCCACAGACTCACACAGAGACCCATAGACTCACACAGAGACCCATAGACTCACACAGAGACCCATAGACTCACACAGAGACCCATAGAGTGACACAGAGACACACAGACTCACACAGAGACCCATAGACTCACACAGAGGCAATAGACCCACTCAGAGACCCATAGACTCACGCAGAGACCCATAGACTCACATAGAGACCCATAGACTCACTCAGAGACCCATAGACTCACACAGAGACCCTTAGACTCACACAGAGACCCATAGACTCACACAGAGACCCACAGACTCACACAGAGACACATAGCCTCACACAGAGACCCATAGACTCACACAGAGACCCATAGACTCACACAGAGACACATAGACTCACACAGAGACACATAGACTCACACAGAGACCCATAGACTCACACAGAGACCCATAGACTCACACAGAGACCCACAGACTCACACAGAGACCCATAGACTCACTTAGAGACCCATAGACTCACACAGAGACCCATAAACTCACACAGAGACCCATAGACTCACACAGAGACCCATAGACTCACACAGAGACCCATAGACTCACACAGAGACACATAGACTCACACAGAGACCCACAGACTCACACAGAGACCCACAGACTCACACAGAGACCCATAGACTCACACAGAGACCCATAGACTCACACAGAGACACATAGACTCACACAGAGACCCATAGACTCACACAGAGACACATAGACTCACACAGAGACCCATAGACTCACACAGAGACCCACAGACTCACACAGAGACCCCTAAACTCACACAGAGACACATAGACTCACACAGAGACCCATAGACTCACACAGAGACACATAGACTCACACAGAGACCCATAGACTCACATAGAGACCCACAGACTCACACAGAGACCCATAGACTCACACAGAGACCCACAGACTCACACAGAGACCCACAGACTCGCACAGAGATCCACAGACTCACACATAGACCCATAGACTCACACAGAGACCCATAAACTCACACAGAGACCCATAGACTCACACAGAGACCCATAGACTCACACAGAGACCCACAGACTCGCACAGAGATCCACAGACTCACACAGAGACCCATAGACTCACACAGAGACCCATAGACTCACACAGAGACCCATAGACTCACACAGAGACCCATAGACTCACACAGAGACCCATAGACTCACACAGAGACCCATAGACTCACACAGAGACCTACAGACTCACACAGAGACCCACAGACTCACACAGAGACCCATAGACTCACACAGAGACCCATAGACTCACACAGAGACCCATAGACTCACACAGAGACACATAGACTCACACAGAGACCCATAGACTCACACAGAGACACATAGACTCACACAGAGACCCATAGACTCACACAGAGACCCACAGACTCACACAGAGACCCCTAAACTCACACAGAGACCCATAGACTTACACAGAGACCCACAGACTCACACAGAGCCCCATAGACTCACACAGAGACCCACAGACTCACGCAGAGACCCACAGACTCACACAGAGACCCACAGACTCACACAGAGATCCACAGACTCACACAGAGACCCATAGACTCACACGGAGACCCATAGACTCACACAGAGACCCATAGACTCACACAGAGACCCATAGACTCACACAGAGACACATAGACTCACACAGAGACCCATAGACTCACACAGAGACACATAGACTCACACAGAGACCCATAGACTCACACAGAGACCCACAGACTCACACAGAGACCCATAGAATCACACAGAGACCCACAGACTCACACAGAGACCCACAGACTCGCACAGAGATCCACAGACTCACACAGAGACCCATAGACTAACACAGAGACCCATAAACTCACACAGAGACCCATAGACTCACACAGAGACCCATAGACTCACACAGAGACACATAGACTCACACAGAGACCCATAGACTCACACAGAGACACATAGACTCAAACAGAGACCCATAGACTCACACAGAGACACATAGACTCACACAGAGACCCATAGACTCACACAGAGACACATAGACTCACACAGAGACCCATAGACTCACACAGAGACACATAGACTCACACAGAGACCCATAGACTCACACAGAGACCCACAGACTCACACAGAGACCCCTAAACTCACACAGAGACCCATAGACTTACACAGAGACCCACAGACTCACACAGAGACCCATAGACTCACACAGAGACCCACAGACTCACGCAGAGACCCACAGACTCACACAGAGACCCACAGACTCGCACAGAGATCCACAGACTCACACAGAGACCCATAGACTCACACGGAGACCCATAGACTCACACAGAGACCCATAGACTCACACAGAGACCCATAGACTCACACAGAGACACATAGACTCACACAGAGACCCATAGACTCACACAGAGACACATAGACTCACACAGAGACCCATAGACTCACACAGAGACCCACAGACTCACACAGAGACCCATAGAATCACACAGAGACCCACAGACTCACACAGAGACCCACAGACTCGCACAGAGATCCACAGACTCACACAGAGACCCATAGACTAACACAGAGACCCATAAACTCACACAGAGACCCATAGACTCACACAGAGACCCATAGACTCACACAGAGACCCATAGACTCACACAGAGACACATAGACTCACACAGAGACCCATAGACTCACACAGAGACACATCGACTCAAACAGAGACCCATAGACTCACACAGAGACACATAGACTCACACAGAGACCCATAGACTCACACAGAGACACATAGACTCACACAGAGACCCATAGACTCACATAGAGACCCACAGACTCACACAGAGACCCATAGACTCACACAGAGACCCACAGACTCACACAGAGACCCATAGACTCGCACAGAGATCCACAGACTCACACATAGACCCATAGACTCACACAGAGACCCATAAACTCACACAGAGACCCATAGACTCACACAGAGACCCATAGACTCACACAGAGACCCACAGACTCGCACAGAGATCCACAGACTCACACAGAGACCCATAGACTCACACAGAGACCCATAGACTCACACAGAGACCCATAGACTCACACAGAGACCCACAGACTCACACAGAGACCCATAGACTCACACAGAGAACCATAGACTCACACAGAGACACACAGACTCACACAGAGACCGACAGACTCACACAGAGACCCACAGACTCACACAGAGACCCATAGACTCACACAGAGACCCATAGACTCACACAGAGACCCATAGACTCACACAGAGACCCATAGACTCACACATAGACCCATAGACTCACACAGAGACCCATAGACTAACACAGAGACCCATAGACTCACACAGAGACCCACAGACTCACACAGAGACCCATAGACTCACACAGAGACCCACAGACTCACACAGAGACCCATAGACTCACACAGAGACCCATAGACTCACACAGAGTGCCACAGACTCACACAGAGACCGACAGACTCACACAGCGACCCACAGACTCACACAGAGACCCATAGACTCACACAGAGACCCATAGACTCACACAGAGACCCATAGACTCACACAGAGACCCACAGACTCACACAGAGACCCATAGACTCACACAGAGACCCACAGACTCACACAGACCCACAGACTCGCACAGAGATCCACAGACTCACACATAGACCCATAGACTCACACAGAGACCCATAAACTCACACAGAGACCCATAGACTCACACAGAGACCCATAGACTCACACAGAGACCCACAGACTCACGCAGAGACCCATACACTCACACAGAGACCCACAGACTCACACAGAGAACCACAGACTCACACAGAGACCCACAGACTCGCACAGAGATCCACAGACTCACGCAGAGACCCATAGACTCACACAGAGACCCATAGACTCACACAGAGACCCATAGAGTCACACAGAGACACATAGACTCACACAGAGACCCATAGACTCACACAGAGGCAATAGACCCACTCAGAGACCCATAGACTCACGCAGAGACCCATAGACTCACATAGAGACCCATAGACTCACTCAGAGACCCATAGACTCACACAGAGACCCTTAGACTCACACAGAGACCCATAGACTCACACAGAGACCCACAGACTCACACAGAGACACATAGCCTCACACAGAGACCCATAGACTCACACAGAGACACATAGACTCACACAGAGACACATAGACTCACACAGAGACACATAGACTCACACAGAGACCCATAGACTCACACAGAGACCCATAGACTCACACAGAGACCCACAGACTCACACAGAGACCCACAGACTCACACAGAGACCCATAGACTCACTTAGAGACCCATAGACTCACACAGAGACCCGTAGACTCACACAGAGACCCATAGACTCACACAGATACACGTAGACTCACACAGAGACTCATAGACTCACACAGAGACACATAGACTCACACAGAGACCCATAGACTCACACAGAGACCCATAGACTCACACAGAGACCCACAGACTCACACAGAGACCCATAGACTCGCACAGAGATCCACAGACTCACACATAGACCCATAGACTAACACAGAGACCCATAAACTCACACAGAGACCCATAGACACACACAGAGGCACATAGACTCACACAGAGACCCATAGACTCACACAGAGACCCATAGACTCACACTGAGATGCATAGACTCACACAGAGATCCATAGACTCACACAGAGACCCACAGACTCACACAGAGGCCCATAGACTCACAAAGCGACCCATAGACTCACACAGAGATCCACAGACTCACACATAGACCCATAGACTCACACAGAGACCCATAAACTCACACAGAGACCCATAGACTCACACAGAGACCCATAGACTCACACAGAGACCCATAGACTCACACAGAGACCCAAAGACTCACACAGAGACCCATAGATTCACACAGAGTCACATAGACTCACACAGAGACCCACAGACTCACAGAGAGACCCATAGACTCACACAGAGACCCACAGACTCACACAGAGAACCATAGACTCACACAGAGGCACATAGACTCACACAGAGACCCATAGACTCACACAGAGACACATAGACTCACACAGAGACCCATAGACTCACACAGAGACCCATAGACTCACACAGAGACCCACAGACTCGCACAGAGATCCACAGACTCACACAGAGACCCATAGACTCACACAGAGACCCATAGACTCACACAGAGACCCATAGACTCACACAGAGACCCATAGAGTCACACAGAGACACATAGACTCACACAGAGACCCATAGACTCACACAGAGACCAATAGACTCACTCAGAGACCCATAGACTCACACAGAGACCCATAGACTCACACAGAGACCCATAGACTCACACAGAGACCCATAGAGTCACACAGAGACACATAGACTCACACAGAGACCCATAGACTCACACAGAGACCAATAGACTCACTCAGAGACCCATAGACTCACGCAGAGACCCATAGACTCACATAGAGACCCATAGACTCACTCAGAGACCCACAGACTCACACAGAGACCCATAGAATCACACAGAGACCCACAGACTCACACAGAGACCCACAGACTCGCACAGAGATCCACAGACTCACACAGAGACCCATAGACTAACACAGAGACCCATAAACTCACACAGAGACCCATAGACTCACACAGAGACCCATAGACTCACACAGAGACCCATAGACTCACACAGAGACACATAGACTCACACAGAGACCCATAGACTCACACAGAGACACATCGACTCAAACAGAGACCCATAGACTCACACAGAGACACATAGACTCACACAGAGACCCATAGACTCACACAGAGACACATAGACTCACACAGAGACCCATAGACTCACATAGAGACCCACAGACTCACACAGAGACCCATAGACTCACACAGAGACCCACAGACTCACACAGAGACCCATAGACTCGCACAGAGATCCACAGACTCACACATAGACCCATAGACTCACACAGAGACCCATAAACTCACACAGAGACCCATAGACTCACACAGAGACCCATAGACTCACACAGAGACCCACAGACTCGCACAGAGATCCACAGACTCACACAGAGACCCATAGACTCACACAGAGACCCATAGACTCACACAGAGACCCATAGACTCACACAGAGACCCACAGACTCACACAGAGACCCATAGACTCACACAGAGAACCATAGACTCACACAGAGACACACAGACTCACACAGAGACCGACAGACTCACACAGAGACCCACAGACTCACACAGAGACCCATAGACTCACACAGAGACCCATAGACTCACACAGAGACCCATAGACTCACACAGAGACCCATAGACTCACACATAGACCCATAGACTCACACAGAGACCCATAGACTAACACAGAGACCCATAGACTCACACAGAGACCCACAGACTCACACAGAGACCCATAGACTCACACAGAGACCCACAGACTCACACAGAGACCCATAGACTCACACAGAGACCCATAGACTCACACAGAGTGCCACAGACTCACACAGAGACCGACAGACTCACACAGCGACCCACAGACTCACACAGAGACCCATAGACTCACACAGAGACCCATAGACTCACACAGAGACCCATAGACTCACACAGAGACCCACAGACTCACACAGAGACCCATAGACTCACACAGAGACCCACAGACTCACACAGACCCACAGACTCGCACAGAGATCCACAGACTCACACATAGACCCATAGACTCACACAGAGACCCATAAACTCACACAGAGACCCATAGACTCACACAGAGACCCATAGACTCACACAGAGACCCACAGACTCACGCAGAGACCCATACACTCACACAGAGACCCACAGACTCACACAGAGAACCACAGACTCACACAGAGACCCACAGACTCGCACAGAGATCCACAGACTCACGCAGAGACCCATAGACTCACACAGAGACCCATAGACTCACACAGAGACCCATAGAGTCACACAGAGACACATAGACTCACACAGAGACCCATAGACTCACACAGAGGCAATAGACCCACTCAGAGACCCATAGACTCACGCAGAGACCCATAGACTCACATAGAGACCCATAGACTCACTCAGAGACCCATAGACTCACACAGAGACCCTTAGACTCACACAGAGACCCATAGACTCACACAGAGACCCACAGACTCACACAGAGACACATAGCCTCACACAGAGACCCATAGACTCACACAGAGACACATAGACTCACACAGAGACACATAGACTCACACAGAGACCCATAGACTCACACAGAGACCCATAGACTCACACAGAGACCCACAGACTCACACAGAGACCCACAGACTCACACAGAGACCCATAGACTCACTTAGAGACCCATAGACTCACACAGAGACCCGTAGACTCACACAGAGACCCATAGACTCACACAGATACACGTAGACTCACACAGAGACTCATAGACTCACACAGAGACACATAGACTCACACAGAGACCCATAGACTCACACAGAGACCCATAGACTCGCACAGAGATCCACAGACTCACACATAGACCCATAGACTAACACAGAGACCCATAAACTCACACAGAGACCCATAGACACACACAGAGGCACATAGACTCACACAGAGACCCATAGACTCACACAGAGACCCATAGACTCACACTGAGATGCATAGACTCACACAGAGATCCATAGACTCACACAGAGACCCACAGACTCACACAGAGGCCCATAGACTCACAAAGCGACCCATAGACTCACACAGAGACCCATAGACTCACACAGAGACCCATAGACTCACACAGAGACCCATAGACTCACACAGAGACCCAAAGACTCACACAGAGACCCATAGATTCACACAGAGTCACATAGACTCACACAGAGACCCACAGACTCACAGAGAGACCCATAGACTCACACAGAGACCCACAGACTCACACAGAGAACCATAGACTCACACAGAGGCACATAGACTCACACAGAGACCCATAGACTCACACAGAGACACATAGACTCACACAGAGACCCATAGACTCACACAGAGACCCATAGACTCACACAGAGACCCACAGACTCGCACAGAGATCCACAGACTCACACAGAGACCCATAGACTCACACAGAGACCCATAGACTCACACAGAGACCCATAGACTCACACAGAGACCCATAGAGTCACACAGAGACACATAGACTCACACAGAGACCCATAGACTCACACAGAGACCAATAGACTCACTCAGAGACCCATAGACTCACACAGAGACCCATAGACTCACACAGAGACCCATAGACTCACACAGAGACCCATAGAGTCACACAGAGACACATAGACTCACACAGAGACCCATAGACTCACACAGAGACCAATAGACTCACTCAGAGACCCATAGACTCACGCAGAGACCCATAGACTCACATAGAGACCCATAGACTCACTCAGAGACCCATAGACTCACACAGAGACCCTTAGACTCACACAGAGACCCATAGACTCACACAGAGACCCACAGACTCACACAGAGACACATAGACTCACACAGAGACCCATAGACTCACACAGAGACCCATAGACTCACACAGAGACACATAGACTCACACAGAGACACATAGACTCACACAGAGACGCATAGACTCACACAGAGACCCATAGACTCACACAGAGACCCACAGACTCACACAGAGACCCACAGACTCACACAGAGACCCATAGACTCACACAGAGACCCATAGACTCACACAGAGACCCATAGACTCACACAGAGACACATAGACTCACACAGAGACTCATAGACTCACACAGAGACACATAGACTCACACAGAGACCCATAGACTCACACAGAGACCCATAGACTCACACAGAGACCCATAGACTCACACAGAGACCCACAGACTCACACAGAGACCCATAGACTCGCACAGAGATCCACAGACTCACACATAGACCCATAGACTAACACAGAGACCCATAAACTCACACAGAGACCCATAGACTCACACAGAGACACATAGACTCACGCAGAGACCCATAGACTCACACAGAGACCCACAGACTCACACAGAGACCCATAGACTCACACAGAGACCCATAGACTCACACAGAGACCCACAGACTCGCACAGAGATCCACAGACTCACACATAGACCCATAGACTCACACAGAGACCCATAAACTCACACAGAGACCCATAGACTCACACAGAGACCCATAGACTTACACAGAGACCCACAGACTCACACAGAGACCCATAGACTCACACAGAGACCCACAGACTCACACAGAGACCCATAGACTCACACAGAGACCCATAGACTCACACAGAGACCCACAGACTCGCACAGAGACCCATAGACTCGCACAGAGACCCATAGACTCACACAGAGATCCACAGACTCACACATAGACCCATAGACTAACACAGAGACCCATAAACTCACACAGAGACCCATAGACTCACACAGAGACACATAGACTCACGCAGAGACCCATAGACTCACACAGAGACCCACAGACTCACACAGAGACCCATAGACTCACACAGAGACCCATAGACTCACACAGAGACCCACAGACTCGCACAGAGATCCACAGACTCACACATAGACCCATAGACTCACACAGAGACCCATAAACTCACACAGAGACCCATAGACTCACACAGAGACCCATAGACTTACACAGAGACCCACAGACTCACACAGAGACCCATAGACTCACACAGAGACCCACAGACTCACACAGAGACCCATAGACTCACACAGAGACCCATAGACTCACACAGAGACCCACAGACTCGCACAGAGACCCATAGACTCGCACAGAGACCCATAGACTCACACAGCAGAGACCCATAGACTCACAGCAGAGTCCCACAGACTCACACAGAGACACATAGACTCACACAGAGACCCATAGACTCACACAGAGACCCATAGACTCACACAGAGACCCATAGACTCACACAGAGACACATAGACTCACACAGCAGAGACCCATAGACTCACAGCAGAGTCCCACAGACTCACACAGAGACCCATAGACTCACAGCAGAGTCCCACAGACTCACACAGAGACACATAGACTCACACAGAGACCCATAGAGTCACACAGAGACACATAGACTCACACAGAGACCCATAGACTCACACAGAGGCAATAGACCCACTCAGAGACCCATAGACTCACGCAGAAACCCATAGACTCACATAGAGACCCATAGACTCACTCAGAGACCCATAGACTCACACAGAGACCCTTAGACTCACACAGAGACCCATAGACTCACACAGAGACCCACAGACTCACACAGAGACACATAGCCTCACACAGAGACCCATAGACTCACACAGAGACCCATAGACTCACACAGAGACACATAGACTCACACAGAGACACATAGACTCACACAGAGACCCATAGACTCACACAGAGACCCATAGACTCACACAGAGACCCACAGACTCACACAGAGACCCACAGACTCACACAGAGACCCATAGACTCACTTAGAGACCCATAGACTCACACAGAGACCCGTAGACTCACACAGAGACCCATAGACTCACACAGATACACGTAGACTCACACAGAGACTCATAGACTCACACAGAGACACATAGACTCACACAGAGACCCATAGACTCACACAGAGACCCATAGACTCACACAGAGACCCATAGACTCACACAGAGACCCACAGACTCACACAGAGACCCATAGACTCGCACAGAGATCCACAGACTCACACATAGACCCATAGACTAACACAGAGACCCATAAACTCACACAGAGACCCATAGACACACACAGAGGCACATAGACTCACACAGAGACCCATAGACTCACACAGAGACCCATAGACTCACACAGAGATGCATAGACTCACACAGAGATCCATAGACTCACACAGAGACCCACAGACTCACACAGAGGCCCATAGACTCACAAAGCGACCCATAGACTCACACAGAGATCCACAGACTCACACATAGACCCATAGACTCACACAGAGACCCATAAACTCACACAGAGACCCATAGACTCACACAGAGACCCATAGACTCACACAGAGACCCATAGACTCACACAGAGACCCAAAGACTCACACAGAGACCCATAGATTCACACAGAGTCACATAGACTCACACAGAGACCCACAGACTCACAGAGAGACCCATAGACTCACACAGAGACCCACAGACTCACACAGAGAACCATAGACTCACACAGAGGCACATAGACTCACACAGAGACCCATAGACTCACACAGAGACACATAGACTCACACAGAGACCCATAGACTCACACAGAGACCCATAGACTCACACAGAGACCCATAGACTCACACAGAGACCCACAGACTCACGCAGATACCCATACACTCACACAGAGACCCACAGACTCACACAGAGACCCACAGACTCGCACAGAGATCCACAGACTCACACAGAGACCCATAGACTCACACAGAGACCCATAGACTCACACAGAGACCCATAGACTCACACAGAGACCCATAGAGTCACACAGAGACACATAGACTCACACAGAGACCCATAGACTCACACAGAGACCAATAGACTCACTCAGAGACCCATAGACTCACACAGAGACCCATAGACTCACACAGAGACCCATAGACTCACACAGAGACCCATAGAGTCACACAGAGACACATAGACTCACACAGAGACCCATAGACTCACACAGAGACCAATAGACTCACTCAGAGACCCATAGACTCACGCAGAGACCCATAGACTCACATAGAGACCCATAGACTCACTCAGAGACCCATAGACTCACACAGAGACCCTTAGACTCACACAGAGACCCATAGACTCACACAGAGACCCACAGACTCACACAGAGACACATAGACTCACACAGAGACCCATAGACTCACACAGAGACCCATAGACTCACACAGAGACACATAGACTCACACAGAGACACATAGACTCACACAGAGACGCATAGACTCACACAGAGACCCATAGACTCACACAGAGACCCACAGACTCACACAGAGACCCACAGACTCACACAGAGACCCATAGACTCACACAGAGACCCATAGACTCACACAGAGACCCATAGACTCACACAGAGACCCATAGACTCACACAGAGACACATAGACTCACACAGAGACTCATAGACTCACACAGAGACACATAGACTCACACAGAGACCCATAGACTCACACAGAGACCCATAGACTCACACAGAGACCCATAGACTCACACAGAGACCCACAGACTCACACAGAGACCCATAGACTCGCACAGAGATCCACAGACTCACACATAGACCCATAGACTAACACAGAGACCCATAAACTCACACAGAGACCCATAGACTCACACAGAGACACATAGACTCACGCAGAGACCCATAGACTCACACAGAGACCCACAGACTCACACAGAGACCCATAGACTCACACAGAGACCCATAGACTCACACAGAGACCCACAGACTCGCACAGAGATCCACAGACTCACACATAGACCCATAGACTCACACAGAGACCCATAAACTCACACAGAGACCCATAGACTCACACAGAGACCCATAGACTTACACAGAGACCCACAGACTCACACAGAGACCCATAGACTCACACAGAGACCCACAGACTCACACAGAGACCCATAGACTCACACAGAGACCCATAGACTCACACAGAGACCCACAGACTCGCACAGAGACCCATAGACTCGCACAGAGACCCATAGACTCACACAGCAGAGACCCATAGACTCACAGCAGAGTCCCACAGACTCACACAGAGACACATAGACTCACACAGAGACCCATAGACTCACACAGAGACCCATAGACTCACACAGAGACCCATAGACTCACACAGAGACACATAGACTCACACAGCAGAGACCCATAGACTCACAGCAGAGTCCCACAGACTCACACAGAGACACATAGACTCACACAGAGACCCATAGACTCGCACAGAGATCCACAGACTCACACAGAGACCCATAGACTCACACAGAGACCCATAGACTCACACAGAGACCCATAGACTCACACAGAGACCCATAGAGTCACACAGAGACACATAGACTCACACAGAGACCCATAGACTCACACAGAGGCAATAGACCCACTCAGAGACCCATAGACTCACGCAGAGACCCATAGACTCACATAGAGACCCATAGACTCACACAGAGACCCATAGATTCACACAGAGTCACATAGACTCACACAGAGACCCACAGACTCACAGAGAGCCCCATAGACTCACACAGAGACCCACAGACTCACACAGAGAACCATAGACTCACACAGAGGCACATAGACTCACACAGAGACCCATAGACTCACACAGAGACACATAGACTCACACAGAGACCCATAGACTCACACAGAGACCCATAGACTCACACAGAGACCCATAGACTCACACAGAGACCCACAGACTCACGCAGATACCCATACACTCACACAGAGACCCACAGACGCACACAGAGACCCACAGACTCGCACAGAGATCCACAGACTCACACAGAGACCCATAGACTCACACAGAGACCCATAGACTCACACAGAGACCCATAGACTCACACAGAGACCCATAGACTCACACAGAGACCCATAGAGTCACACAGAGACACATAGACTCACACAGAGACCCATAGACTCACACAGAGACCAATAGACTCACTCAGAGACCCATAGACTCACACAGAGACCCATAGACTCACACCGAGACCCATAGACTCACACAGAGACCCATAGAGTCACACAGAGACACATAGACTCACACAGAGACCCATAGACTCACACAGAGACCAATAGACTCACTCAGAGACCCATAGACTCACGCAGAGACCCATAGACTCACATAGAGACCCATAGACTCACTCAGAGACCCATAGACTCACACAGAGACCCTTAGACTCACACAGAGACCCATAGACTCACACAGAGACCCACAGACTCACACAGAGACACATAGACTCACACAGAGACCCATAGACTCACACAGAGACCCATAGACTCACACAGAGACACATAGACTCACACAGAGACACATAGACTCACACAGAGACGCATAGACTCACACAGAGACCCATAGACTCACACAGAGACCCACAGACTCACACAGAGACCCACAGACTCACACAGAGACCCATAGACTCACACAGAGACCCATAGACTCACACAGAGACCCATAGACTCACACAGAGACCCATAGACTCACAGAGAGACTCATAGACTCACACAGAGACACATAGACTCACACAGAGACCCATAGACTCACACAGAGACCCATAGACTCACACAGAGACCCATAGACTCACACAGAGACCCACAGACTCACACAGAGACCCATAGACTCGCACAGAGATCCACAGACTCACACATAGACCCATAGACTAACACAGAGACCCATAAACTCACACAGAGACCCATAGACTCACACAGAGACACATAGACTCACGCAGAGACCCATAGACTCACACAGAGACCCACAGTCTCACACAGAGACCCATAGACTCACACAGAGACCCATAGACTCACACAGAGACCCACAGACTCGCACAGAGATCCTCAGACTCACACATAGACCCATAGACTCACACAGAGACCCATAAACTCACACAGAGACCCATAGACTCACACAGAGACCCATAGACTTACACAGAGACCCACAGACTCACACAGAGACCCATAGACTCACACAGAGACCCACAGACTCACACAGAGACCCATAGACTCACACAGAGACCCATAGACTCACACAGAGACCCACAGACTCGCACAGAGACCCATAGACTCGCACAGAGACCCATAGACTCACACAGCAGAGACCCATAGACTCACAGCAGAGTCCCACAGACTCACACAGAGACACATAGACTCACACAGAGACCCATAGACTCACACAGAGACCCATAGACTCACACAGAGACCCATAGACTCACACAGAGACACATAGACTCACACAGCAGAGACCCATAGACTCACAGCAGAGTCCCACAGACTCACACAGAGACACATAGACTCACACAGAGACCCATAGACTCGCACAGAGATACACAGACTCACACAGAGACCCATAGACTCACACAGAGACCCATAGACTCACACAGAGACCCATAGACTCACACAGAGACCCATAGAGTCACACAGAGACACATAGACTCACGCAGAGACCCATAGACTCACACAGAGGCAATAGACCCACTCAGAGACCCATAGACTCACGCAGAGACCCATAGACTCACATAGAGACCCATAGACTCACTCAGAGACCCATAGACTCACACAGAGACCCTTAGACTCACACAGAGACCCATAGACTCACACAGAGACCCACAGACTCACACAGAGACACATAGCCTCACACAGAGACCCATAGACTCACACAGAGACCCATAGACTCACACTGAGACACATAGACTCACACAGAGACCCATAGACTCACACAGAGACCCATAAACTCACACAGAGACCCACAGACTCACACAGAGACCCACAGACTCACACAGAGACCCATAGACTCACTTAGAGACCCATAGACTCACACAGAGACCCGTAGACTCACACAGAGACCCATAGACTCACACAGATACACGTAGACTCACACAGAGACTCATAGACTCACACAGAGACACATAGACTCACACAGAGACCCATAGACTCACACAGAGACCCATAGACTCACACAGAGACCCACAGACTCACACAGAGACCCATAGACTCGCACAGAGATCCACAGACTCACACATAGACCCATAGACTAACACAGAGACCCATAAACTCACACAGAGACCCATAGACTCACACAGAGACCCATAGACTCACACAGAGACCCACAGACTCACGCAGATACCCATACACTCACACAGAGACCCACAGACTCACACAGAGACCCACAGACTCGCACAGAGATCCACAGACTCACACAGAGACCCATAGACTCACACAGAGACCCATAGACTCACACAGAGACCCATAGACTCACACAGAGACCCATAGACTCACACAGAGACCCATAGAGTCACACAGAGACACATAGACTCACACAGAGACCCATAGACTCACACAGATACCAATAGACTCACTCAGAGACCCATAGACTCACACAGAGACCCATAGACTCACACAGAGACCCATAGACTCACACAGAGACCCATAGAGTCACACAGAGACACATAGACTCACACAGAGACCCATAGACTCACACAGAGACCAATAGACTCACTCAGAGACCCATAGACTCACGCAGAGACCCATAGACTCACATAGAGACCCATAGACTCACTCAGAGACCCATAGACTCACACAGAGACCCTTAGACTCACACAGAGACCCATAGACTCACACAGAGACCCACAGACTCACACAGAGACACATAGACTCACACAGAGACCCATAGACTCACACAGAGACCCATAGACTCACACAGAGACACATAGACTCACACAGAGACACATAGACTCACACAGAGACGCATAGACTCACACAGAGACCCATAGACTCACACAGAGACCCACAGACTCACACAGAGACCCACAGACTCACACAGAGACCCATAGACTCACACAGAGACCCATAGACTCACACAGAGACCCATAGACTCACACAGAGACCCATAGACTCACACAGAGACACATAGACTCACACAGAGACTCATAGACTCACACAGAGACACATAGACTCACACAGAGACCCATAGACTCACACAGAGACCCATAGACTCACACAGAGACCCATAGACTCACACAGAGACCCACAGACTCACACAGAGACCCATAGACTCGCACAGAGATCCACAGACTCACACATAGACCCATAGACTAACACAGAGACCCATAAACTCACACAGAGACCCATAGACTCACACAGAGACACATAGACTCACGCAGAGACCCATAGACTCACACAGAGACACATAGACTCACGCAGAGACCCATAGACTCACACAGAGACCCACAGACTCACACAGAGACCCATAGACTCACACAGAGACCCATAGACTCACACAGAGACCCACAGACTCGCACAGAGATCCACAGACTCACACATAGACCCATAGACTCACACAGAGACCCATAAACTCACACAGAGACCCATAGACTCACACAGAGACCCATAGACTTACACAGAGACCCACAGACTCACACAGAGACCCATAGACTCACACAGAGACCCACAGACTCACACAGAGACCCATAGACTCACACAGAGACCCATAGACTCACACAGAGACCCACAGACTCACACAGAGACCCATAGACTCACACAGAGACCCACAGACTCACACAGAGACCCATAGACTCACACAGAGACCCATAGACTCACACAGAGACCCACAGACTCGCACAGAGACCCATAGACTCGCACAGAGACCCATAGACTCACACAGCAGAGACCCATAGACTCACAGCAGAGTCCCACAGACTCACACAGAGACACATAGACTCACACAGAGACCCATAGACTCACACAGAGACCCATAGACTCACACAGAGACCCATAGACTCACACAGAGACACATAGACTCACACAGCAGAGACCCATAGACTCACAGCAGAGTCCCACAGACTCACACAGAGACCCATAGACTCACAGCAGAGTCCCACAGACTCACACAGAGACACATAGACTCACACAGAGACCCATAGAGTCACACAGAGACACATAGACTCACACAGAGACCCATAGACTCACACAGAGGCAATAGACCCACTCAGAGACCCATAGACTCACGCAGAAACCCATAGACTCACATAGAGACCCATAGACTCACTCAGAGACCCATAGACTCACACAGAGACCCTTAGACTCACACAGAGACCCATAGACTCACACAGAGACCCACAGACTCACACAGAGACACATAGCCTCACACAGAGACCCATAGACTCACACAGAGACCCATAGACTCACACAGAGACACATAGACTCACACAGAGACACATAGGCTCACACAGAGACCCATAGACTCACACAGAGACCCATAGACTCACACAGAGACCCAGGGACTCACACAGAGACCCACAGACTCACACAGAGACCCATAGACTCACTTAGAGACCCATAGACTCACACAGAGACCCGTAGACTCACACAGAGACCCATAGACTCACACAGATACACGTAGACTCACACAGAGACTCATAGACTCACACAGAGACACATAGACTCACACAGAGACCCATAGACTCACACAGAGACCCATAGACTCACACAGAGACCCATAGACTCACACAGAGACCCACAGACTCACACAGAGACCCATAGACTCGCACAGAGATCCACAGACTCACACATAGACCCATAGACTAACACAGAGACCCATAAACTCACACAGAGACCCATAGACACACACAGAGGCACATAGACTCACACAGAGACCCATAGACTCACACAGAGACCCATAGACTCACACAGAGATGCATAGACTCACACAGAGATCCATAGACTCACACAGAGACCCACAGACTCACACAGAGGCCCATAGACTCACAAAGCGACCCATAGACTCACACAGAGATCCACAGACTCACACATAGACCCATAGACTCACACAGAGACCCATAAACTCACACAGAGACCCATAGACTCACACAGAGACCCATAGACTCACACAGAGACCCATAGACTCACACAGAGACCCATAGACTCACACAGAGGCAATAGACCCACTCAGAGACCCATAGACTCACGCAGAGACCCATAGACTCACATAGAGACCCATAGACTCACTCAGAGACCCATAGACTCACACAGAGACCCTTAGACTCACACAGAGACCCATAGACTCACACAGAGACCCACAGACTCACACAGAGACACATAGCCTCACACAGAGACCCATAGACTCACACAGAGACCCATAGACTCACACTGAGACACATAGACTCACACAGAGACCCATAGACTCACACAGAGACCTATAAACTCACACAGAGACCCACAGACTCACACAGAGACCCACAGACTCACACAGAGACCCATAGACTCACTTAGAGACCCATAGACTCACACAGAGACCCGTAGACTCACACAGAGACCCATAGACTCACACAGATACACGTAGACTCACACAGAGACTCATAGACTCACACAGAGACACATAGACTCACACAGAGACCCATAGACTCACACAGAGACCCATAGACTCACACAGAGACCCACAGACTCACACAGAGACCCATAGACTCGCACAGAGATCCACAGACTCACACATAGACCCATAGACTAACACAGAGACCCATAAACTCACACAGAGACCCATAGACTCACACAGAGACCCATAGACTCACACAGAGACCCACAGACTCACGCAGATACCCATACACTCACACAGAGACCCACAGACTCACACAGAGACCCACAGACTCGCACAGAGATCCACAGACTCACACAGAGACCCATAGACTCACACAGAGACCCATAGACTCACACAGAGACCCATAGACTCACACAGAGACCCATAGACTCACACAGAGACCCATAGAGTCACACAGAGACACATAGACTCACACAGAGACCCATAGACTCACACAGATACCAATAGACTCACTCAGAGACCCATAGACTCACACAGAGACCCATAGACTCACACAGAGACCCATAGACTCACACAGAGACCCATAGAGTCACACAGAGACACATAGACTCACACAGAGACCCATAGACTCACACAGAGACCAATAGACTCACTCAGAGACCCATAGACTCACGCAGAGACCCATAGACTCACATAGAGACCCATAGACTCACTCAGAGACCCATAGACTCACACAGAGACCCTTAGACTCACACAGAGACCCATAGACTCACACAGAGACCCACAGACTCACACAGAGACACATAGACTCACACAGAGACCCATAGACTCACACAGAGACCCATAGACTCACACAGAGACACATAGACTCACACAGAGACACATAGACTCACACAGAGACGCATAGACTCACACAGAGACCCATAGACTCACACAGAGACCCACAGACTCACACAGAGACCCACAGACTCACACAGAGACCCATAGACTCACACAGAGACCCATAGACTCACACAGAGACCCATAGACTCACACAGAGACCCATAGACTCACACAGAGACACATAGACTCACACAGAGACCCATAGACTCGCACAGAGATCCACAGACTCACACATAGACCCATAGACTAACACAGAGACCCATAAACTCACACAGAGACCCATAGACTCACACAGAGACACATAGACTCACGCAGAGACCCATAGACTCACACAGAGACACATAGACTCACGCAGAGACCCATAGACTCACACAGAGACCCACAGACTCACACAGAGACCCATAGACTCACACAGAGACCCATAGACTCACACAGAGACCCACAGACTCGCACAGAGATCCACAGACTCACACATAGACCCATAGACTCACACAGAGACCCATAAACTCACACAGAGACCCATAGACTCACACAGAGACCCATAGACTTACACAGAGACCCACAGACTCACACAGAGACCCATAGACTCACACAGAGACCCACAGACTCACACAGAGACCCATAGACTCACACAGAGACCCATAGACTCACACAGAGACCCACAGACTCACACAGAGACCCATAGACTCACACAGAGACCCACAGACTCACACAGAGACCCATAGACTCACACAGAGACCCATAGACTCACACAGAGACCCACAGACTCGCACAGAGACCCATAGACTCGCACAGAGACCCATAGACTCACACAGCAGAGACCCATAGACTCACAGCAGAGTCCCACAGACTCACACAGAGACACATAGACTCACACAGAGACCCATAGACTCACACAGAGACCCATAGACTCACACAGAGACCCATAGACTCACACAGAGACACATAGACTCACACAGCAGAGACCCATAGACTCACAGCAGAGTCCCACAGACTCACACAGAGACCCATAGACTCACAGCAGAGTCCCACAGACTCACACAGAGACACATAGACTCACACAGAGACCCATAGAGTCACACAGAGACACATAGACTCACACAGAGACCCATAGACTCACACAGAGGCAATAGACCCACTCAGAGACCCATAGACTCACGCAGAAACCCATAGACTCACATAGAGACCCATAGACTCACTCAGAGACCCATAGACTCACACAGAGACCCTTAGACTCACACAGAGACCCATAGACTCACACAGAGACCCACAGACTCACACAGAGACACATAGCCTCACACAGAGACCCATAGACTCACACAGAGACCCATAGACTCACACAGAGACACATAGACTCACACAGAGACACATAGGCTCACACAGAGACCCATAGACTCACACAGAGACCCATAGACTCACACAGAGACCCACAGACTCACACAGAGACCCACAGACTCACACAGAGACCCATAGACTCACTTAGAGACCCATAGACTCACACAGAGACCCGTAGACTCACACAGAGACCCATAGACTCACACAGATACACGTAGACTCACACAGAGACTCATAGACTCACACAGAGACACATAGACTCACACAGAGACCCATAGACTCACACAGAGACCCATAGACTCACACAGAGACCCATAGACTCACACAGAGACCCACAGACTCACACAGAGACCCATAGACTCGCACAGAGATCCACAGACTCACACATAGACCCATAGACTAACACAGAGACCCATAAACTCACACAGAGACCCATAGACACACACAGAGGCACATAGACTCACACAGAGACCCATAGACTCACACAGAGACCCATAGACTCACACAGAGATGCATAGACTCACACAGAGATCCATAGACTCACACAGAAACCCACAGACTCACACAGAGGCCCATAGACTCACAAAGCGACCCATAGACTCACACAGAGATCCACAGACTCACACATAGACCCATAGACTCACACAGAGACCCATAAACTCACACAGAGACCCATAGACTCACACAGAGACCCATAGACTCACACAGAGACCCATAGACTCACACAGAGACCCAAAGACTCACACAGAGACCCATAGATTCACACAGAGTCACATAGACTCACACAGAGACCCACAGACTCACAGAGAGACCCATAGACTCACACAGAGACCCACAGACTCACACAGAGAACCATAGACTCACACAGAGGCACATAGACTCACACAGAGACCCATAGACTCACACAGAGACACATAGACTCACACAGAGACCCATAGACTCACACAGAGACCCATAGACTCACACAGAGACCCATAGACTCACACAGAGACCCACAGACTCACGCAGATACCCATACACTCACACAGAGACCCACAGACTCACACAGAGACCCACAGACTCGCACAGAGATCCACAGACTCACACAGAGACCCATAGACTCACACAGAGACCCATAGACTCACACAGAGACCCATAGACTCACACAGAGACCCATAGAGTCACACAGAGACACATAGACTCACACAGAGACCCATAGACTCACACAGAGACCAATAGACTCACTCAGAGACCCATAGACTCACACAGAGACCCATAGACTCACACAGAGACCCATAGACTCACACAGAGACCCATAGAGTCACACAGAGACACATAGACTCACACAGAGACCCATAGACTCACACAGAGACCAATAGACTCACTCAGAGACCCATAGACTCACGCAGAGACCCATAGACTCACATAGAGACCCATAGACTCACTCAGAGACCCATAGACTCACACAGAGACCCTTAGACTCACACAGAGACCCATAGACTCACACAGAGACCCACAGACTCACACAGAGACACATAGACTCACACAGAGACCCATAGACTCACACAGAGACCCATAGACTCACACAGAGACACATAGACTCACACAGAGACACATAGACTCACACAGAGACGCATAGACTCACACAGAGACCCATAGACTCACACAGAGACCCACAGACTCACACAGAGACCCACAGACTCACACAGAGACCCATAGACTCACACAGAGACCCATAGACTCACACAGAGACCCATAGACTCACACAGAGACCCATAGACTCACACAGAGACACATAGACTCACACAGAGACTCATAGACTCACACAGAGACACATAGACTCACACAGAGACCCATAGACTCACACAGAGACCCATAGACTCACACAGAGACCCATAGACTCACACAGAGACCCATAGACTCGCACAGAGATCCACAGACTCACACATAGACCCATAGACTAACACAGAGACCCATAAACTCACACAGAGACCCATAGACTCACACAGAGACACATAGACTCACGCAGAGACCCATAGACTCACACAGAGACCCACAGACTCACACAGAGACCCATAGACTCACACAGAGACCCATAGACTCACACAGAGACCCACAGACTCGCACAGAGATCCACAGACTCACACATAGACCCATAGACTCACACAGAGACCCATAAACTCACACAGAGACCCATAGACTCACACAGAGACCCATAGACTTACACAGAGACCCACAGACTCACACAGAGACCCATAGACTCACACAGAGACCCACAGACTCACACAGAGACCCATAGACTCACACAGAGACCCATAGACTCACACAGAGACCCACAGACTCGCACAGAGACCCATAGACTCGCACAGAGACCCATAGACTCACACAGTAGAGACCCATAGACTCACAGCAGAGTCCCACAGACTCACACAGAGACACATAGACTCACACAGAGACCCATAGACTCACACAGAGACCCATAGACTCACACAGAGACCCATAGACTCACACAGAGACACATAGACTCACACAGCAGAGACCCATAGACTCACAGCAGAGTCCCACAGACTCACACAGAGACACATAGACTCACACAGAGACCCATAGACTCGCACAGAGATCCACAGACTCACACAGAGACCCATAGACTCACACAGAGACCCATAGACTCACACAGAGACCCATAGACTCACACAGAGACCCATAGAGTCACACAGAGACACATAGACTCACACAGAGACCCATAGACTCACACAGAGGCAATAGACCCACTCAGAGACCCATAGACTCACGCAGAGACCCATAGACTCACATAGAGACCCATAGACTCACACAGAGACCCATAGATTCACACAGAGTCACATAGACTCACACAGAGACCCACAGACTCACAGAGAGCCCCATAGACTCACACAGAGACCCACAGACTCACACAGAGAACCATAGACTCACACAGAGGCACATAGACTCACACAGAGACCCATAGACTCACACAGAGACACATAGACTCACACAGAGACCCATAGACTCACACAGAGACCCATAGACTCACACAGAGACCCATAGACTCACACAGAGACCCACAGACTCACGCAGATACCCATACACTCACACAGAGACCCACAGACGCACACAGAGACCCACAGACTCGCACAGAGATCCACAGACTCACACAGAGACCCATAGACTCACACAGAGACCCATAGACTCACACAGAGACCCATAGACTCACACAGAGACCCATAGACTCACACAGAGACCCATAGAGTCACACAGAGACACATAGACTCACACAGAGACCCATAGACTCACACAGAGACCAATAGACTCACTCAGAGACCCATAGACTCACACAGAGACCCATAGACTCACACCGAGACCCATAGACTCACACAGAGACCCATAGAGTCACACAGAGACACATAGACTCACACAGAGACCCATAGACTCACACAGAGACCAATAGACTCACTCAGAGACCCATAGACTCACGCAGAGACCCATAGACTCACATAGAGACCCATAGACTCACTCAGAGACCCATAGACTCACACAGAGACCCTTAGACTCACACAGAGACCCATAGACTCACACAGAGACCCACAGACTCACACAGAGACACATAGACTCACACAGAGACCCATAGACTCACACAGAGACCCATAGACTCACACAGAGACCCATAGACTCACACAGAGACCCATAGACTCACACAGAGACCCATAGACTCACAGAGAGACTCATAGACTCACACAGAGACACATAGACTCACACAGAGACCCATAGACTCACACAGAGACCCATAGACTCACACAGAGACCCATAGACTCACACAGAGACCCACAGACTCACACAGAGACCCATAGACTCGCACAGAGATCCACAGACTCACACATAGACCCATAGACTAACACAGAGACCCATAAACTCACACAGAGACCCATAGACTCACACAGAGACACATAGACTCACGCAGAGACCCATAGACTCACACAGAGACCCACAGTCTCACACAGAGACCCATAGACTCACACAGAGACCCATAGACTCACACAGAGACCCACAGACTCGCACAGAGATCCACAGACTCACACATAGACCCATAGACTCACACAGAGACCCATAAACTCACACAGAGACCCATAGACTCACACAGAGACCCATAGACTTACACAGAGACCCACAGACTCACACAGAGACCCATAGACTCACACAGAGACCCACAGACTCACACAGAGACCCATAGACTCACACAGAGACCCATAGACTCACACAGAGACCCACAGACTCGCATAGAGACCCATAGACTCGCACAGAGACCCATAGACTCACACAGCAGAGACCCATAGACTCACAGCAGAGTCCCACAGACTCACACAGAGACACATAGACTCACAAAGAGACCCATAGACTCACACAGAGACCCATAGACTCACACAGAGACCCATAGACTCACACAGAGACACATAGACTCACACAGCAGAGACCCATAGACTCACAGCAGAGTCCCACAGACTCACACAGAGACACATAGACTCACACAGAGACCCATAGACTCGCACAGAGATACACAGACTCACACAGAGACCCATAGACTCACACAGAGACCCATAGACTCACACAGAGACCCATAGACTCACACAGAGACCCATAGAGTCACACAGAGACACATAGACTCACGCAGAGACCCATAGACTCACACAGAGGCAATAGACCCACTCAGAGACCCATAGACTCACGCAGAGACCCATAGACTCACATAGAGACCCATAGACTCACTCAGAGACCCATAGACTCACACAGAGACCCTTAGACTCACACAGAGACCCATAGACTCACACAGAGACCCACAGACTCACACAGAGACACATAGCCTCACACAGAGACCCATAGACTCACACAGAGACCCATAGACTCACAAAGAGACACATAGACTCACACAGAGACCCATAGACTCACACAGAGACCCATAAACTCACACAGAGACCCACAGACTCACACAGAGACCCACAGACTCACACAGAGACCCATAGACTCACTTAGAGACCCATAGACTCACACAGAGACCCGTAGACTCACACAGAGACCCATAGACTCACACAGATACACGTAGACTCACACAGAGACTCATAGACTCACACAGAGACACATAGACTCACACAGAGACCCATAGACTCACACAGAGACCCATAGACTCACACAGAGACCCACAGACTCACACAGAGACCCATAGACTCGCACAGAGATCCACAGACTCACACATAGACCCATAGACTAACACAGAGACCCATAAACTCACACAGAGACCCATAGACTCACACAGAGACCCATAGACTCACACAGAGACCCACAGACTCACGCAGATACCCATACACTCACACAGAGACCCACAGACTCACACAGAGACCCACAGACTCGCACAGAGATCCACAGACTCACACAGAGACCCATAGACTCACACAGAGACCCATAGACTCACACAGAGACCCATAGACTCACACAGAGACCCATAGACTCACACAGAGACCCATAGAGTCACACAGAGACACATAGACTCACACAGAGACCCATAGACTCACACAGAGACCAATAGACTCACTCAGAGACCCATAGACTCACACAGAGACCCATAGACTCACACAGAGACCCATAGACTCACACAGAGACCCATAGAGTCACACAGAGACACATAGACTCACACAGAGACCCATAGACTCACACAGAGACCAATAGACTCACTCAGAGACCCATAGACTCACGCAGAGACCCATAGACTCACATAGAGACCCATAGACTCACTCAGAGACCCATAGACTCACACAGAGACCCTTAGACTCACACAGAGACCCATAGACTCACACAGAGACCCACAGACTCACACAGAGACACATAGACTCACACAGAGACCCATAGACTCACACAGAGACCCATAGACTCACACAGAGACACATAGACTCACACAGAGACACATAGACTCACACAGAGACGCATAGACTCACACAGAGACCCATAGACTCACACAGAGACCCACAGACTCACACAGAGACCCACAGACTCACACAGAGACCCATAGACTCACACAGAGACCCATAGACTCACACAGAGACCCATAGACTCACACAGAGACCCATAGACTCACACAGAGACACATAGACTCACACAGAGACGCATAGACTCACACAGAGACACATAGACTCACACAGAGACCCATAGACTCACACAGAGACCCATAGACTCACACAGAGACCCATAGACTCACACAGAGACCCACAGACTCACACAGAGACCCATAGACTCGCACAGAGATCCACAGACTCACACATAGACCCATAGACTAACACAGAGACCCATAAACTCACACAGAGACCCATAGACTCACACAGAGACACATAGACTCACGCAGAGACCCATAGACTCACACAGAGACACATAGACTCACGCAGAGACCCATAGACTCACACAGAGACCCACAGACTCACACAGAGACCCATAGACTCACACAGAGACCCATAGACTCACACAGAGACCCACAGACTCGCACAGAGATCCACAGACTCACACATAGACCCATAGACTCACACAGAGACCCATAAACTCACACAGAGACCCATAGACTCACACAGAGACCCATAGACTTACACAGAGACCCACAGACTCACACAGAGACCCATAGACTCACACAGAGACCCACAGACTCACACAGAGACCCATAGACTCACACAGAGACCCATAGACTCACACAGAGACCCACAGACTCGCACAGAGACCCATAGACTCGCACAGAGACCCATAGACTCACACAGCAGAGACCCATAGACTCACAGCAGAGTCCCACAGACTCACACAGAGACACATAGACTCACACAGAGACCCATAGACTCACACAGAGACCCATAGACTCACACAGAGACCCATAGACTCACACAGAGACACATAGACTCACACAGGACTCATAGACTCACACAGAGACACATAGACTCACACAGAGACCCATAGACTCACACAGAGACCCACAGACTCACACAGAGACCCATAGACTCACACAGAGACCCACAGACACACACAGAGACCCACAGACTCGCACAGAGATCCACAGACTCACACATAGACCCATAGACTCACACAGAGACCCATAAACTCACACAGATACCCATAGACTCACACAGAGACCCATAGACTTACACAGAGACCCACAGACTCACACAGAGACCCATAGACTCACACAGAGACCCACAGACTCACACAGAGACCCATAGACTCACACAGAGACCCATAAACTCACACAGAGACCCACAGACTCACACAGAGACCCATAGACTCACAATGCGACCCATAGACTCACACAGAGATCCACAGACTCACACATAGACCCATAGACTCACACAGAGACCCATAAACTCACACAGAAACCCATAGACTCACACAGAGACACATACACTCACACAGAGACCCATAGACTCACACAGAGACCCACAGACTCACACAGAGACCCATAGACTCACAGAGAGGCCCATAGACTCACACAGAGACCCATAGACTCACACAGAGACCCACAGACTCACACAGAGACCCATAGACTCACACAGAGACCCATAGACTCACACAGAGTGCCACAGACTCACACAGAGACCGACAGACTCACACAGAGACCCACAGACTCACACAGAGACCCATAGACTCACACAGAGACCCATAGACTCACACAGAGACCCATAGACTCACACAGAGACCCATAGACTCACACAGAGACCCACAGACTCACACAGAGACCCATAGACTCACACAGAGACCCACAGACTCACACAGACCCACAGACTCGCACAGAGATCCACAGACTCACACATAGACCCATAGACTCACACAGAGACCCATAAACTCACACAGAGACCCATAGACTCACACAGAGACCCATAGACTCACACAGAGACCCACAGACTCACGCAGAGACCCATACACTCACACAGAGACCCACAGACTCACACAGAGACCCACAGACTCACACAGAGACCCACAGACTCGCACAGAGATCCACAGACTCACACAGAGACCCATAGACTCACACAGAGACTCATAGACTCACACAGAGACCCATAGACTCACACAGAGACCCATAGAGTCACACAGAGACACATAGACTCACACAGAGACCCATAGACTCACACAGAGGCAATAGACCCACTCAGAGACCCATAGACTCACGCAGAGACCCATAGACTCACATAGAGACCCATAGACTCACTCAGAGACCCATAGACTCACACAGAGACCCTTAGACTCACACAGAGACCCATAGACTCACACAGAGACCCACAGACTCACACAGAGACACATAGCCTCACACAGAGACCCATAGACTCACACAGAGACCCATAGACTCACACAGAGACACATAGACTCACACAGAGACACATAGACTCACACAGAGACCCATAGACTCACACAGAGACCCATAGACTCACACAGAGACCCACAGACTCACACAGAGATCCACAGACTCACACAGAGACCCATAGACTCACACAGAGACCCATAGACTCACACAGAGACCCATAGACTCACACAGAGACCCATAGACTCACACAGAGACACATAGACTCACACAGAGACCCATAGACTCACACAGAGACCAATAGACTCACTCAGAGACCCATAGACTCACACAGAGACCCATAGACTCACACAGAGACCCATAGACTCACACAGAGACCCATAGAGTCACACAGAGACACATAGACTCACACAGAGACCCATAGACTCACACAGAGACCAATAGACTCACTCAGAGACCCATAGACTCACGCAGAGACCCATAGACTCACATAGAGACCCATAGACTCACTCAGAGACCCATAGACTCACACAGAGACCCTTAGACTCACACAGAGACCCATAGACTCACACAGAGACCCACAGACTCACACAGAGACACATAGACTCACACAGAGACCCATAGACTCACACAGAGACCCATAGACTCACACAGAGACACATAGACTCACACAGAGACACATAGACTCACACAGAGACGCATAGACTCACACAGAGACCCATAGACTCACACAGAGACCCACAGACTCACACAGAGACCCACAGACTCACACAGAGACCCATAGACTCACACAGAGACCCATAGACTCACACAGAGACCCATAGACTCACACAGAGACCCATAGACTCACACAGAGACCCACAGACTCACACAGAGACACATAGACTCACACAGAGACCCATAGACTCACACAGAGACCCATAGACTCACACAGAGACACATAGACTCACACAGAGACACATAGACTCACACAGAGACGCATAGACTCACACAGAGACCCATAGACTCACACAGAGACCCACAGACTCACACAGAGACCCACAGACTCACACAGAGACCCATAGACTCACACAGAGACCCATAGACTCACACAGAGACCCATAGACTCACACAGAGACCCATAGACTCACACAGAGACACATAGACTCACACAGAGACCCATAGACTCGCACAGAGACCCACAGACTCGCACAGAGATCCACAGACTCACACAGAGACCCATAGACTCACACAGAGACCCATAGACTCACACAGAGACCCATAGACTCACACAGAGACCCATAGACTCACACAGAGACCCATAGAGTCACACAGAGACACATAGACTCACACAGAGACCCATAGACTCACACAGATACCAATAGACTCACTCAGAGACCCATAGACTCACACAGAGACCCATAGACTCACACAGAGACCCATAGACTCACACAGAGACCCATAGAGTCACACAGAGACACATAGACTCACACAGAGACCCATAGACTCACACAGAGACCAATAGACTCACTCAGAGACCCATAGACTCACGCAGAGACCCATAGACTCACATAGAGACCCATAGACTCACTCAGAGACCCATAGACTCACACAGAGACCCTTAGACTCACACAGAGACCCATAGACTCACACAGAGACCCACAGACTCACACAGAGACACATAGACTCACACAGAGACCCATAGACTCACACAGAGACCCATAGACTCACACAGAGACACATAGACTCACACAGAGACACATAGACTCACACAGAGACGCATAGACTCACACAGAGACCCATAGACTCACACAGAGACCCACAGACTCACACAGAGACCCACAGACTCACACAGAGACCCATAGACTCACACAGAGACCCATAGACTCACACAGAGACCCATAGACTCACACAGAGACCCATAGACTCACACAGAGACACATAGACTCACACAGAGACTCATAGACTCACACAGAGACACATAGACTCACACAGAGACCCATAGACTCACACAGAGACCCATAGACTCACACAGAGACCCATAGACTCACACAGAGACCCACAGACTCACACAGAGACCCATAGACTCGCACAGAGATCCACAGACTCACACATAGACCCATAGACTAACACAGAGACCCATAAACTCACACAGAGACCCATAGACTCACACAGAGACACATAGACTCACGCAGAGACCCATAGACTCACACAGAGACACATAGACTCACGCAGAGACCCATAGACTCACACAGAGACCCACAGACTCACACAGAGACCCATAGACTCACACAGAGACCCATAGACTCACACAGAGACCCACAGACTCGCACAGAGATCCACAGACTCACACATAGACCCATAGACTCACACAGAGACCCATAAACTCACACAGAGACCCATAGACTCACACAGAGACCCATAGACTTACACAGAGACCCACAGACTCACACAGAGACCCATAGACTCACACAGAGACCCACAGACTCACACAGAGACCCATAGACTCACACAGAGACCCATAGACTCACACAGAGACCCACAGACTCACACAGAGACCCATAGACTCACACAGAGACCCACAGACTCACACAGAGACCCATAGACTCACACAGAGACCCATAGACTCACACAGAGACCCACAGACTCGCACAGAGACCCATAGACTCGCACAGAGACCCATAGACTCACACAGCAGAGACCCATAGACTCACAGCAGAGTCCCACAGACTCACACAGAGACACATAGACTCACACAGAGACCCATAGACTCACACAGAGACCCATAGACTCACACAGAGACCCATAGACTCACACAGAGACACATAGACTCACACAGCAGAGACCCATAGACTCACAGCAGAGTCCCACAGACTCACACAGAGACCCATAGACTCACAGCAGAGTCCCACAGACTCACACAGAGACACATAGACTCACACAGAGACCCATAGAGTCACACAGAGACACATAGACTCACACAGAGACCCATAGACTCACACAGAGGCAATAGACCCACTCAGAGACCCATAGACTCACGCAGAAACCCATAGACTCACATAGAGACCCATAGACTCACTCAGAGACCCATAGACTCACACAGAGACCCTTAGACTCACACAGAGACCCATAGACTCACACAGAGACCCACAGACTCACACAGAGACACATAGCCTCACACAGAGACCCATAGACTCACACAGAGACCCATAGACTCACACAGAGACACATAGACTCACACAGAGACACATAGGCTCACACAGAGACCCATAGACTCACACAGAGACCCATAGACTCACACAGAGACCCAGGGACTCACACAGAGACCCACAGACTCACACAGAGACCCATAGACTCACTTAGAGACCCATAGACTCACACAGAGACCCGTAGACTCACACAGAGACCCATAGACTCACACAGATACACGTAGACTCACACAGAGACTCATAGACTCACACAGAGACACATAGACTCACACAGAGACCCATAGACTCACACAGAGACCCATAGACTCACACAGAGACCCATAGACTCACACAGAGACCCACAGACTCACACAGAGACCCATAGACTCGCACAGAGATCCACAGACTCACACATAGACCCATAGACTAACACAGAGACCCATAAACTCACACAGAGACCCATAGACACACACAGAGGCACATAGACTCACACAGAGACCCATAGACTCACACAGAGACCCATAGACTCACACAGAGATGCATAGACTCACACAGAGATCCATAGACTCACACAGAGACCCACAGACTCACACAGAGGCCCATAGACTCACAAAGCGACCCATAGACTCACACAGAGATCCACAGACTCACACATAGACCCATAGACTCACACAGAGACCCATAAACTCACACAGAGACCCATAGACTCACACAGAGACCCATAGACTCACACAGAGACCCATAGACTCACACAGAGACCCATAGACTCACACAGAGGCAATAGACCCACTCAGAGACCCATAGACTCACGCAGAGACCCATAGACTCACATAGAGACCCATAGACTCACTCAGAGACCCATAGACTCACACAGAGACCCTTAGACTCACACAGAGACCCATAGACTCACACAGAGACCCACAGACTCACACAGAGACACATAGCCTCACACAGAGACCCATAGACTCACACAGAGACCCATAGACTCACACTGAGACACATAGACTCACACAGAGACCCATAGACTCACACAGAGACCCATAAACTCACACAGAGACCCACAGACTCACACAGAGACCCACAGACTCACACAGAGACCCATAGACTCACTTAGAGACCCATAGACTCACACAGAGACCCGTAGACTCACACAGAGACCCATAGACTCACACAGATACACGTAGACTCACACAGAGACTCATAGACTCACACAGAGACACATAGACTCACACAGAGACCCATAGACTCACACAGAGACCCATAGACTCACACAGAGACCCACAGACTCACACAGAGACCCATAGACTCGCACAGAGATCCACAGACTCACACATAGACCCATAGACTAACACAGAGACCCATAAACTCACACAGAGACCCATAGACTCACACAGAGACCCATAGACTCACACAGAGACCCACAGACTCACGCAGATACCCATACACTCACACAGAGACCCACAGACTCACACAGAGACCCACAGACTCGCACAGAGATCCACAGACTCACACAGAGACCCATAGACTCACACAGAGACCCATAGACTCACACAGAGACCCATAGACTCACACAGAGACCCATAGACTCACACAGAGACCCATAGAGTCACACAGAGACACATAGACTCACACAGAGACCCATAGACTCACACAGATACCAATAGACTCACTCAGAGACCCATAGACTCACACAGAGACCCATAGACTCACACAGAGACCCATAGACTCACACAGAGACCCATAGAGTCACACAGAGACACATAGACTCACACAGAGACCCATAGACTCACACAGAGACCAATAGACTCACTCAGAGACCCATAGACTCACGCAGAGACCCATAGACTCACATAGAGACCCATAGACTCACTCAGAGACCCATAGACTCACACAGAGACCCTTAGACTCACACAGAGACCCATAGACTCACACAGAGACCCACAGACTCACACAGAGACACATAGACTCACACAGAGACCCATAGACTCACACAGAGACCCATAGACTCACACAGAGACACATAGACTCACACAGAGACACATAGACTCACACAGAGACGCATAGACTCACACAGAGACCCATAGACTCACACAGAGACCCACAGACTCACACAGAGACCCACAGACTCACACAGAGACCCATAGACTCACACAGAGACCCATAGACTCACACAGAGACCCATAGACTCACACAGAGACCCATAGACTCACACAGAGACACATAGACTCACACAGAGACCCATAGACTCGCACAGAGATCCACAGACTCACACATAGACCCATAGACTAACACAGAGACCCATAAACTCACACAGAGACCCATAGACTCACACAGAGACACATAGACTCACGCAGAGACCCATAGACTCACACAGAGACACATAGACTCACGCAGAGACCCATAGACTCACACAGAGACCCACAGACTCACACAGAGACCCATAGACTCACACAGAGACCCATAGACTCACACAGAGACCCACAGACTCGCACAGAGATCCACAGACTCACACATAGACCCATAGACTCACACAGAGACCCATAAACTCACACAGAGACCCATAGACTCACACAGAGACCCATAGACTTACACAGAGACCCACAGACTCACACAGAGACCCATAGACTCACACAGAGACCCACAGACTCACACAGAGACCCATAGACTCACACAGAGACCCATAGACTCACACAGAGACCCACAGACTCACACAGAGACCCATAGACTCACACAGAGACCCACAGACTCACACAGAGACCCATAGACTCACACAGAGACCCATAGACTCACACAGAGACCCACAGACTCGCACAGAGACCCATAGACTCGCACAGAGACCCATAGACTCACACAGCAGAGACCCATAGACTCACAGCAGAGTCCCACAGACTCACACAGAGACACATAGACTCACACAGAGACCCATAGACTCACACAGAGACCCATAGACTCACACAGAGACCCATAGACTCACACAGAGACACATAGACTCACACAGCAGAGACCCATAGACTCACAGCAGAGTCCCACAGACTCACACAGAGACCCATAGACTCACAGCAGAGTCCCACAGACTCACACAGAGACACATAGACTCACACAGAGACCCATAGAGTCACACAGAGACACATAGACTCACACAGAGACCCATAGACTCACACAGAGGCAATAGACCCACTCAGAGACCCATAGACTCACGCAGAAACCCATAGACTCACATAGAGACCCATAGACTCACTCAGAGACCCATAGACTCACACAGAGACCCTTAGACTCACACAGAGACCCATAGACTCACACAGAGACCCACAGACTCACACAGAGACACATAGCCTCACACAGAGACCCATAGACTCACACAGAGACCCATAGACTCACACAGAGACACATAGACTCACACAGAGACACATAGGCTCACACAGAGACCCATAGACTCACACAGAGACCCATAGACTCACACAGAGACCCACAGACTCACACAGAGACCCACAGACTCACACAGAGACCCATAGACTCACTTAGAGACCCATAGACTCACACAGAGACCCGTAGACTCACACAGAGACCCATAGACTCACACAGATACACGTAGACTCACACAGAGACTCATAGACTCACACAGAGACACATAGACTCACACAGAGACCCATAGACTCACACAGAGACCCATAGACTCACACAGAGACCCATAGACTCACACAGAGACCCACAGACTCACACAGAGACCCATAGACTCGCACAGAGATCCACAGACTCACACATAGACCCATAGACTAACACAGAGACCCATAAACTCACACAGAGACCCATAGACACACACAGAGGCACATAGACTCACACAGAGACCCATAGACTCACACAGAGACCCATAGACTCACACAGAGATGCATAGACTCACACAGAGATCCATAGACTCACACAGAAACCCACAGACTCACACAGAGGCCCATAGACTCACAAAGCGACCCATAGACTCACACAGAGATCCACAGACTCACACATAGACCCATAGACTCACACAGAGACCCATAAACTCACACAGAGACCCATAGACTCACACAGAGACCCATAGACTCACACAGAGACCCATAGACTCACACAGAGACCCAAAGACTCACACAGAGACCCATAGATTCACACAGAGTCACATAGACTCACACAGAGACCCACAGACTCACAGAGAGACCCATAGACTCACACAGAGACCCACAGACTCACACAGAGAACCATAGACTCACACAGAGGCACATAGACTCACACAGAGACCCATAGACTCACACAGAGACACATAGACTCACACAGAGACCCATAGACTCACACAGAGACCCATAGACTCACACAGAGACCCATAGACTCACACAGAGACCCACAGACTCACGCAGATACCCATACACTCACACAGAGACCCACAGACTCACACAGAGACCCACAGACTCGCACAGAGATCCACAGACTCACACAGAGACCCATAGACTCACACAGAGACCCATAGACTCACACAGAGACCCATAGACTCACACAGAGACCCATAGAGTCACACAGAGACACATAGACTCACACAGAGACCCATAGACTCACACAGAGACCAATAGACTCACTCAGAGACCCATAGACTCACACAGAGACCCATAGACTCACACAGAGACCCATAGACTCACACAGAGACCCATAGAGTCACACAGAGACACATAGACTCACACAGAGACCCATAGACTCACACAGAGACCAATAGACTCACTCAGAGACCCATAGACTCACGCAGAGACCCATAGACTCACATAGAGACCCATAGACTCACTCAGAGACCCATAGACTCACACAGAGACCCTTAGACTCACACAGAGACCCATAGACTCACACAGAGACCCACAGACTCACACAGAGACACATAGACTCACACAGAGACCCATAGACTCACACAGAGACCCATAGACTCACACAGAGACACATAGACTCACACAGAGACACATAGACTCACACAGAGACGCATAGACTCACACAGAGACCCATAGACTCACACAGAGACCCACAGACTCACACAGAGACCCACAGACTCACACAGAGACCCATAGACTCACACAGAGACCCATAGACTCACACAGAGACCCATAGACTCACACAGAGACCCATAGACTCACACAGAGACACATAGACTCACACAGAGACTCATAGACTCACACAGAGACACATAGACTCACACAGAGACCCATAGACTCACACAGAGACCCATAGACTCACACAGAGACCCATAGACTCACACAGAGACCCATAGACTCGCACAGAGATCCACAGACTCACACATAGACCCATAGACTAACACAGAGACCCATAAACTCACACAGAGACCCATAGACTCACACAGAGACACATAGACTCACGCAGAGACCCATAGACTCACACAGAGACCCACAGACTCACACAGAGACCCATAGACTCACACAGAGACCCATAGACTCACACAGAGACCCACAGACTCGCACAGAGATCCACAGACTCACACATAGACCCATAGACTCACACAGAGACCCATAAACTCACACAGAGACCCATAGACTCACACAGAGACCCATAGACTTACACAGAGACCCACAGACTCACACAGAGACCCATAGACTCACACAGAGACCCACAGACTCACACAGAGACCCATAGACTCACACAGAGACCCATAGACTCACACAGAGACCCACAGACTCGCACAGAGACCCATAGACTCGCACAGAGACCCATAGACTCACACAGCAGAGACCCATAGACTCACAGCAGAGTCCCACAGACTCACACAGAGACACATAGACTCACACAGAGACCCATAGACTCACACAGAGACCCATAGACTCACACAGAGACCCATAGACTCACACAGAGACACATAGACTCACACAGCAGAGACCCATAGACTCACAGCAGAGTCCCACAGACTCACACAGAGACACATAGACTCACACAGAGACCCATAGACTCGCACAGAGATCCACAGACTCACACAGAGACCCATAGACTCACACAGAGACCCATAGACTCACACAGAGACCCATAGACTCACACAGAGACCCATAGAGTCACACAGAGACACATAGACTCACACAGAGACCCATAGACTCACACAGAGGCAATAGACCCACTCAGAGACCCATAGACTCACGCAGAGACCCATAGACTCACATAGAGACCCATAGACTCACACAGAGACCCATAGATTCACACAGAGTCACATAGACTCACACAGAGACCCACAGACTCACAGAGAGCCCCATAGACTCACACAGAGACCCACAGACTCACACAGAGAACCATAGACTCACACAGAGGCACATAGACTCACACAGAGACCCATAGACTCACACAGAGACACATAGACTCACACAGAGACCCATAGACTCACACAGAGACCCATAGACTCACACAGAGACCCATAGACTCACACAGAGACCCACAGACTCACGCAGATACCCATACACTCACACAGAGACCCACAGACGCACACAGAGACCCACAGACTCGCACAGAGATCCACAGACTCACACAGAGACCCATAGACTCACACAGAGACCCATAGACTCACACAGAGACCCATAGACTCACACAGAGACCCATAGACTCACACAGAGACCCATAGAGTCACACAGAGACACATAGACTCACACAGAGACCCATAGACTCACACAGAGACCAATAGACTCACTCAGAGACCCATAGACTCACACAGAGACCCATAGACTCACACCGAGACCCATAGACTCACACAGAGACCCATAGAGTCACACAGAGACACATAGACTCACACAGAGACCCATAGACTCACACAGAGACCAATAGACTCACTCAGAGACCCATAGACTCACGCAGAGACCCATAGACTCACATAGAGACCCATAGACTCACTCAGAGACCCATAGACTCACACAGAGACCCTTAGACTCACACAGAGACCCATAGACTCACACAGAGACCCACAGACTCACACAGAGACACATAGACTCACACAGAGACCCATAGACTCACACAGAGACCCATAGACTCACACAGAGACCCATAGACTCACACAGAGACCCATAGACTCACACAGAGACCCATAGACTCACAGAGAGACTCATAGACTCACACAGAGACACATAGACTCACACAGAGACCCATAGACTCACACAGAGACCCATAGACTCACACAGAGACCCATAGACTCACACAGAGACCCACAGACTCACACAGAGACCCATAGACTCGCACAGAGATCCACAGACTCACACATAGACCCATAGACTAACACAGAGACCCATAAACTCACACAGAGACCCATAGACTCACACAGAGACACATAGACTCACGCAGAGACCCATAGACTCACACAGAGACCCACAGTCTCACACAGAGACCCATAGACTCACACAGAGACCCATAGACTCACACAGAGACCCACAGACTCGCACAGAGATCCACAGACTCACACATAGACCCATAGACTCACACAGAGACCCATAAACTCACACAGAGACCCATAGACTCACACAGAGACCCATAGACTTACACAGAGACCCACAGACTCACACAGAGACCCATAGACTCACACAGAGACCCACAGACTCACACAGAGACCCATAGACTCACACAGAGACCCATAGACTCACACAGAGACCCACAGACTCGCATAGAGACCCATAGACTCGCACAGAGACCCATAGACTCACACAGCAGAGACCCATAGACTCACAGCAGAGTCCCACAGACTCACACAGAGACACATAGACTCACAAAGAGACCCATAGACTCACACAGAGACCCATAGACTCACACAGAGACCCATAGACTCACACAGAGACACATAGACTCACACAGCAGAGACCCATAGACTCACAGCAGAGTCCCACAGACTCACACAGAGACACATAGACTCACACAGAGACCCATAGACTCGCACAGAGATACACAGACTCACACAGAGACCCATAGACTCACACAGAGACCCATAGACTCACACAGAGACCCATAGACTCACACAGAGACCCATAGAGTCACACAGAGACACATAGACTCACGCAGAGACCCATAGACTCACACAGAGGCAATAGACCCACTCAGAGACCCATAGACTCACGCAGAGACCCATAGACTCACATAGAGACCCATAGACTCACTCAGAGACCCATAGACTCACACAGAGACCCTTAGACTCACACAGAGACCCATAGACTCACACAGAGACCCACAGACTCACACAGAGACACATAGCCTCACACAGAGACCCATAGACTCACACAGAGACCCATAGACTCACAAAGAGACACATAGACTCACACAGAGACCCATAGACTCACACAGAGACCCATAAACTCACACAGAGACCCACAGACTCACACAGAGACCCACAGACTCACACAGAGACCCATAGACTCACTTAGAGACCCATAGACTCACACAGAGACCCGTAGACTCACACAGAGACCCATAGACTCACACAGATACACGTAGACTCACACAGAGACTCATAGACTCACACAGAGACACATAGACTCACACAGAGACCCATAGACTCACACAGAGACCCATAGACTCACACAGAGACCCACAGACTCACACAGAGACCCATAGACTCGCACAGAGATCCACAGACTCACACATAGACCCATAGACTAACACAGAGACCCATAAACTCACACAGAGACCCATAGACTCACACAGAGACCCATAGACTCACACAGAGACCCACAGACTCACGCAGATACCCATACACTCACACAGAGACCCACAGACTCACACAGAGACCCACAGACTCGCACAGAGATCCACAGACTCACACAGAGACCCATAGACTCACACAGAGACCCATAGACTCACACAGAGACCCATAGACTCACACAGAGACCCATAGACTCACACAGAGACCCATAGAGTCACACAGAGACACATAGACTCACACAGAGACCCATAGACTCACACAGAGACCAATAGACTCACTCAGAGACCCATAGACTCACACAGAGACCCATAGACTCACACAGAGACCCATAGACTCACACAGAGACCCATAGAGTCACACAGAGACACATAGACTCACACAGAGACCCATAGACTCACACAGAGACCAATAGACTCACTCAGAGACCCATAGACTCACGCAGAGACCCATAGACTCACATAGAGACCCATAGACTCACTCAGAGACCCATAGACTCACACAGAGACCCTTAGACTCACACAGAGACCCATAGACTCACACAGAGACCCACAGACTCACACAGAGACACATAGACTCACACAGAGACCCATAGACTCACACAGAGACCCATAGACTCACACAGAGACACATAGACTCACACAGAGACACATAGACTCACACAGAGACGCATAGACTCACACAGAGAACCCATAGACTCACACAGAGACCCACAGACTCACACAGAGACCCACAGACTCACACAGAGACCCATAGACTCACACAGAGACCCATAGACTCACACAGAGACCCATAGACTCACACAGAGACCCATAGACTCACACAGAGACACATAGACTCACACAGAGACTCATAGACTCACACAGAGACACATAGACTCACACAGAGACCCATAGACTCACACAGAGACCCATAGACTCACACAGAGACCCATAGACTCACACAGAGACCCACAGACTCACACAGAGACCCATAGACTCGCACAGAGATCCACAGACTCACACATAGACCCATAGACTAACACAGAGACCCATAAACTCACACAGAGACCCATAGACTCACACAGAGACACATAGACTCACGCAGAGACCCATAGACTCACACAGAGACACATAGACTCACGCAGAGACCCATAGACTCACACAGAGACCCACAGACTCACACAGAGACCCATAGACTCACACAGAGACCCATAGACTCACACAGAGACCCACAGACTCGCACAGAGATCCACAGACTCACACATAGACCCATAGACTCACACAGAGACCCATAAACTCACACAGAGACCCATAGACTCACACAGAGACCCATAGACTTACACAGAGACCCACAGACTCACACAGAGACCCATAGACTCACACAGAGACCCACAGACTCACACAGAGACCCATAGACTCACACAGAGACCCATAGACTCACACAGAGACCCACAGACTCGCACAGAGACCCATAGACTCGCACAGAGACCCATAGACTCACACAGCAGAGACCCATAGACTCACAGCAGAGTCCCACAGACTCACACAGAGACACATAGACTCACACAGAGACCCATAGACTCACACAGAGACCCATAGACTCACACAGAGACCCATAGACTCACACAGAGACACATAGACTCACACAGGACTCATAGACTCACACAGAGACACATAGACTCACACAGAGACCCATAGACTCACACAGAGACCCACAGACTCACACAGAGACCCATAGACTCACACAGAGACCCACAGACACACACAGAGACCCACAGACTCGCACAGAGATCCACAGACTCACACATAGACCCATAGACTCACACAGAGACCCATAAACTCACACAGATACCCATAGACTCACACAGAGACCCATAGACTTACACAGAGACCCACAGACTCACACAGAGACCCATAGACTCACACAGAGACCCACAGACTCACACAGAGACCCATAGACTCACACAGAGACCCATAAACTCACACAGAGACCCACAGACTCACACAGAGACCCATAGACTCACAATGCGACCCATAGACTCACACAGAGATCCACAGACTCACACATAGACCCATAGACTCACACAGAGACCCATAAACTCACACAGAAACCCATAGACTCACACAGAGACACATACACTCACACAGAGACCCATAGACTCACACAGAGACCCACAGACTCACACAGAGACCCATAGACTCACAGAGAGGCCCATAGACTCACACAGAGACCCATAGACTCACACAGAGACCCACAGACTCACACAGAGACCCATAGACTCACACAGAGACCCATAGACTCACACAGAGTGCCACAGACTCACACAGAGACCGACAGACTCACACAGAGACCCACAGACTCACACAGAGACCCATAGACTCACACAGAGACCCATAGACTCACACAGAGACCCATAGACTCACACAGAGACCCATAGACTCACACAGAGACCCACAGACTCACACAGAGACCCATAGACTCACACAGAGACCCACAGACTCACACAGACCCACAGACTCGCACAGAGATCCACAGACTCACACATAGACCCATAGACTCACACAGAGACCCATAAACTCACACAGAGACCCATAGACTCACACAGAGACCCATAGACTCACACAGAGACCCACAGACTCACGCAGAGACCCATACACTCACACAGAGACCCACAGACTCACACAGAGACCCACAGACTCACACAGAGACCCACAGACTCGCACAGAGATCCACAGACTCACACAGAGACCCATAGACTCACACAGAGACTCATAGACTCACACAGAGACCCATAGACTCACACAGAGACCCATAGAGTCACACAGAGACACATAGACTCACACAGAGACCCATAGACTCACACAGAGGCAATAGACCCACTCAGAGACCCATAGACTCACGCAGAGACCCATAGACTCACATAGAGACCCATAGACTCACTCAGAGACCCATAGACTCACACAGAGACCCTTAGACTCACACAGAGACCCATAGACTCACACAGAGACCCACAGACTCACACAGAGACACATAGCCTCACACAGAGACCCATAGACTCACACAGAGACCCATAGACTCACACAGAGACACATAGACTCACACAGAGACACATAGACTCACACAGAGACCCATAGACTCACACAGAGACCCATAGACTCACACAGAGACCCACAGACTCACACAGAGATCCACAGACTCACACAGAGACCCATAGACTCACACAGAGACCCATAGACTCACACAGAGACCCATAGACTCACACAGAGACCCATAGACTCACACAGAGACACATAGACTCACACAGAGACCCATAGACTCACACAGAGACCAATAGACTCACTCAGAGACCCATAGACTCACACAGAGACCCATAGACTCACACAGAGACCCATAGACTCACACAGAGACCCATAGAGTCACACAGAGACACATAGACTCACACAGAGACCCATAGACTCACACAGAGACCAATAGACTCACTCAGAGACCCATAGACTCACGCAGAGACCCATAGACTCACATAGAGACCCATAGACTCACTCAGAGACCCATAGACTCACACAGAGACCCTTAGACTCACACAGAGACCCATAGACTCACACAGAGACCCACAGACTCACACAGAGACACATAGACTCACACAGAGACCCATAGACTCACACAGAGACCCATAGACTCACACAGAGACACATAGACTCACACAGAGACACATAGACTCACACAGAGACGCATAGACTCACACAGAGACCCATAGACTCACACAGAGACCCACAGACTCACACAGAGACCCACAGACTCACACAGAGACCCATAGACTCACACAGAGACCCATAGACTCACACAGAGACCCATAGACTCACACAGAGACCCATAGACTCACACAGAGACACATAGACTCACACAGAGACTCATAGACTCACACAGAGACACATAGACTCACACAGAGACCCATAGACTCACACAGAGACCCATAGACTCACACAGAGACCCATAGACTCACACAGAGACCCACAGACTCACACAGAGACCCATAGACTCGCACAGAGATCCACAGACTCACACATAGACCCATAGACTAACACAGAGACCCATAAACTCACACAGAGACCCATAGACTCACACAGAGACACATAGACTCACGCAGAGACCCATAGACTCACACAGAGACACATAGACTCACGCAGAGACCCATAGACTCACACAGAGACCCACAGACTCACACAGAGACCCATAGACTCACACAGAGACCCATAGACTCACACAGAGACCCACAGACTCGCACAGAGATCCACAGACTCACACATAGACCCATAGACTCACACAGAGACCCATAAACTCACACAGAGACCCATAGACTCACACAGAGACCCATAGACTTACACAGAGACCCACAGACTCACACAGAGACCCATAGACTCACACAGAGACCCACAGACTCACACAGAGACCCATAGACTCACACAGAGACCCATAGACTCACACAGAGACCCACAGACTCGCACAGAGACCCATAGACTCGCACAGAGACCCATAGACTCACACAGCAGAGACCCATAGACTCACAGCAGAGTCCCACAGACTCACACAGAGACACATAGACTCACACAGAGACCCATAGACTCACACAGAGACCCATAGACTCACACAGAGACCCATAGACTCACACAGAGACACATAGACTCACACAGGACTCATAGACTCACACAGAGACACATAGACTCACACAGAGACCCATAGACTCACACAGAGACCCACAGACTCACACAGAGACCCATAGACTCACACAGAGACCCACAGACACACACAGAGACCCACAGACTCGCACAGAGATCCACAGACTCACACATAGACCCATAGACTCACACAGAGACCCATAAACTCACACAGATACCCATAGACTCACACAGAGACCCATAGACTTACACAGAGACCCACAGACTCACACAGAGACCCATAGACTCACACAGAGACCCACAGACTCACACAGAGACCCATAGACTCACACAGAGACCCATAAACTCACACAGAGACCCATAGACTCACACAGAGACCCATAGACTCACACAGAGACCCACAGACTCACACAGAGACCCATAGACTCACAATGCGACCCATAGACTCACACAGAGATCCACAGACTCACACATAGACCCATAGACTCACACAGAGACCCATAAACTCACACAGAGACCCATAGACTCACACAGAGACACATACACTCACACAGAGACCCATAGACTCACACAGAGACCCACAGACTCACACAGAGACCCATAGACTCACAGAGAGGCCCATAGACTCACACAGAGACCCATAGACTCACACAGAGACCCACAGACTCACACAGAGACCCATAGACTCACACAGAGACCCATAGACTCACACAGAGTGCCACAGACTCACACAGAGACCGACAGACTCACACAGAGACCCACAGACTCACACAGAGACCCATAGACTCACACAGAGACCCATAGACTCACACAGAGACCCATAGACTCACACAGAGACCCATAGACTCACACAGAGACCCACAGACTCACACAGAGACCCATAGACTCACACAGAGACCCACAGACTCACACAGACCCACAGACTCGCACAGAGATCCACAGACTCACACATAGACCCATAGACTCACACAGAGACCCATAAACTCACACAGAGACCCATAGACTCACACAGAGACCCATAGACTCACACAGAGACCCACAGACTCACGCAGAGACCCATACACTCACACAGAGACCCACAGACTCACACAGAGACCCACAGACTCACACAGAGACCCACAGACTCGCACAGAGATCCACAGACTCACACAGAGACCCATAGACTCACACAGAGACTCATAGACTCACACAGAGACCCATAGACTCACACAGAGACCCATAGAGTCACACAGAGACACAAAGACTCACACAGAGACCCATAGACTCACACAGAGGCAATAGACCCACTCAGAGACCCATAGACTCACGCAGAGACCCATAGACTCACATAGAGACCCATAGACTCACTCAGAGACCCATAGACTCACACAGAGACCCTTAGACTCACACAGAGACCCATAGACTCACACAGAGACCCACAGACTCACACAGAGACACATAGCCTCACACAGAGACCCATAGACTCACACAGAGACCCATAGACTCACACAGAGACACATAGACTCACACAGAGACACATAGACTCACACAGAGACCCATAGACTCACACAGAGACCCATAGACTCACACAGAGACCCACAGACTCACACAGAGACCCACAGACTCACACAGAGACCCATAGACTCACTTAGAGACCCATAGACTCACACAGAGACCCGTAGACTCACACAGAGACCCATAGACTCACACAGATACACGTAGACTCACACAGAGACTCATAGACTCACACAGAGACACATAGACTCACACAGAGACCCATAGACTCACACAGATACCCATAGACTCACACAGAGACCCATAGACTCACACAGAGACCCACAGACTAACACAGAGACCCATAGACTCGCACAGAGATCCACAGACTCACACATAGACCCATAGACTAACACAGAGACCCATAAACTCACACAGAGACCCATAGACACACACAGAGGCACATAGACTCACACAGAGACCCATAGACTCACACAGAGACCCATAGACTCACACAGAGACGCATAGACTCACACAGAGATCCATAGACTCACACAGAGACCCACAGACTCACACAGAGGCCCATAGACTCACAAAGCGACCCATAGACTCACACAGAGATCCACAGACTCACACATAGACCCATAGACTCACACAGAGACCCATAAACTCACACAGAGACCCATAGACTCACACAGAGACCCATAGACTCACACAGAGACCCATAGACTCACACAGAGACCCATAGACTCACACAGAGACCCATAGATTCACACAGAGTCACATAGACTCACACAGAGACCCAAAGACTCACACAGAGACCCATAGACTCACACAGAGACCCACAGACTCACGCAGATACCCATACACTCACACAGAGACCCACAGACTCACACAGAGACCCACAGACTCACACAGAGACCCATAGACTCACTTAGAGACCCATAGACTCACACAGAGACCCGTAGACTCACACAGAGACCCATAGACTCACACAGATACACGTAGACTCACACAGAGACTCATAGACTCACACAGAGACACATAGACTCACACAGAGACCCATAGACTCACACAGAGACCCATAGACTCACACAGAGACCCATAGACTCACACAGAGACCCACAGACTCACACAGAGACCCATAGACTCGCACAGAGATCCACAGACTCACACATAGACCCATAGACTAACACAGAGACCCATAAACTCACACAGAGACCCATAGACACACACAGAGGCACATAGACTCACACAGAGACCCATAGACTCACACAGAGACCCATAGACTCACACAGAGACGCATAGACTCACACAGAGATCCATAGACTCACACAGAGACCCACAGACTCACACAGAGGCCCATAGACTCACAAAGCGACCCATAGACTCACACAGAGATCCACAGACTCACACATAGACCCATAGACTCACACAGAGACCCATAAACTCACACAGAGACCCATAGACTCACACAGAGACCCATAGACTCACACAGAGACCCATAGACTCACACAGAGACCCATAGACTCACACAGAGACCCATAGATTCACACAGAGTCACATAGACTCACACAGAGACCCACAGACTCACACAGAGACCCATAGACTCACACAGAGACCCACAGACTCACACAGAGAACCATAGACTCACACAGAGGCACATAGACTCACACAGAGACCCATAGACTCACACAGAGACCCATAGACTCACACAGAGACCCACAGACTCGCACAGAGACCCATAGACTCGCACAGAGACCCATAGACTCACACAGCAGAGACCCATAGACTCACAGCAGAGTCCCACAGACTCACACAGAGACACATAGACTCACACAGAGACCCATAGACTCACACAGAGACCCATAGACTCACACAGAGACCCATAGACTCACACAGAGACACATAGACTCACACAGGACTCATAGACTCACACAGAGACACATAGACTCACACAGAGACCCATAGACTCACACAGAGACACATAGACTCACACAGAGACCCATAGACTCACACAGAGACCCATAGACTCACACAGAGACCCACAGACTCACACAGAGACCCACAGACTCACACAGAGACCCATAGACTCACTTAGAGACCCATAGACTCACACAGAGACCCGTAGACTCACACAGAGACCCATAGACTCACACAGATACACGTAGACTCACACAGAGACTCATAGACTCACACAGAGACACATAGACTCACACAGAGACCCATAGACTCACACAGAGACCCATAGACTCACACAGAGACCCATAGACTCACACAGAGACCCACAGACTCACACAGAGACCCATAGACTCGCACAGAGATCCACAGACTCACACATAGACCCATAGACTAACACAGAGACCCATAAACTCACACAGAGACCCATAGACACACACAGAGGCACATAGACTCACACAGAGACCCATAGACTCACACAGAGACCCATAGACTCACACAGAGACGCATAGACTCACACAGAGATCCATAGACTCACACAGAGACCCACAGACTCACACAGAGGCCCATAGACTCACAAAGCGACCCATAGACTCACACAGAGATCCACAGACTCACACATAGACCCATAGACTCACACAGAGACCCATAAACTCACACAGAGACCCATAGACTCACACAGAGACCCATAGACTCACACAGAGACCCATAGACTCACACAGAGACCCATAGACTCACACAGAGACCCATAGATTCACACAGAGTCACATAGACTCACACAGAGACCCACAGACTCACACAGAGACCCATAGACTCACACAGAGACCCACAGACTCACACAGAGAACCATAGACTCACACAGAGGCACATAGACTCACACAGAGACCCATAGACTCACACAGAGACACATAGACTCACACAGAGACCCATAGACTCACACAGAGACCCATAGACTCACACAGAGACCCATAGACTCACACAGAGACCCACAGACTCACGCAGATACCCATACACTCACACAGAGACCCACAGACTCACACAGAGACCCACAGACTCACACAGAGACCCATAGACTCACTTAGAGACCCATAGACTCACACAGAGACCCGTAGACTCACACAGAGACCCATAGACTCACACAGATACACGTAGACTCACACAGAGACTCATAGACTCACACAGAGACACATAGACTCACACAGAGACCCATAGACTCACACAGAGACCCATAGACTCACACAGAGACCCATAGACTCACACAGAGACCCACAGACTCACACAGAGACCCATAGACTCGCACAGAGATCCACAGACTCACACATAGACCCATAGACTAACACAGAGACCCATAAACTCACACAGAGACCCATAGACACACACAGAGGCACATAGACTCACACAGAGACCCATAGACTCACACAGAGACCCATAGACTCACACAGAGACGCATAGACTCACACAGAGATCCATAGACTCACACAGAGACCCACAGACTCACACAGAGGCCCATAGACTCACAAAGCGACCCATAGACTCACACAGAGATCCACAGACTCACACATAGACCCATAGACTCACACAGAGACCCATAAACTCACACAGAGACCCATAGACTCACACAGAGACCCATAGACTCACACAGAGACCCATAGACTCACACAGAGACCCATAGACTCACACAGAGACCCATAGATTCACACAGAGTCACATAGACTCACACAGAGACCCACAGACTCACACAGAGACCCATAGACTCACACAGAGACCCACAGACTCACACAGAGAACCATAGACTCACACAGAGGCACATAGACTCACACAGAGACCCATAGACTCACACAGAGACCCATAGACTCACACAGAGACCCACAGACTCGCACAGAGACCCATAGACTCGCACAGAGACCCATAGACTCACACAGCAGAGACCCATAGACTCACAGCAGAGTCCCACAGACTCACACAGAGACACATAGACTCACACAGAGACCCATAGACTCACACAGAGAACCATAGACTCACACAGAGACCCATAGACTCACACAGAGAAACATAGACTCACACAGGACTCATAGACTCACACAGAGACACATAGACTCACACAGAGACCCATAGACTCACACAGAGACCCACAGACTCACACAGAGACCCATAGACTCACACAGAGACACACACAGAGACCCACAGACTCGCACAGAGATCCACAGACTCACACATAGACCCATAGACTCACACAGAGACCCATAAACTCACACAGATACCCATAGACTCACACAGAGACCCATAGACTTACACAGAGACCCACAGACTCACACAGAGACCCATAGACTCACACAGAGACCCACAGACTCACACAGAGACCCATAGACTCACACAGAGACCCATAGACTCACACAGAGACCCATAGACTCACACAGAGACCCATAGACTCACACAGAGACCCACAGACTCACACAGAGACCCATAGACTCACAATGCGACCCATAGACTCACACAGAGATCCACAGACTCACACATAGACCCATAGACTCACACAGAGACCCATAAACTCACACAGAGACCCATAGACTCACACAGAGACACATACACTCACACAGAGACCCATAGACTCACACAGAGACCCACAGACTCACACAGAGACCCATAGACTCACAGAGAGGCCCATAGACTCACACAGAGACCCATAGACTCACACAGAGACCCACAGACTCACACAGAGACCCATAGACTCACACAGAGACCCATAGACTCACACAGAGTGCCACAGACTCACACAGAGACCGACAGACTCACACAGAGACCCACAGACTCACACAGAGACCCATAGACTCACACAGAGACCCATAGACTCACACAGAGACCCATAGACTCACACAGAGACCCATAGACTCACACAGAGACCCACAGACTCACACAGAGACCCATAGACTCACACAGAGACCCACAGACTCACACAGACCCACAGACTCGCACAGAGATCCACAGACTCACACATAGACCCATAGACTCACACAGAGACCCATAAACTCACACAGAGACCCATAGACTCACACAGAGACCCATAGACTCACACAGAGAACCACAGACTCACGCAGAGACCCATACACTCACACAGAGACCCACAGACTCACACAGAGACCCACAGACTCACATAGAGACCCACAGACTCGCACAGAGATCCACAGACTCACACAGAGACCCATAGACTCACACAGAGACCCATAGACTCACACAGAGACCCATAGACTCACACAGAGGCAATAGACCCACTCAGAGACCCATAGACTCACGCAGAGACCCATAGACTCACATAGAGACCCATAGACTCACTCAGAGACCCATAGACTCACACAGAGACCCTTAGACTCACACAGAGACCCATAGACTCACACAGAGACCCACAGACTCACACAGAGACACATAGCCTCACACAGAGACCCATAGACTCACACAGAGACCCATAGACTCACACAGAGACACATAGACTCACACAGAGACACATAGACTCACACAGAGACCCATAGACTCACACAGAGACCCACAGACTCACACAGAGACCCACAGACTCACACAGAGACCCATAGACTCACTTAGAGACCCATAGACTCACACAGAGACCCGTAGACTCACACAGAGACCCATAGACTCACACAGAGACCCATAGACTCACACAGAGACACATAGACTCACACAGAGACACATAGACTCACACAGAGACCCATAGACTCACACAGAGACCCATAGACTCACACAGAGACCCACAGACTCACACAGAGACCCACAGACTCACACAGAGACCCATAGACTCACTTAGAGACCCATAGACTCACACAGAGACCCGTAGACTCACACAGAGACCCATAGACTCACACAGATACACGTAGACTCACACAGAGACTCATAGACTCACACAGAGACACATAGACTCACACAGAGACCCATAGACTCACACAGAGACCCATAGACTCACACAGAGACCCATAGACTCACACAGAGACCCACAGACTCACACAGAGACCCATAGACTCGCACAGAGATCCACAGACTCACACATAGACCCATAGACTAACACAGAGACCCATAAACTCACACAGAGACCCATAGACACACACAGAGGCACATAGACTCACACAGAGACCCATAGACTCACACAGAGACCCATAGACTCACACAGAGACGCATAGACTCACAGAGACCCATAGACTCACACAGAGACCCATAGACTCACACAGAGACCCATAGACTCACACAGAGACCCACAGACTCACGCAGATACCCATACACTCACACAGAGACCCACAGACTCACACAGAGACCCACAGACTCGCACAGAGATCCACAGACTCACACAGAGACCCATAGACTCACACAGAGACCCATAGACTCACACAGAGACCCATAGACTCACACAGAGACCCATAGACTCACACAGAGACCCATAGAGTCACACAGAGACACATAGACTCACACAGAGACCCATAGACTCACACAGAGACCAATAGACTCACTCAGAGACCCATAGACTCACACAGAGACCCATAGACTCACACAGAGACCCATAGACTCACACAGAGACCAATAGACTCACTCAGAGACCCATAGACTCACGCAGAGACCCATAGACTCACATAGAGACCCATAGACTCACTCAGAGACCCATAGACTCACACAGAGACCCTTAGACTCACACAGAGACCCATAGACTCACACAGAGACCCACAGACTCACACAGAGACACATAGACTCACACAGAGACCCATAGACTCACACAAAGACCCATAGACTCACACAGAGACACATAGACTCACACAGAGACACATAGACTCACACAGAGACGCATAGACTCACACAGAGACCCATAGACTCACACAGAGACCCACAGACTCACACAGAGACCCACAGACTCACACAGAGACCCATAGACTCACACAGAGACCCATAGACTCACACAGAGACCCATAGACTCACACAGAGACCCATAGACTCACACAGAGACACATAGACTCACACAGAGACTCATAGACTCACACAGAGACACATAGACTCACACAGAGACCCATAGACTCAAACAGAGACCCATAGACTCACACAGAGACCCATAGACTCACACAGAGACCCACAGACTCACACAGAGACCCATAGACTCGCACAGAGATCCACAGACTCACACATAGACCCATAGACTAACACAGAGACCCATAAACTCACACAGAGACCCATAGACTCACACAGAGACACATAGACTCACGCAGAGACCCATAGACTCACACAGAGACCCACAGACTCACGCAGAGACCCATAGACTCACACAGAGACCCATAGACTCACACAGAGACCCACAGACTCGCACAGAGATCCACAGACTCACACATAGACCCATAGACTCACACAGAGACCCATAAACTCACACAGAGACCCATACACTCACACAGAGACCCATAGACTTACACAGAGACCCACAGACTCACACAGAGACCCATAGACTCACACAGAGACCCACAGACTCACACAGAGACCCATAGACTCACACAGAGACCCATAGACTCACACAGAGACCCACAGACTCGCACAGAGACCCATAGACTCGCACAGAGACCCATAGACTCACACAGCAGAGACCCATAGACTCACAGCAGAGTCCCACAGACTCACACAGAGACACATAGACTCACACAGAGACCCATAGACTCACACAGAGACCCATAGACTCACACAGAGACCCATAGACTCACACAGAGACACATAGACTCACACAGGACTCATAGACTCACACAGAGACACATAGACTCACACAGAGACCCATAGACTCACACAGAGACCCACAGACTCACACAGAGACCCATAGACTCACACAGAGACCCACAGACACACACAGAGACCCACAGACTCGCACAGAGATCCACAGACTCACACATAGACCCATAGACTCACACAGAGACCCATAAACTCACACAGATACCCATAGACTCACACAGAGACCCATAGACTTACACAGAGACCCACAGACTCACACAGAGACCCATAGACTCACACAGAGACCCACAGACTCACACAGAGACCCATAGACTCACACAGAGACCCATAGACTCACACAGAGACCCATAGACTCACACAGAGACCCACAGACTCACACAGAGACCCATAGACTCACAATGCGACCCATAGACTCACACAGAGATCCAAAGACTCACACATAGACCCATAGACTCACACAGAGACCCATAAACTCACACAGAGACCCATAGACTCACACAGAGACACATACACTCACACAGAGACCCATAGACTCACACAGAGACCCACAGACTCACACAGAGACCCATAGACTCACAGAGAGGCCCATAGACTCACACAGAGACCCATAGACTCACACAGAGACCCACAGACTCACACAGAGACCCATAGACTCACAATGCGACCCATAGACTCACACAGAGATCCACAGACTCACACATAGACCCATAGACTCACACAGAGACCCATAAACTCACACAGAGACCCATAGACTCACACAGAGACACATACACTCACACAGAGACCCATAGACTCACACAGAGACCCATAGATTCACACAGAGACCCATAGATTCACGCAGAGACACATAGACTCACACAGAGACCCACAGACTCACACAGAGACCCATAGACTCACACAGAGACCCACAGACTCACACAGAGACCCATAGACTCACACAGAGACACATAGACTCACACAGAGACCCATAGACTCACACAGAGACACATAGACTCACACAGAGACCCATAGACTCACACAGAGACCCACAGACTCACACAGAGACCCATAGACTCACACAGAGACCCACAGACTCACACAGAGACCCACAGACTCGCACAGAGATCCACAGACTCACACAGAGACCCATAGACTAACACAGAGACCCATAAAGTTACAAAGAGACCCATAGATTCACACAGAGACCCATGGACTCACACAGAGACCCATAGACTCACACAGAGACACATAGACTCACACAGAGACCCATAGACTCACACAGAGACACATAGACTCACACAGAGACCCATAGACTCACACAGAGACACATAGACTCACACAGAGACCCATAGACTCACACAGAGACACATAGACTCACACAGAGACCCATAGACTCACACAGAGACCCACAGACTCACAAAGAGAACCACAGACTCACACAGAGACCCACAGACTCACACAGACACCCACAGACTCACACAGAGACCCATAAACTCACACAGATACCCATAGACTCACACAGAGACCCATAGACTTACACAGAGACCCACAGACTCACACAGAGACCCATAGACTCACACAGAGACCCACAGACTCACACAGAGACCCATAGACTCACACAGAGACCCATAGACTCACACAGAGACCCATAGACTCACACAGAGACCCACAGACTCACACAGAGACCCATAGACTCACAATGCGACCCATAGACTCACACAGAGATCCACAGACTCACACAGAGACCCATAGACTCACACAGAGACCCACAGACTCACACAGAGACCCACAGACTCGCACAGAGATCCACAGACTCACACAGAGACCCATAGACTAACACAGAGACCCATAAAGTTACAAAGAGACCCATAGATTCACACAGAGACCCATGGACTCACACAGAGACCCATAGACTCACACAGAGACACATAGACTCACACAGAGACCCATAGACTCACACAGAGACACATAGACTCACACAGAGACCCATAGACTCACACAGAGACACATAGACTCACACAGAGACCCATAGACTCACACAGAGACCCACAGACTCACACAGAGACCCATAGACTCACACAGAGACCCACAGACACACACAGAGACCCACAGACTCGCACAGAGATCCACAGACTCACACATAGACCCATAGACTCACACAGAGACCCATAAACTCACACAGATACCCATAGACTCACACAGAGACCCATAGACTTACACAGAGACCCACAGACTCACACAGAGACCCATAGACTCACACAGAGACCCACAGACTCACACAGAGACCCATAGACTCACACAGAGACCCATAGACTCACACAGAGACCCATAGACTCACACAGAGACCCACAGACTCACACAGAGACCCATAGACTCACAATGCGACCCATAGACTCACACAGAGATCCACAGACTCACACATAGACCCATAGACTCACACAGAGACCCATAAACTCACACAGAGACCCATAGACTCACACAGAGACACATACACTCACACAGAGACCCATAGACTCACACAGAGACCCACAGACTCACACAGAGACCCATAGACTCACAGAGAGGCCCATAGACTCACACAGAGACCCATAGACTCACACAGAGACCCACAGACTCACACAGAGACCCATAGACTCACAATGCGACCCATAGACTCACACAGAGATCCACAGACTCACACATAGACCCATAGACTCACACAGAGACCCATAAACTCACACAGAGACCCATAGACTCACACAGAGACACATACACTCACACAGAGACCCATAGACTCACACAGAGACCCATAGATTCACACAGAGACCCATAGATTCACGCAGAGACACATAGACTCACACAGAGACCCACAGACTCACACAGAGACCCATAGACTCACACAGAGACCCACAGACTCACACAGAGACCCATAGACTCACACAGAGACACATAGACTCACACAGAGACCCATAGACTCACACAGAGACACATAGACTCACACAGAGACCCATAGACTCACACAGAGACCCACAGACTCACACAGAGACCCATAGACTCACACAGAGACCCACAGACTCACACAGAGACCCACAGACTCGCACAGAGATACACAGACTCACACAGAGACCCATAGACTAACACAGAGACCCATAAAGTTACAAAGAGACCCATAGATTCACACAGAGACCCATGGACTCACACAGAGACCCATAGACTCACACAGAGTCACATAGACTCACACAGAGACCCATAGACTCACACAGAGACACATAGACTCACACAGAGACCCATAGACTCACACAGAGACACATAGACTCACACAGAGACCCATAGACTCACACAGAGACACATAGACTCACACAGAGACCCATAGACTCACACAGAGACCCACAGACTCACAAAGAGAACCACAGACTCACACAGAGACCCACAGACTCACACAGACACCCACAGACTCGCACAGAGATCCACAGACTCACACATAGACCCATAGACTCACACAGAGACCCATAAACTCACACAGAGACCCATAGACTCAAACAGAGACCCATAGACTTACACAGAGACCCACAGACTCACACAGAGACCCATAGACTCACACAGAGACCCATAGACTCACACAGAGACCCACAGACTCACACAGAGACCCACAGACTCACAGAGAGACCCAAAGACTCGCACAGAGATCCACAGACTCACACAGAGACCCATAGACTCACACAGAGACCCATAGACTCACACAGAGACCCATAGACTCACACAACGACCCATAGACTCACAAAGAGACCCATAGACTCACACAGAGACCCATAGACTCACATAGAGACCCATAGACTCACACAGAGACCAAAAGACTCACACAGAGACCCACAGACTCGCACAGAGACCCATAGACTCACACAGCAGAGACCCATAGACTCACAGCAGAGACCCATAGACTCTCGCAGAGACCCACAGATTCACACAGAGACACATAGACTCACACAGAGACCCATAGACTCACACAGAGACCCATAGACTCACACAGAGACACATAGACTCGCACAGAGACCCCCAGACTCGCACAGATACCCATAGACTCACACAGCAGAGACCCATAGACTCACGCAGAGACCCATAGACTCACACAGAGACCCACAGACTCGCACAGAGACCCACAGACTCGCACAGAGACCCATAGACTCACACAGCAGAGACCCATAGACTCACAGCAGAGTCCCATAGACTCACACAGAGACACATAGACTCACACAGAGACCCATAGACTCACACAGAGACCCATAGACTCACACAGAGACCCACAGACTCACACAGAGACCCACAGACTCACACAGAGACCCATAGACTCACACAGAGACCCATAGACTCACACAGAGACCCATTGACTCACACAGAGACCCATAGACTCACACAGAGACCCATAGACTCACACAGAGACCCACAGACTCACACAGAGACCCATAGACTCACACAGAGACCCATAGACTCACACAGAGACACATAGACTCACACAGAGACCCATAGACTCACACAGAGACCCATAGACGCACACAGAGACCCACAGACTCACACAGAAACCCATAGACTCGCACAGAGATCCACGGACTCACACATAGACCCATAGACTAACACAGAGACCCATAAACTCACACAGAGACCCATAGACTCACACAGAGACACATAGACTCACACAGAGACCCATAGACTCACACAGAGACCCACAGACTCACACAGAGACCCATAGACTCACACAGAGACCCACAGACTCACACAGAGACCCACAGACTCGCACAGAGACCCACAGACTCACACATAGACCCATAGACTCACACAGAGACCCATAAACTCACACAGAGACCCATAGACTCACACAGAGACCCATAGACTTACACAGAGACCCACAGACTCACACAGAGACCCATAGACTCACACAGAGACCCACAGACTCACACAGAGACCCATAGACTCACACAGAGACCCATAGACTCACACAGAGACCCATAGACTCATACAGAGACCCATAGACTCACACAGAGACCCACATACTCACACAGAGACCCATAGACTCACACAGAGACCCATAGACTCACACAGAGACACATAGACTCACACAGAGACTCATAGACTCACACAGAGACACATAGACTCACACAGAGACCATAGACTCACACAGAGACCCATAGACTCACACAGAGACCCATAGACTCACACAGAGACCCACAGACTCACACAGAGACCCATAGACTCGCACAGAGATCCACAGACTCACACATAGACCCATAGACTAACACAGAGACCCATAAACTCACACAGAGACCCATATACTCACACAGAGACACATAGACTCAAACAGAGACCCATAGACTCACAGAGACCCACAGACTCACACAGAGACCCATAGACTCACACAGAGACCCACAGACTCACACAGAGACCCACAGACTCGCACAGAGATCCACAGACTCACACATAGGCTCACACAGAGACCCATAAACTCACACAGAGACCCATAGACTCACACAGAGACCCATAGACTTACACAGCGACCCACAGACTCACACAGAGACCCATAGACTCACACAGAGACCCACAGACTCACACAGAGACCCATAGACTCACACAGAGACCCACAGACTCGCACAGAGACCCACAGACTCGCACAGAGACCCATAGACTCACACAGCAGAGACCCATAGACTCACAGCAGAGTCCCACAGACTCATACAGAGACACATAGACTCACACAGAGACCCATAGACTCACAATGCGACCCATAGACTCACACAGAGATCCACAGACTCACACATAGACCCATAGACTCACACAGAGACCCATAAACTCACACAGAGACCCATAGACTCACACAGAGACACATACACTCACACAGAGACCCATAGACTTACACAGAGACCCATAGATTCACACAGAGACCCATAGATTCACGCAGAGACACATAGACTCACACAGAGTCCCACAGACTCACACAGAGACCCATAGACTCACACAGAGACCCACAGACTCACACAGAGACCCATAGACTCACACAGAGCCACATAGACTCACACAGAGACCCATAGACTCACACAGAGACACATAGACTCACACAGAGACCCATAGACTCACACAGAGACCCACAGACTCACACAGAGACCCATAGACTCACACAGAGACCCACAGACTCACACAGAGACCCACAGACTCGCACAGAGATCCACAGACTCACACAGAGACCCATAGACTAACACAGAGACCCATAAACTCACACAGAGACCCATAGATTCACACAGAGACCCATAGACTCACACAGAGACCCATAGACTCACACAGAGACACATAGACTCACACAGAGACCCATAGACTCACACAGAGACACATAGACTCACACAGAGACCCATAGACTCACACAGAGACCCACAGACTCACACAGAGACCCATAGACTCACACAGAGACCCACAGACTCACACAGAGACCCACAGACTCGCACAGAGATACACAGACTCACACAGAGACCCATAGACTAACACAGAGACCCATAAAGTTACAAAGAGACCCATAGATTCACACAGAGACCCATGGACTCACACAGAGACCCATAGACTCACACAGAGTCACATAGACTCACACAGAGACCCATAGACTCACACAGAGACACATAGACTCACACAGAGACCCATAGACTCACACAGAGACACATAGACTCACACAGAGACCCATAGACTCACACAGAGACACATAGACTCACACAGAGACCCATAGACTCACACAGAGACCCACAGACTCACAAAGAGAACCACAGACTCACACAGAGACCCACAGACTCACACAGACACCCACAGACTCGCACAGAGATCCACAGACTCACACATAGACCCATAGACTCACACAGAGACCCATAAACTCACACAGAGACCCATAGACTCAAACAGAGACCCATAGACTTACACAGAGACCCACAGACTCACACAGAGACCCATAGACTCACACAGAGACCCATAGACTCACACAGAGACCCACAGACTCACACAGAGACCCACAGACTCACAGAGAGACCCAAAGACTCGCACAGAGATCCACAGACTCACACAGAGACCCATAGACTCACACAGAGACCCATAGACTCACACAGAGACCCATAGACTCACACAACGACCCATAGACTCACAAAGAGACCCATAGACTCACACAGAGACCCATAGACTCACATAGAGACCCATAGACTCACACAGAGACCAAAAGACTCACACAGAGACCCACAGACTCGCACAGAGACCCATAGACTCACACAGCAGAGACCCATAGACTCACAGCAGAGACCCATAGACTCTCGCAGAGACCCACAGATTCACACAGAGACACATAGACTCACACAGAGACCCATAGACTCACACAGAGACCCATAGACTCACACAGAGACACATAGACTCGCACAGAGACCCCCAGACTCGCACAGATACCCATAGACTCACACAGCAGAGACCCATAGACTCACGCAGAGACCCATAGACTCACACAGAGACCCACAGACTCGCACAGAGACCCACAGACTCGCACAGAGACCCATAGACTCACACAGCAGAGACCCATAGACTCACAGCAGAGTCCCATAGACTCACACAGAGACACATAGACTCACACAGAGACCCATAGACTCACACAGAGACCCATAGACTCACACAGAGACCCACAGACTCACACAGAGACCCACAGACTCACACAGAGACCCATAGACTCACACAGAGACCCATAGACTCACACAGAGACCCATTGACTCACACAGAGACCCATAGACTCACACAGAGACCCATAGACTCACACAGAGACCCACAGACTCACACAGAGACCCATAGACTCACACAGAGACCCATAGACTCACACAGAGACACATAGACTCACACAGAGACCCATAGACTCACACAGAGACCCATAGACGCACACAGAGACCCACAGACTCACACAGAAACCCATAGACTCGCACAGAGATCCACGGACTCACACATAGACCCATAGACTAACACAGAGACCCATAAACTCACACAGAGACCCATAGACTCACACAGAGACACATAGACTCACACAGAGACCCATAGACTCACACAGAGACCCACAGACTCACACAGAGACCCATAGACTCACACAGAGACCCACAGACTCACACAGAGACCCACAGACTCGCACAGAGACCCACAGACTCACACATAGACCCATAGACTCACACAGAGACCCATAAACTCACACAGAGACCCATAGACTCACACAGAGACCCATAGACTTACACAGAGACCCACAGACTCACACAGAGACCCATAGACTCACACAGAGACCCACAGACTCACACAGAGACCCATAGACTCACACAGAGACCCATAGACTCACACAGAGACCCATAGACTCATACAGAGACCCATAGACTCACACAGAGACCCACATACTCACACAGAGACCCATAGACTCACACAGAGACCCATAGACTCACACAGAGACACATAGACTCACACAGAGACTCATAGACTCACACAGAGACACATAGACTCACACAGAGACCATAGACTCACACAGAGACCCATAGACTCACACAGAGACCCATAGACTCACACAGAGACCCACAGACTCACACAGAGACCCATAGACTCGCACAGAGATCCACAGACTCACACATAGACCCATAGACTAACACAGAGACCCATAAACTCACACAGAGACCCATATACTCACACAGAGACACATAGACTCAAACAGAGACCCATAGACTCACAGAGACCCACAGACTCACACAGAGACCCATAGACTCACACAGAGACCCACAGACTCACACAGAGACCCACAGACTCGCACAGAGATCCACAGACTCACACATAGGCTCACACAGAGACCCATAAACTCACACAGAGACCCATAGACTCACACAGAGACCCATAGACTTACACAGCGACCCACAGACTCACACAGAGACCCATAGACTCACACAGAGACCCACAGACTCACACAGAGACCCATAGACTCACACAGAGACCCACAGACTCGCACAGAGACCCACAGACTCGCACAGAGACCCATAGACTCACACAGCAGAGACCCATAGACTCACAGCAGAGTCCCACAGACTCATACAGAGACACATAGACTCACACAGAGACCCATAGACTCACAATGCGACCCATAGACTCACACAGAGATCCACAGACTCACACATAGACCCATAGACTCACACAGAGACCCATAAACTCACACAGAGACCCATAGACTCACACAGAGACACATACACTCACACAGAGACCCATAGACTTACACAGAGACCCATAGATTCACACAGAGACCCATAGATTCACGCAGAGACACATAGACTCACACAGAGTCCCACAGACTCACACAGAGACCCATAGACTCACACAGAGACCCACAGACTCACACAGAGACCCATAGACTCACACAGAGCCACATAGACTCACACAGAGACCCATAGACTCACACAGAGACACATAGACTCACACAGAGACCCATAGACTCACACAGAGACCCACAGACTCACACAGAGACCCATAGACTCACACAGAGACCCACAGACTCACACAGAGACCCACAGACTCGCACAGAGATCCACAGACTCACACAGAGACCCATAGACTAACACAGAGACCCATAAACTCACACAGAGACCCATAGATTCACACAGAGACCCATAGACTCACACAGAGACCCATAGACTCACACAGAAACACATAGACTCACACAGAGACCCATAGACTCACACAGAGACACATAGACTCACACAGAGACCCATAGACTCACACAGAGACACATAGACTCACATAGAGACCCATAGACTCACACAGAGACACATAGACTCACACAGAGACCCATAGACTCACACAGAGACCCACAGACTCACAAAGAGAACCACAGACTCACACAGAGACCCACAGACTCACACAGACACCCACAGACTCGCACAGAGATCCACAGACTCACACATAGACCCATAGACTAACACAGAGACCCATAAACTCACACAGAGACCCATATACTCACACAGAGACACATAGACTCAAACAGAGACCCATAGACTCACAGAGACCCACAGACTCACACAGAGACCCATAGACTCACACAGAGACCCACAGACTCACACAGAGACCCACAGACTCGCACAGAGATCCACAGACTCACACATAGGCTCACACAGAGACCCATAAACTCACACAGAGACCCATAGACTCACACAGAGACTCATAGACTTACACAGCGACCCACAGACTCACACAGAGACCCATAGACTCACACAGAGACCCACAGACTCACACAGAGACCCATAGACTCACACAGAGACCCTACAGACTCGCACAGAGACCCACAGACTCGCACAGAGACCCATAGACTCACACAGCAGAGACCCATAGACTCACAGCAGAGTCCCACAGACTCATACAGAGACACATAGACTCACACAGAGACCCATAGACTCACAATGCGACCCATAGACTCACACAGAGATCCACAGACTCACACATAGACCCATAGACTCACACAGAGACCCATAAACTCACACAGAGACCCATAGACTCACACAGAGACACATACACTCACACAGAGACCCATAGACTCACACAGAGACCCATAGATTCACACAGAGACCCATAGATTCACGCAGAGACACATAGACTCACACAGAGTCCCACAGACTCACACAGAGACCCATAGACTCACACAGAGACCCACAGACTCACACAGAGACCCATAGACTCACACAGAGCCACATAGACTCACACAGAGACCCATAGACTCACACAGAGACACATAGACTCACACAGAGACCCATAGACTCACACAGAGACCCACAGACTCACACAGAGACCCATAGACTCACACAGAGACCCACAGACTCACACAGAGACCCACAGACTCGCACAGAGATCCACAGACTCACACAGAGACCCAAAGACTAACACAGAGACCCATAAACTCACACAGAGACCCATAGATTCACACAGAGACCCATAGACTCACACAGAGACCCATAGACTCACACAGAAACACATAGACTCACACAGAGACCCATAGACTCACACAGAGACACATAGACTCACACAGAGACCCATAGACTCACACAGAGACACATAGACTCACATAGAGACCCATAGACTCACACAGAGACACATAGACTCACACAGAGACCCATAGACTCACACAGAGACCCACAGACTCACAAAGAGAACCACAGACTCACACAGAGACCCACAGACTCACACAGACACCCACAGACTCGCACATAGATCCACAGACTCACACATAGACCCATAGACTCACACAGAGACCCATAAACTCACACAGAGACCCATAGACTCAAACAGAGACCCATAGACTTACACAGAGACCCACAGACTCACACAGAGACCCATAGACTCACACAGAGACCCATAGACTCACACAGAGACCCACAG